>NC_091294.1:41115184-41240184 GCF_038502225.1 Cherax quadricarinatus | reverse complement strand
TAAATTCGTAAGGCAGGAACGCCCCTTTGTAAAATCATGCTGAGATTCGTTGATTAATTTATGCTTTTCAAGGTGGCTACGAACTGCCTCGGCAATTATTGATTCCATAAATTTTCCCACTATGGAGGTTAGGCTTATTGGTCTATAGTTCGAAGCTAAGGACCTGTCACCTGTTTTGAAAATAGGTATCACATTTGCCATTTTCCACTTATCTGGCACCATGCCAGTTTGTAGTGATATGTTGAAAAGATTAGCCAAAGGTGTGCTAAGCTCCTCTTTACATTCCTTTAGAACCCTTGCATACAGTTCATCAGGGCCTGGGGATTTGTTAGGTTTTAATTTATCTATTTGCCTAAGGACCATGTCACTTGTGACCCTAATAGTGCACAGTTTATTATCGTCCTGTTCTACATAATTTATCATTACTGGAATATCGCTGGTATCCTCCTGTGTAAAAACTGAGAGGAAGTATGTGTTAAAAATTCTACACATTTCCTTATCACTGTCAGTGAGCTGACCCGAGGAACTTTTGAGTGGGCCTATCTTGTCCCTGATCTTACTTCTGTATACCTGAAAGAATCCTTTTGGGTTAGTCTTCGATTCTCTTGCAACTTTAACCTCATAATCTCTATTTGCTTTTCTAATTCCCTTTTTTATTTCTCTCTTTAACTGAATATATCGATTTCTTAATTGCCCCTCTCCTCTTTTGATTTGCCTATATATGCCTCTCTTTTGACCAATCAGATATTTTAATCTATTGTTCATCCATTTAGGATCATTTTTGTTTGATCTGATTTCCCTATTTGGAACATAATTTGACTGAGCAGCTAGAACTATGCCCTGGAAAGCATCATATCGGCAACCATCACCACCTACCTGACCCCTAGTCAGGTCATTCCAGTTCAGCCCACCTAAGTAATTTTTCAGTCCTATGAAATCAGCCAAGCGAAAGTCAGGGACGGAGACTTGATTGCCATTATTAGGGGAATTCCATGATATGTTAAAACTGAGTGATTTGTGATCACTCTCCCCAAGCTCATCATTAACCTCAAGATTATTAATTAATATCTAACACTCTCCCTATCTTCATCCATTCTGTACCACTCTCCCCATCCTCACCCCATCTCTCCCACTCTCCCCATCCTCACCCCATCTCTACCACTCTCCCCATCCTCACCCCATCTCTCCCACTCTCCCCATCCTCATCTCTACCACTCTTCTCATCCTCACCCCCATCTCTCCCAATCCTCACCCCATCTCTCCCACTCTCCCCATTCCCACCCCATCTCTCCCACTCTCCCCATCTTCACCCCATCTCTCCCACTCCCTTTCCTCACCCCATCTCTCCCAACCTCCCCATCCTCACCCAATCTCTCCTTATGACCAGAGCTTTGGTAAGATGGGTAAGGAAGAAGGATGGGCAAGGATAGAAATATTGGAAAAGGGTGGGAGGGGGGAGAGAAGTAGGATATAAAAGGTAAGTGGCCCAACCACTTTGGTGTAATTTAAAAAGTGTATGTGGAATAATAAAATATTCTTGAAGGGGTATAATACTAACCCATCAGAGTCACATAGATATAACAGTTATATAAGTACATGACTCTGAATTGGAAGTAATTATACAAGTTGCAATTGCTTTTTTTTTTTTTTTTTTTTTTTTTTTTTTTTTTTTTTATTGGACAAAGAATATTTAAACGACAATGAAGGCGATAATTGTCTGGACAATTCGTAAAGAAATACTTGACACGTTAGCTTCTTACAAGGTGTCCCGCCATAGTAAATGTAGCATAATTTTAACAGTAGAATGCTGTACAAAATATCTCTCTAATTGGGGGCGATGATTTTCTTAGTAAACATAGAAGGGTTGTGGTGTTACCCAATCATCTTCATCTGCAGGGAGATTGCTCAAGATCTTTGGTCTATGGTAATCGTCTTTATGGATGAAGCGACGCAGCCACCTTGGGAGAGTCATTCTTTGGGTCCTGTGAGGAGTATTGATATAATCGGTGGTATTTTCAACTTGGAGAGGATGTTCTCTATCTGGCATGTAGAGTTCATGCATTGCATAGAGTTGTTTCTTCTTCAGGGTATCAAGGCGTACATTTAAGGCAGTAATATCGTGTTGTCCGTGTAAATCTGCCATTTTAACTCTGTCTCTCCTCCTGGTGCCCGTAATGAAGCGGAGAGCTCTATTCTGGACCCGTTGTAACCGTAGCATGTTGGTCTTTGTTGTTAACGACATTGGGACACAAGGGTATTCGAGTGTTGGTCTTATCATCATTTTATACAGATGTTTTTTTTACATATGAAGGGGCTTTATTAAATCTAAAGAGACTGCTAAGACCGGCTTTGGCTATTTTGATCTTTTTATTGACGTGAGATTTTGAGTGGAGCAGCCTGTCTATTTCATATCCCAAGATCATGTTAGGATTTCTGATGGCTACAGGTGAACCTCTGATGGAGATACCCCCCCTTATCTTCGATGGTCGATGCAAAACATCCTATCGTGCTAACAAGGACTTTGTCAGGGTTAGTCGTAATTCTCCATTTCTTTTCCCAATTAGATGTTCGACGAAGTTCAATATTTATTTTTTCTATGACTCTTTCATACTTGTATTTTCCTGTTACAGGAGTTGATGAGACGACATGGATGACATCATCTGCAAATTGCGTTATAATTGTATCATTAAACTCTGGTTGAGGAAGATCATTCTCATAAATATTGAATAGAATTGGACTAAGACAAGAACCTCGTGGGACACCAGTTGTCGGTATAAAAAGCTCTGTTGACTTGCCATGAAAGGTAGGAATGATTTTTCTTTGAGTTAAGAAGTTATATATAAATCTGAGAAATGTCCAGTTATGGTCTGGTAGGTCAATAAGTTTGTATATAAGATCATCATGCCATAAGCTATCAAAAGATTTATGAACATCTCTGGTGGCAATTAGGGCAAGATTGTCCTGATGTTTCAGACTCGCTACAGTATCATAAATATTTATTGCATGATGGGTACCTCTATGTGTTCTAAAGCCAAACTGTTTTTCAGTAAAAAGGTGATTATACTCCATATAGTAGTTCAGTCTGTTGGAAATGATTTTCTCAAGAACTTTTCCAGTGACTTCAAGTAAAGATATAGGTCTATAGTTCCCAGGTTGGTGGATGTCTTTATTGGGCTTAGCAAGATCATCCTAGCAGTCTTAAAAATAACAGGAAAATCTCCGGAGGCCAAGATGGCATTAAAGATATTAACCAAAGACTGTTTACAATTTCTGGGTAGGAACTTTATTTGTTTCATTGTTATTCCAGAGAGGCCAGGGGCTCTATTTCGCATTCTTCCAATAACCTGACTCATCTCTAGTAATGTAATAGGTCTAGTAAGCGGGTGGGTATCTTTAAAAGTTGATGCATCGATGGAAGGTAGTGGTTGTAGATCATCTAAGTTCTCATCTCTCCATTCATTTACCAGCTGATAGTGATTATTGTTAAATCGACGACTGTTATTGTGGGAGAGAATTTTCTCCCATACATCACCCATCAAATTAGCCTGGTCCTGTGAATCATCAAGTTTAATCTTATCATCATCATCATCATCATCAGTGAAGGTATGAATTAGGTAGTTAGGAGCCTTGTGCTTTGCCCCTAAAAGTTGTCGGATCTTACTTCAAAATTTTGCTGGCTCACGTTTATACTGGTTAGCTTGGAGAACCAGCTATTTCCATAAGTCACGTTTGTGATGACTAATCATGTTAATTAATTCTTGCCTCAATCTGTGCAATGTAGCTACTGGTGGTTGTCGCGTTTGAAGATGCCTTCGACATTCTGTTTGATAATTTCTCAAAGCGTCTCTAATTTCCCTAGTAGGTTTATATTGTTGGTAGATCTTTGTGGAAGCTAATTGGCAAGTTGCATTAGTAGCTTCAATTATTCGATTGTGAAGGGACCAGATCGCGTCGTCAATTGCAGTGGAAGGTAGATTTTCCAACGACACAATTTCATCTTCACCCAGAAATGCCCTGAAGGGGTCAAATCCTAGGGTGCTGAGATTGGGTTTAGGAGGTAGAGGTATTCTATATGGATAAGTTTGTAGTTGTATTATAACAGGGATATGGTCAGGTCCTACGTTTCCACCAGGAGAGATACGACAATGAAAGAGGTCACAGTCTCTGTTTGTCAGGACTATATCTGGTGTCCCTGGATGAGGACTAATGTACGATTTAAAGAATGGGCCTTGAAATGACAAGTTTCTGGCTGTCATGATATTAAATAGTTTTCCTTTCAAGTCACTCAGTGGATTACCAACTCCACAGTTAAAGAGGGCAGGGTGATGAGCATTAAAACTCCCGCTAGAATGTTTGAATATTTCTGCTTAATATCCTATGTAGAGGAATTGACTCTGTATTGTTGTCTCGGGGGAAAATGTCCAGTTCCTATCACTAGTTGTCCATGAGACGTCGTCATTTCTATTGCAAGAATGTTATCTTCATCAACAAGAACATTTTTAAATGCATAGCCTAATTTAACTAAGATGGCTACACCACTATAGGATCCTCTCGATTTCTCCACAGAGTAACCACGTAATTTAATATGTTGATCAACTCTCGCAGCTGTCTCATTCAAGAGTATAACATCGGGATTGTAATTATGTAGTTCAACTTCAAGGAGGTAACGGTTATTAAAGAAATGTTGAATATTAAGTTGGAAAATTGTAATCCCCATTATTTCTTGCACTTCGCGCGTGTACTGCGATCTGAACGCCTGCAAGTAATGTCATGTTTGGTATCCACACTATCCCTGCTGGACTCGTCAAGGGGAGGAAGTAAGTTCTGAGTAGTTGCTTGTGTATTAAAAGTGTCGCCATCCTCACTAGAGTTGGTAATATTAACAGAATCATTAGAGTCATCATCAGAAAACTGAGGTGTGATATTCCCAGTTTCAGGAAGCTGAGTAATGAGTAACGTTGATGAGCGGGGTTGGGTAAGGAAGGTTTAAAATGATGAGTTTTGCTAGGGGAAGATGGGTAAGGGAGAGGGAGAGAGAGAGAGGTTAGGTAAGTAGAGTAAGGGAGTTAATTGAGGTTGAATAAAGGGGATGAGTAAGGGGGAGGAGACTTGGGTAAAGGGAATGTAATTATTAGGTGGATTAAAATAAATCTCTCTTTCTCCTCTTACATTGTTGAATTACTCTCAAACATTCACTACCTCGAAAGGAAAATACAAATCGTCTTCCACCACGCGATTACTTAACACGCGACGACAACGATCGAAACACGACCGAACGAACAGTGTACGAATTCATTAATTCGTAAACAAACATTTACTCTTTTTTTTTATACATTCAACTTAAAAATTCCAGCATAAAAAAAACTTCACTTCTCATTGCATTGCAACACAAAGCCACCAATCATTTATGTCAAATGTACACCGTTGCATGTGCAACCTGCATCTCTGGTGACCAGAGGCTCGCCAGTGTGCTGCAACATTTTCACATAGCAATAAAAAAAAAATAGTGGCAGCGGTACCATAAATGCTAATTCTATTTCTGCAATTACTATTACTATAAAAACAAAAATAATAACTATACTACCACAACCACAACAACAACAACTACAACTACCGATAACAAAAATTACACCCCACTTCACATGATTATATGAGGTCTTCACTAACAAATAACTCCAAAAAATAATTCTTTGCCAATTATTTCCTATTACAAAATAATCCATTACACACACACAGTACCAATTACATTCATACACGACTCGACATGATTACATTCACCCAGTGACACTTGTACGGTCAGTCAGCACAGTCAACACAGACTAAAAGTTACATTTGAATGTGATCAGATTACATTGGCAGCAATCATTACATAAAAAGTTACATTTGTATGTGAACAGATTACATCGCCCTCGAACCATGTTTGATAATTACATTACAGCGTCAACAAAATAAACTCCGGAGCCATTGAACAAGAAACAAAAACATTGCCGATATAACAAGAACATTATAGTGTTTAAAAGCATGGCAATTATTTTTTTTTAATTTCAGAGTTATAAGTTCATTTTATTGGGTAGCAACGGTAGTGAGTGAAGCAGCAACGGTAATATGTGAAGCAGCAACGGTAGTGAGGGAAGCAGCAACGGTAATAAGTGAAGCAGCAACGGTAGTGAGTGAAGCAACGGTAGTGAGTGAAGCAACGGTAGTGAGTGAAGCAACGGTAGTGAGTGAAGCAGCAACGGTAATATGTGAAGCAGCAACGGTAGTGAGGGAAGCAGCAACGGTAATATGTGAAGCAGCAACGGTAGTGAGTGAAGCAACGGTAGTGAGTGAAGCAACGGTAGTGAGTGAAGCAACGGTAGTGAGTGAAGCAACGGTAGTGAGTGAAGCAACGGTAGTGAGTGAAGCAGCAACGGTAATAAGTGAAGCAGCAACGGTAGTGAGTGAAGCAGCAACGGTAATATGTGAAGCAGCAACGGTAGTGAGTGAAGCAGCAACGGTAATATGTGAAGCAGCAACGGTAGTGAGTGAAGCAGCAACGGTAATATGTGAAGCAGCAACGGTAGTGAGGGAAGCAGCAACGGTAATAAGTGAAGCAGCAACGGTAGTGAGTGAAGCAACGGTAGTGAGTGAAGCAACGGTAGTGAGTGAAGCAACGGTAGTGAGTGAAGCAACGGTAGTGAGTGAAGCAACGGTAGTGAGTGAAGCAGCAACGGTAATAAGTGAAGCAGCAACGGTAGTGAGTGAAGCAACGGTAGTGAGTGAAGCAACGGTAGTGAGTGAAGCAGCAACGGTAGTGAGTGAAGCAACAATGGTAATAAGTGAAGCAGGAACGATAGTGAGTGAAGCAGCAACGGTAGTGAGTGAAGCAGCAACGGCAGTGAGTGAAGCGCAACGGTAGTGAAGCAACAACGGTAGTGAGTGAAGCAGCAACGGTAGTGAGTGAAGCAGCAACGGTAGTGAGTGAAACAGTAACGGTAGTGAGTGAAGCAGCAACGGTAATAAGTGAAGCTGCAACGGTAGTAAGTGAAGCAGCAACGGTAGTGAGTGAAGCAGCAAGGGTAGCGAGTGAAGCAGCAACGGTAATAAGTGAAGCAGCAACGGTAGTGAGTGAAGCAGCAACGGTAATAAGTGAAGCAGCAACGGTAGTGAGTGAAGCAGCAACGGTAGTGAGTGAAGCAGCAACGGTAGTGAGTGAAGCAGCAACGGTAATAAGTGAAGCAGGAACGACAGTGAGTGAAGCAGCAACGGTAGTAAGTGAAGCAGCAACGGCAGTGAGTGAAGCAGCAACGGCAGTGAGTGAAGCAGCAACGGCAGTGAGTGAAGCAGCAACGGTAGTGAGTGAAGCAGCAACGGTAGTGAGTGAAGCAGCAACGGTAGTGAGTGAAGCAGCAACGGTAATGAGGGAAGCAGCAACGGTAGTGAGTGAAGCAGCAACGGTAATAAGTGAAGCAGCAACGGTAGTGAGTGAAGCAGCAACGGTAGTGAGTGAAGCAACAACGGTAATAAGTGAAGCAGCAACGGTAGTGAGTGAAGCAGCAACGGTAGTGAGTGAAGCAGCAACGGTAGTGAGTGAAGCAGCAACGGTAATGAGGGAAGCAGCAACGGTAGTGAATGAAGCAGCAACGGTAGTGAGTGAAGCAGCAACGGTAGTGAGGGAAGCAGCAACGGTAGTGAGGGAAGCAGCAACAGTAGTGAGGGAAGCAGCAACGGTAGTGAGTGAAGCAGCAACGGTAATGAGGGAAGCAGCAACGGTAGTGAATGAAGCAGCAACGGTAGTGAGTGAAGCAGCAACGGTAGTGAGGGAAGCAGCAACAGTAGTGAGGGAAGCAGCAACGGTAGTGAGTGAAGCAGCAACGGTAGTGAGTGAAGCAGCAACGGTAGTGAGGGAAGCAGCAACGGTAGTGAGGGAAGCAGCAACGGTAGTGAGGGAAGCAGCAACAGTAGTGAGGGAAGCAGCAACGGTAATGAGGGAAGCAGCAACGGTAGTGAATGAAGCAGCAACGGTAGTGAGTGAAGCAGCAACGGTAGTGAGGGAAGCAGGGAGAGTAGTGAGGGAAGCAGGGAGAGTAGTGAGGGAAGCAGCAACGGTAGTGAGTGAAGCAGCAACGGTAATGAGGGAAGCAGCAACGGTAGTGAATGAAGCAGCAACGGTAGTGAGTGAAGCAGCAACGGTAGTGAGGGAAGCAGCAACGGTAGTGAGGGAAGCAGCAACAGTAGTGAGGGAAGCAGCAACGGTAGTGAGTGAAGCAGCAACGGTAGTGAGGGAAGCAGCAACGGTAGTGAGGGAAGCAGCAACGGTAGTGAGGGAAGCAGCAACGGTAGTGAGGGAAGCAGCAACGGTAGTGAGGGAAGCAGCAACAGTAGTGAGGGAAGCAGCAACGGTAGTGAGTGAAGCAGCAACGGTAGTGAGGGAAGCAGCAACGGTAGTGAGGGAAGCAGCAACGGTAGTGAGGGAAGCAGCAACGGTAGTGAGGGAAGCAGCAACGGTAGTGAGTGAAGCAGCAACGGTAGTGAGGGAAGCAGCATCGGTAGTGAGTGAAGCAGCAACGGTAGTGAGGGAAGCAGCAACGGTAGTGAGGGAAGCAGCAACGGTAGTGAGGGAAGCAGCAACGGTAGTGAGGGAAGCAGCAACGGTAGTGAGGGAAGCAGCAACGGTAGTGAGGGAAGCAGCAACGGTAGTGAGGGAAGCAGCAACGGTAGTGAGGGAAGCAGCAACGGTAGTGAGGGAAGCAGCAACGGTAGTGAGGGAAGCAGCAACAGTAGTGAGGGAAGCAGCAACGGTAGTGAGTGAAGCAGCAACGGTAGTGAGGGAAGCAGCAACGGTAGTGAGTGAAGCAGCAACGGTAGTGAGGGAAGCAGCAACGGTAGTGAGGGAAGCAGCAACGGTAGTGAGGGAAGCAGCAACGGTAGTGAGTGAGGAACCAACAGTAGTGGGTTTTATCAGTAACGATACCGAATTTCGCAGAATAGGTAGTGAATCTGGCAGCAACGGAAGTGAATGTGGCAACGGTAGTGAGTGTGACGTCGATGGAAGTGATAGTGTGACAACGGTAGTGTGACAACAACGGAAGTGTTCCTGTTATAGAAAAGAGAATAAAATGGTTATAATCTGAGCCCTAATTTTTAAAGGGGTGGATCGGTAAGCCAGAAGAAGGCCTCTGTCAGATGACCAAAAGCTCCAGTGGTGGGTCATCATATGACTAAGACCCGCGTCAGGAAACACTTGTCCTGTTTCCTGACAAATCTTACATAACCTAACCTGTTATAGACAATACACAAATATTCCGCACATATAGTGGATCTTACTACGACGTTTCGGTCCGACTTGAGCCATTTACAGAGTCAAATGGTCAAAGTCGGACCGAAACGTCGTCGTGAGCTCCTCTCTAAGTGCGGATTATTTGTAGATTGTTCCAGTCACGGTATTGTGCCTTTTTCTTTCTGTTATAGGCTTGTACGTCGGTTTACGTACGGCCAGCAGTAACAGCATGGTTGATCAGACTCTGATCCAACACGAGGCTTGGTCTCAGATCGGGCCGAGGGGGCGTTGACCCCCGAAACCCTCTCCAGATATCTCCAGGTATAAACACTGGCGTCAGGTACGTCTTTCACCTTCCAGTAATACATTTAGATCAACGTCAATGCAATACCCGGTGTTATCTCGTTCTGTGTGATTTAAAACAGCAAAATGTCTAACATATTTACAGTTTTAATGCAAGAGGCGTAATTTATGCTAAATTTCTGTTATATACCAAATTAATATCGCCAGTATATATACCGGTATCATAGAATAAATGATTTTTTTTTGTATATTCTTTGATAGGAAAGTATACATTTCGTATCTCCGAGTGATTTATCCGAACAGTTTACTGGAGGAAGTTGATATTTTTCGTCAGGAAACAGGACAAGTGTTTCCTGACACGATGACTCGCCGTTGGAGCTTTTGGTCATCTGACCGAGGCCTTCCACTGGCTTACCGGTCCACCCCTTTAAAAATTATGGTAATAGTTATTCTTCAACATGTATACGGAGAGTCTTCTCTCCATATACGTGTTGAGTATTGCCAGGTGATATCTCAGCCTTATAAGCCTTCTGCTGTTCTATTATTTTTACAGGACCTTGATAATGTGAGATATCACGAAAGCGCTTGGAAGTTCACTATTTACACAGTGGTTCTTTTGCATATTGTGATATCACTTGTTCACTGTGAAATTATTTAATCACGTAGAGAATTATTTATACCACAATAGCCTGATTATCAGCTCCTATGTTAAACATTTGTAGTAGTGCCAATAAATGGACTGTATATATTGAAAATTGATCTAGAACTATACTAGAACACACGGACCACGATAGAATAATTGATCAATCAACAATGAGTTATTAGGAAATTCAAGAATAGTATTAACATGTCATGCCAGTCTGCTCACTTGGGTTTATTTTTCTTTTAGTGTTTTAACACTTTCCACGAGTTTTACGATACAAAGTATTTGGTTAAATACTACGGTACACCTATATAGTATACATTTGTTAAAACGTACACGGGAAGCGATCCTATAGGCAACTGTAGCAAGAGTTTGAGTACCTTCAACACGCAGTATCTAAGTTAGATATTTTTATCCACAGTCTCCTTATTTCTCTCTCTAACATTTTCTCATTCTTCGCCTTGTGGAGACGTTAAACGTTCATTTATCACCGTGAACTCGTTCTTTGTGTATTTAGTAATAAATGGGCCAACACCTATAATTTCCAGCACAAATTCCATATTTAATAACACTACAAAGATCATACAACCTTTCTGTTAACGACTTTCGTGTTCTTATTTCTTGCATACCCTAGTTTGCAGGTCCACAATTCACCTTTAAATTTACAGGTGCCCAATACCTAACTACAATTTACCTAGAAGTGGCTAAATTTACCTTTTTTATGAGTTTCAAATTATACTTACGATTAAATCATCCGGAAAATTTACCAGATTTTCCACAACCATCGTAACGAATATTCCTAACTTAATAAACAAAATATTTGTCAAGACAAGTAAATATTTGCATCACCACTATCCTGGAGAAAAAAGGTTATTTCGCCTTAGTAAAGTATAGGTACGATGATACACTTGACAGAGCGTGAGGAAGCGAGGGTAGAAATGCAACTTTCCTTCCCAGGACGGTCAGTGACTTCATTACCCGCGATCGGCCGAGCGACAAAATGGATTGGCGAGGCGGATTTAGCCTGGGCAAGGCTGGGAGGGTCGAACAGGCACGCAGGACGGCAGTCCGTTAGTAGGTCAGTCAATCAGCCAGCCAGTCAGTCAGTCAAACAGTTGGTCAGTCGGGAAGTCGGTCCTTTGAGGAACTGAAGCTGTCACACGGAACATGAAGATAAAAAGTGAAGATCATGGGGATTTTTTCCTCCTATTTTCAGAGAATTTTGATTTATAATGTCTCAGAGTAGTTTCTTGCCTAATGCAGCGGTCTGCAGGCTCGGCTCCCCCACCTTACTGCAGGCTCGGCTCCCCCACCTTACTGCAGGCTCGGCTTCCCCACCTTACTGCAGGCTCGGTTCCCCCACCTTACTGCAGGCTCGGCTCCCCCGCCTTACTGCAAGCTCGGCTCCCCCACCTTACTGCAGGCTCGGCTCCCCCACCTTACTGCAGGCTCGGCTCCAGCCACCTTACTGCAGGCTCGGCTCCAGCCACCTTACTGCAGGCTCGGCTCCCTCACCTTACTGCAGGCTCGGCTTCCCCACCTTACTGAAGGCTCGGCTCCAGCCACCTTACTGCAGGCTCGGCTCCCTCACCTTAGTGCAGGCTCGGTTCCCCAACCTTACTGCAGGCTCGGCTCCCCCACCTTACTGCAGGCTCGGTTCCCCCACCTTACTGCAGGCTCGGCTCCCCCGCCTTACTGCAGGCTCGGCTCCCCCCACCTTACTGCAGGCTCGGTTCCCCCACCTTACTGCAGGCTCGGCTCCCTCACCTTACTGAAGGCTCGGTTCCCCCACCTTACTGCAGGCTCGGCTCCCCCCACCTTACTGCAGGCTCGGTTCCTCCACCTTACTGCAGGCTCGGCTCCCCCGCCTTACTGCAGGCTCGGCTCCCCCACCTTACTGCAGGCTCGGCTCCCCCACCTTACTGCAGGCTCGGCTCCCCCACCTTACTGCAGGCTCGGTTCCTCCACCTTCAGGCTCGGCTCCCCACCTTACTGCAGGCTCGGTTCCTCCACCTTACTGCAGGCTCGGCTCCCCCGCCTTACTGCAGGCTCGGCTCCCCCACCTTACTGCAGGCTCGGCTCCCCCACCTTACTGCAGGCTCGGCTCCCCCACCTTACTGCAGGCTCGGTTCCCCCACCTTCAGGCTCGGCTCCCCACCTTACTGCAGGCTCGGCTCCCCTACCTTACTGCAGGCTCGGCTCCCCCACCTTACTGCAGGCTCGGCTCCCCCCACCTTACTGCAGGCTCGGCTCCCTCACCGTACTGCAGGCTCGGCTCCCCGCCTTACTGCAGGCTCGGCTCCCCGCCTTACTGCAGGCTCGGCTCCCCACCTTACTGCAGGCTCGGCTCCCCCACCTTTCTGCAGGCTCGGCTCCCCCGCCTTACTGCAGGCTCGGCTCCCTCAGCTTACTGCAGGCTCGGTTCCCCCACCTTACTGCAGGCTCGGCTCCCCCACCTTACTGCAGGCTGGGCTTCTCCACCTTAATGCAGGCCCTGCTCCCCCACCTTACTGCCGGCTCGGCTCCCCCACCTTGCTGCAGGCTCGGCTTCCCCACCTTACTGCAGGCTCGGCTCCCCCGCCTTACTGCAGGCTCGGCTCCCCACCTTACTGCAGGCTTGGCTCCCCCACCTTAATGCAGGCTCGGCTCCAGCCACCTTACTGCAGACTAGGCTCCAGCCACCTTACTGCAGGCTCGGCTCCCTCACCTTACTGCAGGCTCGGCTTCCCCACCTTACTGAAGGCTCGGCTCCAGCCACCTTACTGCAGGCTCGGCTCCCCACCTTACTGCAGGCTCGGCTCCCCCACCTTACTGCAGGCTCGGTTCCCCCACCTTACTGCAGGCTCGGCTCCCCCGCCTTACTGCAGGCTCGACTCCCCCGCCTTACTGCAGGTTCGGCTCCCCCCACCTTACTGCAGGTTCGGCTCCCCTCCCCCACATTACTGCAGGCTCGGCTCCCCCCACCTTACTGCAGGCTCGGTTCCCCCACCTTACTGCAGGCTCGGCTCCCCCGCCTTTCTGCAGGCTCGACTCCCAACCTTACTGCAGGCTCGGCTCCCCCCACCTTACTGCAGGTTCGGCTCCCCACCTTACTGCAGGCTCCTCTCCCCACCTTACTGCAGGCTCCTCTCCCCCCTTACTGCAGGTTCGGCTCCCCCACCTTACTGCAGGCTCGGTTCCCCCACCTTACTGCAGGCTCGGCTCCCCCCACCTTACTGCAGGCTCGGCTCCAGCCACCTTACTGCAGACTAGGCTCCAGCCACCTTACTGTAGGCTCGGCTCCCTCACCTTACTGCAGGCTCGGCTTCCCCACCTTACTGAAGGCTCGGCTCCAGCCACCTTACTGCAGGCTCGGCTCCCTCACCTTAGTGCAGGCTCGGTTCCCCAACCTTACTGCAGGCTCGGCTCCCCCACCTTACTGCAGGCTCGGTTCCCCCACCTTACTGCAGGCTCGGCTCCCCCGCCTTACTGCAGGCTCGGCTCCCCACCTTACTGCAGGCTCGGCTCCCCCCACCTTACTGCAGGTTCGGCTCCCCACCTTACTGCAGGCTCCTCTCCCCCCCTTACTGCAGGCTCCTCTCCCCCACCTTACTGCAGGCTCGGCTCCCCCACCTTACTGCAGGCTCGGTTCCCCACCTTACTGCAGGCTCGGCTCCCTCACCTTACTGAAGGCTCGGTTCCCCCACCTTACTGCAGGCTCGGCTCCCCCCACCTTACTGCAGGCTCGGTTCCTCCACCTTACTGCAGGCTCGGCTCCCCCGCCTTACTGCAGGCTCGGCTCCCCACCTTACTGCAGGCTCGGCTCCCCCACCTTACTGCAGGCTCGGCTCCCCCACCTTACTGCAGGCTCGGCTCCCCCACCTTACTGCAGGCTCGGCTCCCCCACCTTACTGCAGGCTCGGTTCCTCCACCTTACTGCAGGCTCGGCTCCCCCGCCTTGCTGCAGGCTCGGCTCCCCACCTTACTGCAGGCTCGGCTCCCCCACCTTACTGCAGGCTCGGCTCCCCCACCTAAGTCTGATGTCTGGACTTTGTGCCCAGTCAGACATCATAAGAAAAAAAGCATTAAGGGTTGGACTGATTTCAGAGAAGTGAGTAGACCACTATGTTTTGACTTGAAGCTCATGGATCCGCGATACCACAAAAACACTGGCGCGCGCATACACACACAGACACACACACACACACACACACACACACACACACACACACACACACACACACACACACACACACACACACACACACAACACACACACACACACACACACACACACACACACACACACACACACACACACACACACACACACACAAATTAAGCTGGCATTTGTCTCGCTAAACTTACGATCTATAGCCATTTACCAATAAACGCTTACATCCTCCAATGCTGCCTATATTTAGAGTATTTGCCTTCCACCAGAGAAAGATACAGACACTAAATGCATTTCTCCACGTCTGCAACGTCTGCAGTTGTTGCAGAGCCACAACTCTGAAGCTTATCATAGTAGAAAGTCACCATCGGGCCCATCCCGCTGGAAACTGCCAAGACATCCGCCTCTCGCGAGGCACCGCCAAAGTATGTGGAGCCAGGCTGCAGGATAATGCTATCAGTAACATCCTTGGCGGGGGAAAGGATAGGATGGGTTCCATGTTGGCTGTCGCTATCACCGAGTAGCCAGTAGAAGGGTAAGTATCTCATCGTTTATATAAGATGAAGGTTACAGGAGGGAGCAAAAGGGCAGGAAGGTAACATTCATTTAGAATGTTACCGAAGGGGATCATCAATCCATTAACAAACCACCACACGAGACCAGTCGTGCTGGCTTTTCGGGGGATCAGCTTAACTACCCAGGAGATAAACATTTAGATGGCTCACTCAAATATAAAAAAAAACAATGGTTATAAATGACCATAATTTTTAAAGGGGTGGACCGGTAAGCCAGCGGAAGGCCTCGGTCAGATGACCAAAAGCTCCAAAGGCGGGTCATCATCTGACTAAGACCCGCGTCAGGAAACATTTGTCCTGTTTCCTGACGAACCTTACCTAACCTAACCTCACTCAAAATTAAAATGAAAAGAGTAAGCGAAAGTTCCTATTTCGAGAGAGAGAGAGAGAGAGAGAGAGAGAGAGAGAGAGAGAGAGAGAGAGAGAGAGAGAGAGAGAGAGAGAGAGAGAGAGAGAGAGAGAGAGAGAGAACACGATGTGCCAGTTTCACTCAGCTAGCAGTCATAACCGAGACAGCACGCTGATGTTATACATGCTTACAATACCTCTTAATCTGGCAGTACTTCCACAAAAAAATAAAATAAAATAGAAATAATGCGATCTCCAACGTGTGGGTCGACTGCCACCAAAGAAATGCAATTAACTGGACTGCCGGGAGCATTCTGGAAAAGGATCCGTTACCCATTAACTCAGACGCTGTAGGAAAAACAAATAGAAATGTCCCTGCTATTTAATCCAACTGAAAAAATGGAAGTTGCCGGGTTCTTAATAAGGCCAGCTTCCAGAGGAAGACTAGTCATATCCCCTTTCCCAAGGAATGGATGCTCTAATTTTTCCAGCAAGATCATTAAAACTCCCCAGTACCACTATAGCGACACATTCCCATGATGACTGTGCTAATGAACCACAGGGGGTTAGAAACATAGCCTGGGGCCTTTCAACCTCCTGTAAATTTGGACTGCAGGAGAGTCAAGTTTGAGGTTACTCATCGGCTGAGGCAAGAATTCTATTGATGACTTGCTGACTTTATTACGTCTCACACTGAAACTTACTGAGTTAAGACCTGGTTGACCATATTGGTGCGCTACCACTCTGCCAAAATACACACGATGTGAACCGGGACAGCAATATGGAGAGACAGTCGAGACGTATGCCGGTCGCTGAAATAGGTATTGCTGTAAGAATATTGCCAGAGATGATGTGCTCTCACAGCTAAGAGACTGGTTATCATTTGGTAGCTTGGCTTCTTTACCATCGTCGCAGAAGTCTCTTCCACGATGGGGCTGTGGCAGTTAGAATATTTGTGAGCAAGAGTTTCAGCCCATCTTATTGCCAGGGTTAAAAAGAGTACCCCACTGACTGGTGCCTCTAATGTAGCAGGGGTGGTCATTTCCTGCTAAGCAACATATACGTACACTCAGTGGCCACTTTCTTAGGTACACCTGGTTCAAGCTAATAGGAAGGTGAAGGTAACCAATAACCAAGCATTGCTACAGTGACATGATAAGAACATCTCTGAAAGCACAACTCGCCGAACACTGAAGGGGATATGTCACAGCAGCAGAAGACACCGGATTCCACTTCCGTCAGCTAACAACAGGAAATTGAGGCCACATTGAGCACAAGCTCACCAAAACTAGACAGATGAAGAGTGAGAAAAAGCCAGCTGGTCTAACAAATCGCGATTTCTGTTGAGACATGCAGATGGTACGGTCGGAATTTGGCGTAAACCTCTGGGATGTGATAGAATGGGAGAATCGCAGAATGAATGTGCAGCCGACAAATCTGCAGCAACTGTATATGCTATCATGTTAACATGGACCAGGATCTCTAAGGAATATATCCAGTACCTTGTTGAAGCCATGCAACTGAGAATTTAGGATGTTGTGAGGGCAAAGGGGGGCCTTACCCACTACTACTAGGATATACCTATTAAAGTGGCCAGCGAGTGTGCATGTGTGTGTATTATATATATATATATATATATATATATATATATATATATATATATATATATATATATATATATATATATATATATACATATATGCAGAACAACCACTGTGAAAAAATAGTGAAATTCCAAGAGCTTTCGTGACTTCTCACATTATCAAGGAACTATAAAAATAAAAGGTTAACAGGAAGGCATATAAGGACGAGACTACACCTCACTGACACCCCACAACACCACCTGACTTTTTGATAATGATGTAGGTAGGTAGTCAGTGATCCGTGAAACACAGCTTATATTCTTCCCAAAAATTGGTCTAATGTACCTTAAATTCTTCCCAAATTTTACCAATTGTAAATGAATCCAATTTATATAAACCTAAAAAAATATTCATATTTTTCAAAACTACTTTTTATAATACATGATTCTATTATATTCCTGTAGACCATGAACTTTCTCAACCTCTTTAAATTCAATTGGATAATTAAAATCTCTCACATGAATAAACAGAACATTAGAATCTTGTTCACGTCTAATGCTATATTTATGTCATTTTACTTTATGTTCAAAATTTTACCGCATATTTGACAAGGAATCTTAGACACATCCGTCAGCATTTTGGGGGGAATTTTTTATCAAAAGTTTTTTAACTGTATCAAGATTTTTAAATACAACTTTGATAGTAAAATATTTAAGTAAAGAATGCATATCAACCAAGTTTTCTTGGTAAGGGAGACCCAACATATTTTTAGTTGGTAAAGATAATCACGGTCAAACAGGTCAAAGTTTTAAACTTAGGTTAAGACAACATAAATATAGCTTGAAATTTCGCTATTTTATCACAGTGGTTATTTTACATGCTGTGATATCACATGTTTATTGTGATCTTATTGGATATATTATATATTACCAAGTTGGATTCTTGAGGGATCCCAAGATCTCATTCGGAATCTTCTGTCAAGAAGTGTTGACAAAGTAAGCATCCTATCCTGACCAAGTCAACTAAGAAAAGAGAACTTAAACATTCTACTGTAACCGGGTAACAGACTAAATATTCCACCGTATTTAAGACAGCAAACATTCAGGAAAAACAAAAAGACACAATACCGTGGCTGGAATATTAGACAAATAACCCGTATATAGGAGAGAGGAGCTTGAGACGACGTTTCGGTCCGACTTGGACCATTAACAAAGTGAATACCATTCAGCAGTCACCAGGTCAATAGACTGAAAGTTTTACCACGACAAGGTCTTTAAAACCGAATGAGAGAGCCTCCCACAGTTGTAACTGGGACTCATTCGCATTACCAATACACATTTTGACCTGATTCCATTTACCACTCACTGTCATCAAGGTCAATAAATCCCAATATAAGATTTTTAACTCACGCCGTTTTTGAGATTTAAACTGGCGTTATAAAATTTCCTCTAATATCAATCTGATCCGGAATCGGCAAATAAGACGATAAAGTGAATCATATGTAAATTTTTATCATTATGCAACTGTAAAGATACGAATTATCATAAACGAGACAGATCTGATTAAATTTGAATTTGTTATTAATCGGTTGTACGTGCCGAGAAAAAATCAGATAAAAATACAAATATAAGTCAATTCTGATTCTCCACAGGCCAGTTAGGTTCTAATGTAACCCACTCGCTTCGGATTCGTTTAATTTCTTCACGGCAGAAGAGATAGCAAGTTTGAAAGCAAACCAAGATATCCACCTCCATACGCGGATTATTACCAACGTATTCCCAGACAAAACCAGATGTTTATATAACGGAATGCCGTATGTCTTATACGTAAATATCGGAAGGCGGGCGCTTCGCTGCCCCTATTTTACCCTCCTGCCCCCCCCTCCCCCCCTCATAAAAAAAAGGGACAGCTTCGTGACTGGAATACTGTTGCAGCTATTATGCAAATTTCACAGGGAAGATTAGGGAAACGCGCTAGTTGGCGGACGGAATGCAAATACACAGAGAGAGAAAACCAGATCAGAAAGTAGTTACACCGAATAGGCTGCCAAGGAACACAGAATAACGGGGGCATAAAGTGGAGAACACTTTTATTTAGAAAGCAAACAATGATTACAATTGTTGAGAGAGAGAGAGAGAGAGAGAGAGAGAGAGAGAGAGAGAGAGAGAGAGAGAGAGAGAGAGAGAGAGAGAGAGAGAGAGAGAGAGAGAGAGAGAGAGAGAGAGATTATTATTATTATTATAATCAAAAAGAAGCGCTAAGCCAGAGAGAGAGAGAGAGAGAGAGAGCAATTACCTAATTATATTTACCTGTATTTACAGTAATAAATTGTATGCACTTGGTGTATGGTATCGGTTTTAATTCTTAGAATTCTCAATAGTCTTGGCACACCGAATCTCTGACTTCCTTCCTAGCTATATACATTTATCTGAAGAAAATATTTCCCAGTATACCTTCTAATTTTCATCTTACATATTTTCAAGACTAAATGTTAGTCCTCACTCATACCCAGCACAAGGGTATGGGGTATTTCATCTTCCTGGGTAATGAGTGGATAGTTGCTGAGGCAAAGGTTATTGCTGTACTCACCCTCCCTCAAGCGTGTACTCACAAATTCTTAAATATATCCCAAGATGACTCGTTCACAGAGTAAACATTCTATCAAGACCAGGTCTACTAACTAAACATTCTGCCTTGATCATACCAAGAAATTAAACATTCTGTGACCAGGTAACAAACTAATCATTCTATCGTAACTAAGACAGCAAACATTCACCAGTAACCTTACAAAGTATTAAATCTCTATCTTTTTACATGTACTCGTAGTGACATACGTACATGCTGACATGTGCACAGTCGTACTTGCACTCGTGCAGACATAGGACTCAGAATCTCGTGTATTGGTACAACCCCTCACCACTTTACATTGTTCATGAATATTCACACAAGTCCCTCGAGTACAACACCAGCAAATATATATATATATATATATATATATATATATATATATATATATATATATATATATATATATATATATATATATATATATATATATATATAATGATTTTGTAGCGTGAGATAAGTACACACTTAAAAGAGGGAGAGACCAGGTACGCAACTCGAGGCCCGGTACCAGACGCACTGACGTATTTCCCACTCCAATAAAAATACATTAACGTGTATTTTAGATATATTAATACAAAAAAATATCCTAGCAATTTTTTAATGCATCAGAAACAAATCCTTTAATTTGTATTACTAATCACAACACTTTAAGGAAATTTTCCAGCTGGAGATTGTTAAACAAATTATGAAGGTGATAGTGAAAATAGTCGTGACAAACACGAAATGGACACAGTCGAAAACTTAAAATTCGTAACGTGTAAAAAATCACAAAAAATGGGTTTTCGGGAAATTTTTAACACGTGAAAGGGCCTAGTCAGGGCTTCCCTAGTAGGCGAGGGCCCCAGGGGGGATAGCATCACTTTCCTCCCTCCAGGACGGAGGATGAGTGCAATAGCGCGCGCACGCACACACACACACACACACACACACACACACACACACACACACACACACACACACACACACACACACACACACACACGCACACACACTCACTGCTCAATCCACAGTTTACAGAGAGTCGTTCCACTGTGACGACTCCCGTGGGAAGAGTACAGCCAGAGACTCAGCTACTGCTCAACCTTGTGTTGTTTGTGGTTCATCTGCTGGGCCCACCAGACCTGTCACTTTCTAAGGAAATACCAGGGTATGCAACGCAAGAAGTCTTAATTTGACAGAAGTCTACTACAGAGCAAGCTCATTACAGTAACCTTCAATGCGAGGAGGGCGCTAGTGAAGACCTCTTAAGACAAGAATTAGAGATTCTCTCTCCTCTCTCGGATCAAGTCCGACTGCCTCTCATTTCTCATGCGCTGTTTTGTCTTTAATAGTAATGAAATTACTATTAAAAAAAATAAGAAAAAGAGGAGGAGGAGGAGAAGGAACATAGAAAATACAGTGCTACGGAATGATGCTAGGGCAAGGCAGGTGGCTAGAATTCCTTGGTTCAAGAATCCTTCTCTTATCTCAAGGCACCGACGGTAAAGTGAAAAGGCGAGATAAGAGATAGAATTCGACTTCCTCTCCTGGTTGTGAGCACAACTAGTTGAGCACAACTAGGTCAATACCACTAGTGAGTACAACTAGGTCAGTACCACTAGCGAGTATAACTAGGCCAGTACCACTAGCGAGTACAACTTGCCCAGTACCACTAGTGAGTACATCTAAGCCAGTACCACTAGTGAGTACAACTAAGCCAGTACCACTAGCGAGTACAACTAGGCCAGTACCACTAGTGAGTACAACTAGGCCAGTACCACTAGTGAGTACAACTAAGACAGTACCACTAGTGAGTACAACTAAGCCAGTACTACTAGTGAGTGCAACTAAGCCAGTACTACTAGTGAGTACAACTAAGCCAGTACCACTAGTGAGTACAACTAAGACAGTACCACTAGTGAGTACAACTAAGCCAGTACTACTAGTGAGTGCAACTAAGCCAGTACTACTAGTGAGTACAACTAAGCCAGTACCACTAGTGAGTACAACTAAGACAGTACCACTAGTGAGTACAACTAAGACAGTACCACTAGTGAGTACAACTAAGCCAGTACTACTAGTGAGTGCAACTAAGCCAGTACCACTAGTGAGTACAACTAAGCCAGTACCACTAGTGAGTACAACTAAGCCAGTACCACTAGTGGGTACAACTAAGCCAGTACCACTAGTGAGTACAACTAAGCCAGTACTACTAGTGAGTACAACTAAGCCAGTACCACTAGTGGGTACAACTAAGCCAGTACCACTAGTGGGTACAACTAAGCCAGTACCACTAGTGGGTACAACTAAGCCAGTACCACTAGTGGGTACAACTAAGACAGTACCACTAGTGAGTACAACTAAGCCAGTACCACTAGTGGGTACAACTAAGACAGTACTACTAGTGAGTACAACTAAGCCAGTACCACTAGTGGGTACAACTAAGACAGTACCACTAGTGAGTACAACTAAGCCAGTACTACTAGTGAGTACAACTAAGCCAGTACCACTAGTGGGTACAACTAAGCCAGTACCACTAGTGAGTACAACTAAGCCAGTACCACTAGTGGGTACAACTAAGCCAGTACCACTAGTGAGTACAACTAAGCCAGTACCACTAGTGAGTACAACTAGGCGAGTACAACTTGGTCGTAACACAGCTGAGAGAAATGACCTCAGAAATCACACTCGTGTATGGAAGATCAAACAGCTGAGTCAACATTAAACATGTGTTGGTATACCACGTGACTGCTACCGGTTTCACACACTGCCGGCTGCGTGAGTTTTATCATGCCTATTCTTAAAGCTATGTGTCGATTCTGCCACTACCACCTCCCTATCTAGGTCGTTCCACTGGCCACTCTAAAGAAGTCTCTCAAGACATAATACATAACGTGCGATAATATAATATTAGATGTCAGCTTGTTAGAAAAAATAACTTGCAAATTAACAAGCACCGTCAACATAACTTAAAATGAAATTAACATTAATTTAGAGAAAAATCTATATCAGCTTTGATACCATGATTTTCTTTGATGTGATTATTGCCCGTGGTATTAATAAAAAAATATGAGAACGTAATTAGCCGGTGTAATTAGGCTGTTCCAACCGAAATATATATTCCTTAGACTTTTTCAGAGCAAAGGTTGTGAAGGAGCAGCGCTGGTGCCTTCATGATGATGAAGGGCTCGTGATCCAGGAATTGGAGCTGCCCTCCGCATCCTGTGATCACACTCGATTACCCTTTATTTTCCAAATACTCTACGGCCTTACATGTTTATTGTCTGAATATGTAATGCTGTAGATTCTACATCAGAGATCACTTTGTTAGATGAGCCTTTCTAGTACTGGGTAAGAAGCTCCTTTACCTCCAGAACAGCCTGAACTCTTCATGGCCTGGATTCAACAATATGCTGGAAACATTCCTTAGATATCCTGGTCCATGTTGACATGATAGCGTCATGCAGTTGCTGCAGATTTGTTGGCTGCACATTCATGCTGCGAATCTCCCGTTTCACCTCATCCCAAAGTCTTACTCTAAATTATAACCTACTACCATTTGCCTGTCACAGTAGAGATCACGAGGCCAGGTGACGTTTTTCCAGTCTACAACTGTCGAGCTTTAGTGAGCCTGTGCCCATTGTAGCTTCATTTTCCCGTTCTTAGCTGACAGGAGTAGAACCCGCTGTATCTTCTGCTTCTGTAGCGCATCCTCTTCAAGGTTCGATGTGGTGTGTGTTCAGAGATGCTCTTCTGTATACCACGGTTGTAACGCGTGGCTGAATTACTGTCACCTTGCTGTCAGCTTGAGCCAGTCTGACCATTCTACTCTCACCTCTTTCATTAACAAGGCGTTTTCGTCCACTGAACTGTCGCTCATTAGATGTTTTGTGTTTTTTACACCATTCTCTGTAAGCTCTCGAGATTGTTGTGCGTGAAAATTCCAGGAAATTATTAGTTTCTGAGATACCCAAACACCTCGTCAGGCACCACCAATCATTCCAAAGTTAAAAACACTTGTATCACATTTCTTCCCCATTCTGATGTTTTGTCTGAACGAACTTCTTGGCCATGTCTGTATCCTTTTAGGATTGAAGTACTGCTACGTGATTGGCTGATTAGAGATCTGCATTAACGAGGTGTACAAATGTGTTTAATAAAGGGGTCACTGAGTTTTTGTAAATTTATTATGTATCCCCGAAGGATTACCTTCAAGTGGTTGCCTGAATTCTTTACTTTCTTCCTATTCTCGATTATATTTCGCTCATAACTCGAGAACCCCTCACCCGATCGGATGTAGAGTTCCGTCTTCCATATAAAATTTCCTTTATAATTTCAGACCTTGGTCTACTATTACTAGATGAAGGTTCATAGAGTCCCTGTCATGCGCACGTGCTTTCTCCCTACTCAGTTTCACAAGTCCATTCATGAAACTGATCTACAAGAGATTGTATTAAAGTTCCAACATTGATCGACTTAACAATATCAGGTATCGTGCTATTAGTTTATATATATATATATATATATATATATATATATATATATATATATATATATATATATATATATATATATATATATATATATATATATAGGTTTTACAAGTGTTTTAACATGGGTAACCCACATCAATATGCCCACTCAGACAGCTTTCATTAATTGTTGGTTTCCATAGTAATCAAGCAGGAAGCAGTACTTGTAATATTCTTAAAGACGTCTGAAAAAAATAAAAGAAATTCTGGTAACAGGATTAGTATTTAAAATGATTTGCTATTTTTAATGTTGATCTTTGAAAATAATGCGCATTTTATATGAATTAAACACACACACACACATACACACGCACATGCACACACACACACACACACGCACATGCACACACACACACACACACACACACACACGCACACACAGTAAGCTCAAGGTAAACAAACAACACAACAGTTATTTTTACTAGTTGGTCATGACATGAGAAGTGGTAATTAGGACATCAAAGTAAGGACGATCACCTTCTATTTCTCATTGTATTCGAGTTTGTTGGAAACTTAAAAATGATTTACTTTGCCAAGGAGATTCAATGATATTCTGGAGAAACTTCAAAGTCAACCTCTACACTTCTCAACCATAATTGAAAAGGAAGTAAATTCTGATAATAATTCAGTCCAAAA
This sequence comes from Cherax quadricarinatus, assembly GCF_038502225.1. NCBI lineage: Eukaryota > Metazoa > Arthropoda > Malacostraca > Decapoda > Parastacidae > Cherax > Cherax quadricarinatus. Next base: position 41,215,545 of record NC_091294.1, on the reverse strand, counting down.
GAATTCAGTAAGAAAAATTATCCAGGATGGGGCCAGTGGATTTCCCACTGCCCTATGGTAGGTCTGTTTTTTAAAAAGCATCGTAGATTCGTATGATTTTGAAACTTAAACCATGGCGTTTACTATGAGCTATGTAACTTTCATTTTGCAAATTTTAATAAGTATATTTCTTTCTATTTTCTTCAGATCTTCAGTGCTGATATTTAACTGCAATTTAAACTTACGCTGCGGCACTCTGCACTATTCCAGTAGCGTGCGTTGAGGTACAGAGGACTGAGGTTAGGCAATATAGGGATATTTTTTTGATTCGCGCAGCGACTGACATGCAGAACATCTAATTCTATTATTATTATTACTATTATTATTATTATTATTATTATTATTTCGAGGTAGAAGAGGCCTGTTCAGATCTGGTGCGTGAACAATGGCTTCCTTAGATGAGAAGACGATGTTCTAACTCTGACTTTTATGTCTTGTCTGATAATTTCGTTCTTGGAATCATCGTGCCCGAGAATTTACGTGAATCCCGCCTTTTGGGATTAAAGTATTCTTAATTGGAGGTAGACGGGTGGCATGCAACCTTGAAGGCCCTTGACCAACTGCAATGGTAGCTGAACTAAATTTCCCAGAGACCCATATTTACGGATCTGCCTCCAGGTCTCTCCTAGTAGTAAAATATTTCTCAGATAAAACTCTACGGTAACCTCCCCACTAATTTCATTAAGTAATACCTAGTAAATAATAACTCCGTATTCCCGTAGTTTTTCTTCACTTAAGTATCCATGAAAATAATTGAGAATGCCTCTTCCTCTCGTCTTTAACACATTGACCACTTAGTAATACTTAAGAATATTCTCACAGTTTCCTCTCACTGATATAATTTTACGGTGTTTGAGGTAGTTAAATTTTCTTTGGCCTCTTGATGGCTTGGGTCTAGAGCTCCTGGCCTTCTTGGTCTGGACTTACAGCTCCTGGGCCTTTTCAGTGTATTAGGCTTAAGCCGCTAGTCCTCTTGTCTGTGTTAAGCCAAAGCTCCTGGGCCTCATGGTAATGTTGACGTCGAGCTTCTGAACCTCTTCAGGGATTATTATAACAAAAAGAAGCGCTAAACCACAAGGGCTATACAGCTCCTCTTGAGGGAGTTGAGCTGCAGCTCCTAAGTCTAATGAGAATTTTCAGGCACAGCTAGTATGGCTCTTGCGTATAAAGAGACATAAGTGGTTAAGTTTATTTTTTTAAGCATCTCGCAGTTACTGAGATACATCTGGTCAATTCTTACGTATATCTCAAAACTTTAGATAAAACCATGAGAAAAAAAATACCGTGAAGAACCACACACAATATTGTTTTTATGATGTTCTGAAAGTCAAGTTATCATGTCCATAAAATGGAATTTGTCTATATTTCTTTGTATATATCTGGAGTATATATGGAGAGAGTTCCGGGGGTCAACGCCCCCGCGGCCCGGTCTGTGACCAGGCCTCCTGGTGGATCAGAGCCTGATCAACCAGGCTGTTACTGTTGGCTGCACGCAAACCAACGTACGAGCCACAGTCCGGCTGGTCAGGAACCGACTTTAGGTGCTTATCCAGTGCCAGCTTGAAGACTGCCAGGGGTCTGTTGGTAATCCCCCTTATGTATGCTGGGAGGCAGTTGAACAGTCTCGGGTCCCTGACACTTATTGTATGGTCTCTTAACGTGCTAGTGACACCCCTGCTTTTCATTGGGGGGATGTTGCATCGTCTGCCAAGTCTTTTGCTTTCGTAGTGAGTGATTTTCGTGTGCAAGTTCGGTACTAGTCCCTCTAGGATTTTCCAGGTGTATATAATCATATATCTCTCCCGCCTGCGTTCCAGGGAATACAGGTTCAGGAACCTCAAGCGCTCCCAGTAATTGAGGTGTTTTATCTCCGTTATGCGCGCCGTGAAGGTTCTCTGTACATTTTCTAGGTCAGCAATTTCACCTGCCTTGAAAGGTGCTGTTAGTGTGCAGCAATATTCCAGCCTAGTTAGAACAAGTGACCTGAAGAGTGTCATCATGGGGTTGGCATCCCTAGTTTTGAAGGTTCTCATTATCCATCCTATCATTTTTCTAGCAGATGCGATTGATACAATGTTATGGTCCTTGAAGGTGAGATCCTCCGACATGATCACTCCCAGGTCTTTGACGTTGGTGTTTCGCTCTATTTTGTGGCCAGAATTTGTTTTGTACTCTGATGAAGATTTAATTTCCTCGTGTTTGCCATATCTGAGTAATTGAAATTTCTCATCGTTAAACTTCATATTGTTTTCTGCAGCCCATTGAAAGATTTGGTTGATGTCCGCCTGTAGCCTTGCAGTGTCTGTAATGGAAGACACTGTCATGCAGATTCGGGTGTCATCTGCAAAGGAAGACACGGTGCTGTGGCTGACATCCTTGTCTATGTCAGATATGAGGATGAGGAACAAGATGGGAGCAAGTACTGTGCCTTGTGGAACAGAGCTTTTCACCGTAGCTGCCTCGGACTTTACTCTGTTGACTACTACTCTCTGTGTTCTGTTAGTGAGGAAATTATAGATCCATCGACCGACTTTTCCTGTTATTCCTTTAGCACACATTTTGTGCGCTATTACGCCATGGTCACACTTGTCGAAGGCTTTTGCAAAGTCTGTATATATTACATCTGCATTCTTTTTGTCTTCTAGTGCATCTAGCACCTTGTCGTAGTGATCCAATAGTTGAGACAGACAGGAGCTACCTGTTCTAAACCCATGTTGCCCTGGGTTGTGTAATTGATGGGTTTCTAGATGGGTGGTGATCTTGCTTCTTAGGACCCTTTCAAAGATTTTTATGATATGGGATGTTAGTGCTATCGGTCTGTAGTTCTTTGCTGTTGCTTTACTGCCCCCTTTGTGGAGTGGGGCTATGTCTGTTGTTTTTAGTAACTGTTGGACGACCCCCGTGTCCATGCTCCCTCTCCATAGGATGGTAAAAGCTCGTGATAGGGGCTTCTTGCAGTTCTTGATGAACACAGAGTTCCATGAGTCTGACAACAGACGCGTTATATAACTACGCTTTTCTTAATCATTAGTCGATTATATAATTATTTTGATCCGTTGACGATTGTAGGCGTTAATGCAATTATTACTTTGTCCTTGGCAGACGTTTGTATAATTCTTTTCAACGGCAGGTGTATGAATTGCTTTTGCTAAGCAGACGTATAATTAATGAAATTACTGTTTTGTTCCCAACACATGTCTGTATAATTTGCTCGTTGTTCTCAGCAGTTGTTCATGTCATTAATCTCAATGAAAGACAAAGCGTCACAAATCCATGCGAGGTGATTTTCGGAACTATTTTTTAATTAAAAAGTTTAGTATGTTAACGCAGATGTTCAGGGTTGTGATGGTTGATGTTTAGGGCCTCAGGGTTGATGTTTAGAGCTGTGATGGTTATATAGCGCTGTATAGAGAATCGAATCTTTTCACAGAAGATCGAATCTCTTCATAAAAGATATAATCTCTTCATAAATGATCGAATCTCTTTCATAGATGATCGAATCTCTTTCATAGATCCCAATCTCTTCATAAATGATCGAATCTTTACATAGATGATCCCAATCTCTTCATAGAGGATCGAATCTTTACATAAATGATCGAATCTCTTTTACAGCGATAACAATTCTTCACATAAGCACGAGCCGGTAGATCGAACACCCTTTACTCCAGTTAAAGACATCAAAATGCATATAAGAGCAGCAAGAACTCTTTTATGAGCATACCTGGTAATAATACCACAGGAGCAAGAATTCTAGCCCTAATGGAATTAATGCAAGCAATTAAACAAGGAACCATTTCTAAATGAGTAAAAATCCTCAGCTCTCACTGAAATAATGCCATTGCCTAAGGGCAAAGAAAATGTTAACGTCGAGATTCACGAATACTGCACAATTATTACCTGCAAACCAATCGGTCATTTTAATTAAATGATTTATTGATATGTGTTTGATGGAGTATATTCCTCCGAGTCTTCATGCACCAGTTTCCATGAGAGTTAATATGCTAGAGTTAAAGCCTATTAACTACTACTACTAATACTATTATTATTACTACTACATCCTCCTTATGGTGCTTTGTAACCCAAGCGGGTTGAGCGCTTGCAGCAAAGGGTTAGTAACCACTTATCGGGTCGCCCTGCCTCGGTGGGAGACGGCATGTTATAGGCAGAGATTATTATTTCAGCTAAATAAGTATGAGAATGAAGATTGAGACACTTATGCAGCATATGGGAATCTTTATTCAGGAAACGTTTCGCCACACAGTGGCTTCATCAGTCCAATACAAAGAGGAAGGCGTAAGGAGAGGAGGAGTATGAGGTAATCAGTCCCTCAGCCTGGAGTCGATGTGTTCAGTCCATCAATTCTACAAGACTGATAGACTGAACACATCGACTCCAGGCTGAGGGACTGATTACCTCATACTCCTCCTCTCCTTACGCCTTCCTCTTTGTATTGGACTGATGAAGCCACTGTGTGGCGAAACGTTTCCTGAATAAAGATTCCCATATGCTGCATAAGTGTCTCAATCTTCAACTTGTCGTTTTTTTCAAACCATTCATCACACAAGTATGAGACTCGTGGAAATTATACATAAAAATTGAACAGTAAGAGAACATTGACATACATTTTAAAGCAAGCATTCAAAACAGTTCACAAGGAAAGGCTAATTTACAAATTACAAAATCGAAAAATAATTAGAGATATCCATTTTAGAAAACAGAGATTCAGCATTGTTTATAAGTTTATATAAATCTTACAAAAAACTTGTAGAAAAATAAATATTTTTGAGGGGTATGATGCTCTGCAAAAACAAAGAACCAAATCACAAAAAATTTATTCAAGAAAATTTTGGTAATAATGGTAAAATTATCGAAACAATAAAATGTCATCTGTGTTCTTTTACTTCTCTTTATTCGAATAGAAAAAAAATATTTCTTATTGCTTATGATTATGCAAGTGAGGCCATGAAAAATTTATAGCCTCGTCTATTTTAAACAAATCTTAATTATAGCTTTAGAATAGTGGAAAGTAAAACTTGAAATAGGCAGAATAGGTAAATCTCCATGAGCCGCCAAGGAAGAGAGGAGACCAACCAGCAACACCTTACCAGGTATTCACCCTAAATAAATCAGACCGAAATGAAATCAATTCTGGATTTCCCGCAGGAACCAGAGCTGATGTTCAAATACTTGCTAGTGACGAAAGACTGAAATAAACCCTCAGAAAAGTGAATGACAAGGGCAGACATAACAACGGCGTTAAAAAACATTCCTCAGAGGGCAAACAGATAAATCGGGAGATAATCAAAACAGTAGAATCACAATAAGCATACATGAACGTCAGGGAATTCTTCCTCGGCATATAGAATAAACTAAAAAAAAAGAAAATGGTGGAATTTCATTCCAATCACATCTCCAAGTGGTGGAAGTTTATACCCATTACAGCACCAAGATTGGATCCCTGGATATAGTAGCCGTCGTAGCTGTTGGAATAAACGATAAGAGGCGGGACGCCAGAAAGCCGAGTACAACTCGGCAAGTACGTACATCATGTAAACAGTTCACTGTCCTACATAGCACACAATACAGCATCCCACACTGCACACCACAATGTACAGTACACAATACACCACTCCACACAGTACACCACTCCACACAGTACACCACTCCACACAGTACACCACTCCACACAGCACACCACTCCACACAGCACACCACTCCACACAGCACACCACTCCACACAGCACACCACTCCACACAGCACACCACTCCACACAGCACACCGCTCCACACAGTACACCACTCCACACAGCACACCACCCCACACAGCACACCACTCCACACAGTACACCACCCCACACAGTACACCACCCCACACAGTACACCACTCCACACAGCACACCACTCCACACAGCACATCACCCCACACAGCACACCACTCCACACAGCACACCACCCCACACAGCACACCACTCCACACAGCACACCACTCCACACAGCACACCACTCCACACAGCACACCACTCCACACAGCACACCACCCCACACAGCACACCACTCCACACAGCACACAATACACCACTTCACACAGTGCACAATACACCACTCCAAACAGTGCACAATACACCACTCCAAACAGTACACAATACACTACTCCAAACAGTACACAATACACCATTCCAAACAGTACACAATACACCACTTCACACAGTGCACAATACACCACTCCAAACAGTGCACAATACACCACTCCAAACAGTGCACAATACACCACTCCAAACAGTACACAATACACTACTCCAAACAGTACACAATACACCATTCCAAACAGTACACAATACACCACTCCACACAGTACTCAATACACCACTCCACACAGTACACAATACACCACTCCAAACAGTACACAATACACTATCCCACACAGTACACCATCCCACACAGTACACAATGCACGACACACAGTACACACTGCATCCCCACAGAACACAGTACTCCGCCACACAGTACTCACTGCACCATCTCACACTGTGCATAATACACCACCCCACACAGTGCAGTGTTCCGCAGAACACAGTACATTGTTGCACAGAACACATTACACTGTCAAACAGAACACAGTAAACTGTCAAACAGAACGTAGTACAATGTCCCACAGAACACAGTACAGTGTCCCACATAACACAGTACACTGTCCCACAGTACACTGTCCCACAGAACACAGTCCCACAGAACACAATACACTGTCCCACAGAACACAATACACTGTTCCTCAGAACACAGTACACTGTACACTACCCCATACAGTGCATTGTCCCACAGAACACAGTACACCACCCTAACAGTGTCCCATACAGCACAGTACACTATACACCACACAATACACTGCCGTACAGAACACAGTACACTGTACACTGCTCCACACAGGGCTCGGCCAAATAAAGCAAGTAATTACTTCTTTGCGAATCTCGAGAGAGAGCTATTATAGTTGCGAGTGTTCATGAAGAACCCTTCTCTCTCTCTCTCTCTCTCTCTCTCTCTCTCTCTCTAACCTATTTTTTTAAAGTTTACCGGTATCCTTCATCCTAGCCAATAAATATATATTTTCGTCTGCGTTCTGTAAACGTTAAGAAACTGACGTTGGTAATCGCTTCAAATAAAAACGAAGATGTGCCATGCGCTTACAAAGTATTAAAAATAACTTTGAATTATATATAGAAGGTGCAATGCTGAAGCAAAATGTTTTTCTGACCAAAATTGGAATTTGCAACAGCTCAGAGGTGTCCTCGTGAAAAAAGATGTATGAAAAACCACCATTACTACTTTCCATCACTCTCCACTACCACAACTACCATCATTCTCCATAACCACCACCGTTAGCGCCCACAGTACTGCAATTGAAGCCTACCATCACCACCACTTTATCCCTGTGCTAACAGCACTGCTATCCACTGTCTACCACCATAACTACCACTATCACTGCCATCACCTCACCCACTCCAAAACATTACTACCACCATCCACCCCCACCATTTTCCCACTAGACAGACAGACAGAAAGAATAAGGCATTTGCCGTCAACTCAATGATGAATCGCAAGGGAGTGATGGACGTTAATTCTGGAAAAGACAGCATGTGAAGGTATATTGGTATCGTGATCAAGATGGCTGAAAAAATAACTGATGAGAAGTTGCAGGAGAAGGGACTGTATAGAATATGTAAACAAAGGAACAGAAAATAAATGAAAAATATTAACAAACTAAAAAAAAAAATAGTAGTAAAGAGATACATAATTGAAAGAAATTTTGTTAGGTTCGAGAGGAGATAGAAAATTAACTGAAGGAATTGAAGTAGATGGGTAGAGATGGAAAAGCAAGACTTTTTTTTGTTTGTTTGTTGTTTAGCTGTCCTGCTAAAGATGCTGAATGGAGAGAAAAGATTTGGGATTTTATAAATATGAACAGAGGTGGAAAATAAGAGAAACTGCAAAATCTAAGAATCTTACACTGGTCCATAAACTACACTGAGGAGAGACCGTACTGGTAAACTACACTGAGGAGAGACCGTACTGGTAAACTACACTGAGGAGAGACCGTACTGGTAAACTACACTGAGGAGAGACCGTACTGGTAAACTACACTGAGGAGAGACCGTACTGGTAAACTACACTGAGGAGAGACCGTACTGGTAAACTACACTGAGGAGAGACCGTACTGGTAAACTACACTGAGGAGAGACCGTACTGGTAAACTACACTGAGGAGAGACCGTACTGGTAAACTACACTGAGGAGAGACCGTACTGGTAAACTACACTGGGGAGGGACCGTACTGGTAAACTACACTGAGGAGAGACCGTACTGGTAAACTACACTGAGGAGAGACCGTACTGGTAAACTACACTGAGGAGAGACCGTACTGGTAAACTACACTGAGGAGAGACCGTACTGGTAAACTACACTGAGGAGAGACCGTACTGGTAAACTACACTGAGGAGAGACCGTACTGGTAAACTACACTGAGGAGAGACCGTACTGGTAAACTACACTGAGGAGAGACCGTACTGGTAAACTACACTGAGGAGAGACCGTACTGGTAAACTACACTGAGGAGAGACCGTACTGGTAAACTACACTGAGGAGAGACCGTACTGGTAAACTACACTGAGAAAAGACCGTACTGGTAAACTACACTGAGGAGAGACCGTACTGGTAAACTACACTGAGGAGAGACCGTACTGGTAAACTACACTGAGGAGAGACCGTACTGGTAAACTACAATGAGGAGAGACCGTACTGGTAAACTACACTGAGAAAAGACCGTACTGGTAAACTACACTGAAGAGAGACCGTACTGGTAAACTACACTGAGAAAAGACCGTACTGGTAAACTACACTGAGAAAAGACCGTACTGGTAAACTACACTGAGAAAAGACCGTTCTGGAAAACTACACTGAGAAAAGACCGTACTGGTAAACTACACTGAGAAAAGACCGTTCTGGTAAACTACACTGAGAAAAGACCGTACTGGTAAACTACACTGAGGAAAGACCGTTCTGGTAAACTACACTGAGAAAAGACCGTACTGGTAAACTACACTGAGAAAAGACCGTTCTGGTAAACTACACTGAGAAAAGACCGTACTGGTAAACTACACTGAGAAAAGACCGTACTGGTAAACTACACTGAGAAAAGACCGTACTGGTAAACTACACTGAGGAGAGACCGTACTGGTAAACTACACTGAGGAGAGACCGTACTGGTAAACTACACTGAGGAGAGACCGTACTGGTAAACTACACTGAGGAGAGACCGTACTGTTAAACTACACTGAGGAGAGACCGTACTGTTAAACTTCCTCAACCGACATGTTGAAGAAACCCGGAAAACAAGATGAACCTGCTAGGTTGGACCTGGTTTTTTCCTCAGTGAATTGGACATTCATAAAAAAAATGAGGATGAATAGCTACCAGGAACAGAATTTCGACATCCAGAAGCGTAAGTGAGCGCTCGCGCACGCACGCCCACACACACACACACACACACACACACACACACACACGTGGACGTCTGCCTAGCACAGAAAAAAAATACGTGATAGTTTTTTTTTCAAGGTTTTCCTTTTTTTTCATCGTAATGGATTTATGAAGCTTTACTGGCGCGCGCGTGTAAAGCTACGCACTTACCCGGGGATTTCGTATTTCATAGGCGCACTCTTTTCAATATAAAAATGAACTCAGCAAAATCCACTGGCTTTCAACTGCCAATAAAATATACTGCAGAGACCGTTTTACAGTTTTCAATTGACTGGTACAACACAACACTTCTGAAGGAGCTTTTGTGTGTCAGCATTCAGGATTATTTTCAAATGAAAATATGCATAATAAATATATATATATATATATATATATATATATATATATATATATATATATATATATATATATATATATATATATATATATTTATATAAAGAGAGAGAGAGAGAGAGAGAGAGAGAGAGAGAGAGAGAGAGAGAGAGAATTTTAATCATTCACGAAAGTAGCTAATTCAGAAATAGACATTATACTGAGCCGGCTGTGTTCAGGAGTTAGGGAAAGACCAATTACTCGCCATTATGCTCATTATATACTTGGCGACGGTGGAGGAGTACAGCGCACACTCTGAACATTGTTTTCAAGAGGACTTTTCAACGTTCTTCAACGCCGTTTATTGAACGCGACCTCACTAAACCTCTCTGAGTTGCGTGAGTGTATACATTAACGAGCTCTTGTTTACAACGGACATAAACTGTATTGTTTGGGTGGTTAATTGGGTTCAAAACCTATCGATTACACGAGGGTCACTATATGTAACCTGCGCACCTCAAGTCAAGGTTACTTTACTTCTGAAAATAAAATACACCTTTGCGTGTATATAACCCGTGTGAAAAAAAAAAATTTGCAATTTTTTACTAGTGTGCTGTTTCATGTTCACTTAATTTTCTCTATGGTGAAATTCAATGTGCAAAATTTCTATGATAATTAGAGAAAACTTAAGAGCATTTGTTTTCATTTAAAAAACAATTTATATTTTCTTTATTTTATAAGTAATTTATTTATCATTATTTCAGTCTTTTTAATAAAATAAAAATAATTAGCAATTCTATTTTCTTTTTGACACGAGAATCTCAACGTCATTAATATCTCCAATTTTTTGAAGCGAAAATTTAATGTAACATTATTTTCCCTTAGATATCTTGGTATCTTCATCGACGCAACGTATCGCCTGCTCAGCAGGCTTGAAAACTGGTTTGGTTATAGCACGATGTTGACAATGACACTTCTGTACAGTTCAGGACATTTATTAGAGGAAACGTTTCGCCACGACTGACTACTTCGGACTTGATGACTCCTGGCGAAACATATCGTCTAATAAATATCCTGAATTGCAAATAATTGTCTTTTTCTTCAGGTTTCTTCTGTGGCGTTCCCACAGTATTTCTTTGAGAGTTGCCATGGTCTGGTCAGGCCTTTCCTAGACCTCTGTGACCTTCCTGATGTTCCCAGGCCACCTATGACCTTCCACGGTCTTCCGTAGAGTGAATACTCACGCTAATCCTCTTCTCCGTCTATTGGTGTTCGGGGAACATAACCTATATTTCTTACATTTACTGAGCGGCTCAAGTCGCGTCTGCTTGGAGGGGAAGGAGGTATGGTGAGGGGAAGGAGGTATGGTGAGGGGAAGGAGGTATGGTGAGGGGAAGGAGGTATGGTGAGGGGAAGGAGGTATGTTGAGGGGAAGGAGGTATGGTGAGGGGAAGGAGGTATGGTGAGGGGAAGGAGGTATGGTGAGGGGAAGGAGGTATGGTGAGGGGAAGGAGGTATGGTGAGGGGAAGGAGGTATGGTGAGGGGAAGGAGGTATGGTGAGGGGAAGGAGGTTTGGTGAGGGGAAGGAGGTATGGTGAGGGGAAGGAGGTATGGTGAGGGGAAGGAGGTATGGTGAGGGGATGGAGGTATGGTGAGGGGAAGGAGGTATGGTGAGGGGAAGGAGGTATGGTGAGGGGAAGGAGGTATGGTGAGGGGAAGAAGGGTGGTGATGAGGGGATTGTGAGGGGATGGTGGGGGAGGTAGGAGAGACGGAATTAATAAGCTTGTGTTTAATGAAGGCCAAGACTAATTGTCCCTTAATAATTCCCTTCGGTCGTTTATACCCTCGGCATGTTGCTGCTCGCTAGTTGTTGTGGTAGTGGTTATTGTTGTTGGTGGTGGTGGTTGTGGTGGTGTTTGTTGTTGGTGGTGGTTGTGGTGGTGTTTGTTGTTGGTGGTGGTTGTGGTGGTGTTTGTTGTTGTTGGTGGTGGTTATTGTTGATGGTGGTTGTGGTGGTGTTTGTTGTTGCTGGTGGTGGTGGTTATTGTTGTTGGTGGTGGTGGTTATTGTTGTTGGTGGTGGTGGTGGTGGTTGTGGTGTTGGTGGTGGTGGTTGTGGTGTAGGTGGTGGTGGTGGTTATTGTTGATGGTGGTTGTGGTGGTGTTTGTTGTTGGTGGTGGTTGTGGTGGTGTTTGTTGTTGGTGGTGGTGGTTAGTGTTGGTGGTGGTGGTGTTTGTTGTTGTTGTTGTTGTTGGTGGTGGTGTTTGTTGTTGGTGGTGGTGATGATTCTTGGTGGTGGTGGTTGTGGTGGGGGTTGTTGTTGTTGGTGGTGGTGATTGTTGGTGGTGGTGGTGGTTATTGTTGTTGGTTATTGTTGGTGGATACTGTTGGTGGTGGTTGCAGTGTTGTTGGTTGTTGATGGTAATTGTTGTAGTGGCAGTTGTTTGTAATGGTGACAGTTGTTAGTGATGGTGGCAGTTGTTAGTGGTGGCAGTTGTTAGGTATCACTCCTAAGACTTTCCACCTATACAGCAGGCTTCTTCAGTTGAAGAAGCCTGCTGTACAGCCTGCACAGCAGTAGCTGTGATTTAGATCTAAGGTAATCAGTCCCTCGGCCTTGAAGAAAAAGTACGTTTCAGAGGGGGTCACTTCCTCAGCCTAAAAGAATATATTTAAAGGTAGTCAGTCCCTCAGCCGTGGCGTGTGAACAACTTCACCTATTGTATACCATCAATATAACACCATCTTCAGGTGTTTGAAATTATTTTGGTTGAAATCCAGCAGCCACTTTTCAGACAAGACCTGCAGACTTTGTCAGTCGCCTTGCAAAAACTTACAGTCGTTTTCCATTCATATCTTTCTCTTTCATTCATCATATGTTAACTGTAACATTTAAGTATCTATTTCATAAAGATTGTTTATGTATATTAAAAACCAGTCACATAGAAGGTAACTCTGGGGGTCACATTAAAAGTAACACGGGAGTCACATTAAAGGTAACACGGGGGTCACATTATAGGTAACACGAGGATCACATTAAAGGTAACACATTGAAGGTAACGTGGGGGTCACATGGAAGGTAACAGGGATCACATTAAAGGTGACACGGGGTCACACAAAAATAACATGGGGGGAGGTAGCATGAAAGGTAACATGGAAGTCTCATAGAAATGTAACATTAGGATTTTTATGGAGTAGGTAATTGGGGGGAGGGGGGATACAAGGTGGTCTTTGATGACTCCATCATTTTCAATACTCTAATATTTTTCCTGCCCCTTATAAGCAATCAACGTTGATAGAGGTGTTTTCATTACCTCTGTCTAGATTGGTTCATTAAACTTCTGTATATTTAATTAAAAACTATAACAAGCTTCAGTGCAAGATATATTATTTACGTTTCAAATTATTCTACTTTCTAAAACAAATTAATCTATGATGCTATAACGGTAGGAAAAGTATTTATATATTTAAAAAATGGAAACAATTCTGGTGTGAAAATAACATTAAAATCACAACATAAGAACAATGCCTAAAAACGAACTGAAAATCAGCTAAATAAGTGAAACAAACTTAAAAATTATATTTTCTTATTAATTTAAGACTGCATTGAAGTGCTTTCGTGATTTCTTACTTTTTACGGTTCCTTGATAACGTGGTCAGTCACGAAAGCGCTTGAACTTTCGTTATTTTTTCACAGTGGTTATTCTGCATATTGTGATATCACCTGTTTACTGTGATCTTATTGAGGTGGTTTGGTCATTTAGAGAGAATGGATCAAAGTAGAATGACATGGAAAGCATATAAATCTATAGGGGAAGGAAAGAGGGGTAGGGGTCGTCCTCGAAAGGGTTAGAAAGAGGGGGTAAAGGAGGTTTTGTGGGTGAGGGGCTTGGACTTCCAGCAAGCGTGCATGAGCGTGTTAGATAGGAGTGAATGGAGACGAATGATACTTGGGACCTGACGATCTGTTGGAGTGTGAGCAGGGTAATATTTAGTGAAGGGATTCAGGGAAACCGGTTATTTTCATATAGTCGGACTTGAGTCCTGGAAATGGGAAGTACAATGCCTGCACTTTAAAGGAGGGGTTTGGGATATTGGCAGTTTGGAGGGATATGTTGTGTATCTTTATATGTGTATGCTTCTAGACTGTTGTATTGTGAGCACCTCTGCAAAAGCAGTGATAATGTGTGAGTGTGGTGAAAGTGTTGAATGATGATGAAAGTATTTTCTTTTGGGGGATTTTCTTTCTTTTTTTGGGTCATCCTGCCTCGGTGGGAGACGACCGACTTGTTGAAAAAAAAAAAAAAAAAAAAAAAAAAAAAAATTATATATATATACATATATATAATATATATATATATATATATATATATATATATATATATATATATATATTTATATTTATATATTTATATTTATATATATATATATATATATATATATATATATATATATATATATATATATATATATATATATATATATATATATATAATGTCGTGCCGAATAGGCAGAACTTGCGATCTTGGCTTAAATAGCAACGCTCATTTTGCCATATAGGTCAAGTGAAAATATGTGTATGCAATGGTTTCGCAAAAATCATTCTGAACCTAAGGAAAAAATTATATTTCATTGTGTTTGTTTAGTATTAAATTATTGTAAACAAATCTAAAATATATTTAGTTGGGTTAGGCTAAAATGAATTGTTCTTGTTATACTAAGGTTAGGTAAGTTTTCTAAGATTCTGTTGGTGCAAAATTAAAAATTTTTACGTTAACATTAATGAAAAAAATATATCTTTAAACGTATAAGAGAAAATTTTTGAAAGGACTTAATTTTAAATGAGTTCTTGCTAATTGACCAGTTTTACATATTCGGCACGACATTATATATATATATATATATATAGTTTATATATATATATATATATATATATATATATATATATATATATATATATATATATATATATATATATATATAAACTTTTGGAGTGAGATTAACAAGTTAAGGAAGCCTAGAGAACAAATGGATTTGTCAGTTAAAAATAGGAGAGTTATTAAATGGAGAGTTAGAGGTATTGGGAAGATGGAGGGAATATTTTGAGGAATTGTTAAATGTTGATGAAGTTAGGGAAGTGGTATTTTCATTTATAGGGCAAGGAGAAATAACATCTTGTAGGAGTGAGGAAGAGCCAGTTGTGAGTGTGAGGGAAGTTCGTGAGGCAGTAGGTAAAATGAAAGGGGGTAAGGCAGCCGGGATTGATGGGATAAAGATAGAAATGTTAAAAGCAGGTGGGGATATAGTTTTGGAGTGGTTGGTGCTATTATTTAACAAATGTATGGAAGAGGGTAAGGTACCTAGGGATTGGCAGAGAGCAGGCATAGTTCCATTGTATAAAGGCAAAGGGGACAATTGAGAGTGCAAAAATTATAGGGGGATAAGTTTGTTGAGTGTACCTGGTAAAGTGTATGGTAGAGTTATTATTGAAAGAATTAAGAGTAAGACGGAGAATAGGATAGCAGATGAGCAAGGAGGCTTTAGGAAAGGTAGGGGGGGGGTGGACCAGGTGTTTACAGTGAAACATGTAAGTGAACAGTATTTAGATAAGGCTAAAGAGGTTTTTGTGGCATTTATGGATTTGGAAAAGGCGTATGACAGGGTGGATTGGGGGGCAATATGGCAGATGTTGCAGGTGTATGGTATAGGAGGTAGGTTACTGAAAGCAGTGAAGAGCTTTTCAGAGGATAGTGAGGCTTAAGTTAGAGTATGTAGGAAAGAGGGAGATTATTTCCCAGTAAAAGTAGGCCTTAGACAAGGATGTGTGATGTCACCGTGGTTGTTTAATATATTTATAGATGGGGTTGTAAGAGAAGTAAATGCGAGGATCTTGGCAAGAGGGGTGGAGTAAAATATGAAGAATCACACAACGTTGGAGTTGTCACAGTTGCTCTTTGCTGATGACACTGTGCTCTTGGAAGATTTTGAAGAGAAGTTGCAGAGGTTGGTGGATGAATTTGGTAGGGTGTGCAAAAGAAGAAAATTAAAAGTGAATACAGGAAAGAGTAAGGTTATTAGGATAACAAAATGAATAGGTGATGAAAGATTGGATATCAGATTGGAAGGAGAGAGTATGGAGGAGGGGAATGTATTCAGATATTTGGGGGTGGACGTGTCAGCGGATGGGTCTATGAAAGATGAGGTGAATCATAGAATTGATGAGGGGAAAAGGGTGAGCGGTGCACTTAGGAGTCTGTGGAGACAAAGAACTTTGTCCTTGGAGGCAAAGAGGGGAATGTATGAGAGTATAGTTTTACCAACGCTCTTATATGGGTGTGAAGCATGGGTGATGAATGTTGCAGCGAGGAGAAGGCTAGGGGCAGTGGAGATGTCATGTCTGAGGGCAATGTGTGGTGTGAATATAATGCAGACAATTCGTAGTTTGGAAGTTAGGAGGAGGTTCGTGATTGCCAAAACTGTTGTCCAGAGGGCTGAGGAAGGGTTGTTGAGGTGGTTCGGACATGTAGAGAGAATGGAGCGAAACAGAATGACTTGAATAGTGTATCAGTTTGTAGTGGAATGAAGGTGGGGTAGGGGTCGGCCTAGGAAAGGTTGGAGGGAGGGGGTAAAGGAGGTTTTGTGTGCGAGGGGCTTGGACTTCCAGCAGGCATGCGTGAGCGTGTTTGATAGGAGTGAATGGAGACAAATGGTTTTTAACACTTGACGTGCTGTTGGAGTGTGAGCTAAGTAACATTTATGAAGGATTTCAGGGAAACCGGCAGACCGGACTTGAGTCCTGGAGATGGGAAGTACAGTGCCTGCACTCTGAAGGAGGGGTGTTAATGTTGCAGTTTAAAAACTGTAGTGTAAAGCACCCTTCTGGCAAGACAGTGATGGAGTGAATGATGGTGAAAGTTTTTCTTTTTGGGCCACCCTGCCTAGGTGGGAATCGGCCAGTGTGCTAATAAAAAAAATAATTATATATATATATATATAATGTTTTACTTAAATGGCAACGCTCTTCTTGCCGAATAAGGCAAGTGAAAATTTGTGTATGCAATAATTTCGCAAAATTCTTTCTGAACCTAACGAAAAATATATATTTCATTGTGTTTGTTTATTATTAAATTATTGTGAACTTATCTAAAATATATTTAGTTGGATTAGGCTAAATTAAATTGCGCTTGTTATATTAAGGTTAGGTAAGTTTTCTAAGGTACTTTTGGTACAAAATTATTAATTTTTGTATTAATATAAATGAGAAAAATATATGTTTAAACATATAAGAGAAAATTTTAGAAAGGACTTAGTTTTGAATGAGTTCTTGATAATACATTACTAGGTTTAAATATAAAAATACAAATGAATACTTACAAGCTGGCATACAAGAAAATTAAATTGGTTTGTCCCCGTAAATCATCCCTTTCTGCCAACTGACATGGGAGATGCAAAACAAATTTAATATGTTACGTCAGCAACCTGGAGAATCCAATTATGCAAACTTGACGTGACAGGACACTGTGTGGAGGGCAGAATACTTAGCTCTGAAGACACTATGTGGAGGATGCTTTTACTGGTATATTTCACATAGGATTAACCCGTAAACGGTCCAAACGTATATATACGTTTTTTCAACATTTGAAATTATGCAAAAAAAAAAGTAGCTCTTCTTTTTTTTTTGTTATATTTGAAAATATGTAAAAAAAGTAGATCTACTTTTGTAGCAGTACACATGTGAACGTAGATCTGCTTCAACCGTTTACGGGTTAAGTTATGTCAAGTTCTTCAAATTATTTTTTTTTAATGTAGGGTGCCATAGAGAGACGTATAAAATTGTATGTCAGGTTCTGATGAGGTGGGCAGCGAAGCAACACTCCTCCACCACTCCTCCACCACTCCTCCACCACTCCTCCACCACTCCTCCACCACGTTTCCACACTCGTCCACCACCCCGCTACACTCCTCCAACACCTCCACACTCCTCCACCACTCCTCCACCACTCCTCCACCACGTTTCCACACTCGTCCACCACCCCGCTACACTCCTCCAACACCTCCACACTCCTCCACCACTCCTCCACACTCCTCCACCACTCCTCCACCACGTTTCCACACTCGTCCACCACCCCGCTACACTCCTCCAACACCTCCACACTCCTCCACCACTCCTCCACCACTCCTCCAACACCCTCCACACTCCTCCACCACCCCTCCACTGCGGTTGACCTACTGGTTTATTTGATTTGTTTTGAGGTTTGATTAAGAATATAAGAAAATAAGAAAGGAGGAACACTGCAGTAGGTCTGTTGGCCCATACTGGGCAGATCCTTTACAATCCAACCCACTAGCAGAATATTTGCCCAACCCACTTTCAATGCTACTATAACATTAAGATCTGGTAAATCTATTTACTCATGTGCAACTCCCACTCAAATCCAACCCCTCTCACACATGTATTTATCCAACCGTAACTTGAAACTACAAGGTTTTAGCTTCAATCTACTAGGAAGACTGCTCCACTCATCAACTACTCTATTTCCAAACCAATACTTTCCTATATCCTTTCTAAATATAAACTTACAGGCTGTAAGGTTTTTTTCCATGTAGGATGTGTTCCAATGGTTTTGCTAGGCTGAAAGCACCTTGTTTATTTTTCTGGTATGTCGATTGTACTGATGATCCCGAAGACTGACTCATTCTTGGGGTCGAGTCCTACACGCGTACTGGTAATCTAGAATTTTGGTGACTAAGCTCCATAATGTTTTTCTGATGAGCTCCAGGTAGGTAGGTAGGGTCTTAAGACCGGATTTTCCTCCTTAACCCACACTGGTTTGTGTGTGTGTGTGTGTGTGTGTGTGTGTGTGTGTGTGTGTGTGTGTGTGTGTGTGTGTGTGTAAAACAAAAATACACATACACATCATACATGCACACGGACGCTCGAGAACAAAGAAAGATCATAAGAATACAGACGTAAACAGAATACTACGAAATTGCTTGATAACTCTAGTAAGGTCATTTATATTATGCAGGGACCCGGCAATAAGACGCTCACTGACGGCTGCGGAATTAAGTCGTCCCAGCAATTAGGCTGAATTACGACAGTCTGCTAAAATAATCTGCATCATCCAGAGATCATTTTGTCGGGACGGAGGGGAGGGGACGGGAGAGAGACTTAATCGGGAAGGGTTACTTTTCGGGCAGAGGTTCTCTTTGTCGGGAGGGTCACTTTTCGTGTTGGGTTCACTGTCGAAAGTGACGTTCTTGGGGAGGATCACCGTGTGGGGAGGTTCAGTTTATGAGAGTCACTTTTCAGAGGTGTCTCTGTCAGAGAAAAGTCACTGTATCTGAAAATAAGAAGTATTCACTGTCGTATTTCAAGGTAAAACTAACCTTACCTCCAATTTCAAGGTAAAACTAACCTTACCTCCAATTTCAAGATAAAACTAACCTTACCCCCATTTCAAGGTAAAAACATTTACGTACACAATCCCTCGGTAACTGACCGCTTCAAAAAACATTTTATATCCGCATATAACGAAATATGTTAATGTTAAATAACTCATCCTTCAGAGATAACTTAACTGTGTGGATTATTTTAGCTTCCCTGACACCTTATATTCACTTCCACTTCTCTGTATTTCCGTCGCTGTACAAGTGTTGCATGATGGATGAAGTCCCCAGGGTCTCTTGTGTTGAATAAACCGCATGATTTGAGGACTAAGTCAGATAATTCTTAAAGGGGTGTGGTTTGTTGCTGGTGAAGGGCTCTTGATTCATGGAACTGAAGATTCTCTTCCATACGTCGGATCAGATCTGATTAACTCTCAGTTCCAGGCGCAACTGTGTTGCATATACAGGTATTGCTCCCGATATTTCGTTAAATTCCTGAATGCTGTTCTTGCGTTTGCAAGGTTATCAAGCCCCGCTGATTTTATCTGTGTGTGTAGGTGTGTGTGTGTATGAGCACATTGTATGCATAAGTGCGTGCATATATCTACCAACATGGCCACTACCAACCATCACCATCATCTAGACCAACCACAACCATCACCACCACCATTACAGTCACCACCATCATTAATAACAAAAAAAAAAAAAGGCACGATACCGCGACTGGAACGATACACAAATAACCCGCACATAAAAGAGAGAAGCTTACGACGACTTTTCGGTCCGACTTGGACCATTGGACTTTGTCAATGGTCCAAGTCGGACCGAAACGTCGTCGTAAGCTTCTCTCTTTTATGTGCGGGTTATTTGTGTACTACCATCATAATTACCACCACTAACCACCACCATCATAATTACCACCAACAACATCACCACCACCAACATAACCACCACCACAACTAACCACTACCACCACCAACGTAACCACCACCACCAACATCACCACCATTAACCACCACCATCACCACCACTAACCATCAACCACCAACATAACCACCACCACTACCACCACCATCATAATTACCACCAACAGCATCACCACCACCGCTAACCACCATCAACCACCAACATAACCACCACTAACCACCAACATAACCACAACCACCATAACCAGCACCATTAACCACCACCATCACTAACATAACCACCACTAACCATCACCAACATAACCACTATCAACCACCAACATAACCACCATCACCACCACTAGCCACTACCACCACCAACATCACCACCACTAACCACCACCAACATAACCACCACCAACATAACCTCCAGCACTAACCATCACAAACATAACCACCACCATTAACAACCACCACCACCACTAACCACTACCACCACCAACATAGCCACCACCACTAACCACCATCAACATAACCACCACCACTAACCACCAACATAACCTCCAACACTAACCACCACCACTAACCACTACCACCACCAACATAACCACCAACATAACCTCCAACACTAACCACCACCAACATAACCACCACCACTACCACCACCAACATAACCACCAACATAACCTCCAACATAACCTCCAACACTAACCACCACCACCACCACTACCACCACCAACATAACCAACATAACCTCCAACACTAACCACCACCAACATAACCACCACCACTAACCACCACCAACATAACCACCACCACTAACCACCAACATAACCTCCAGCACTAACCATCACAAACATAACCACCACCATTAACAACCACCACCACCACTAACCACTACCACCACCAACATAACCACCACCACTAACCACCATCAACATAACCACCACCACTAACCACCAACATAACCTCCAACACTAACCACCACCACTAACCACTACCACCACCAACATAACCACCAACATAACCTCCAACACTAACCACCACCAACATAACCACCACCACTACCACCACCAACATAACCACCAACATAACCTCCAACATAACCTCCAACACTAACCACCACCACCACCACTACCACCACCAACATAACCAACATAACCTCCAACACTAACCACCACCAACATAACCACCACCACTAACCACCACCAACATAACCACCACCACTAACCACCAACATAACCTCCAACACTAACCACCACCACCACCACTACCACCACCAACATAACCACCACCATCACCACCACTAACCTCCAACACTAACCATCACCAATATAACCACCAACATAACCACCACCACTCACCACTACCAACATAACCACCAACATAACCTCCAACACTAACCACCACCACTAACCACCACCACTAACCTCCAACACTAACCACCACCAACATAACCACCACCATCACCACCACCACTAACCTCCAACACTAACCACCACCAATATAACCACCAACATAACCACCACCACTAACCACTACCACCACCAACATAACCACCACCACTAGCCACCAACATAACCTCCAACACTAACCACCACCAACATAACCACCACCACTAACCACCACCAACATAACCACCACCACTAGCCACCAACATAACCTCCAACACTAACCACCAACAACATAACCACCACCACTAACCACCACCAACATAACCTCCAACACTAACCACCACCAACATAACCTCCAACACTAACCACCACCAACATAACCACCACCACTACCACCAACATAACCACCACCATCACCACCACTAACCTCCAACACTAACCACCAACATAACCACCACCACTAACCACTACCAACATAACCACCACCACTAGCCACCAACATAACCTCCAACACTAACCACCACCAACATAACCACCAACATAACCTCCAACAACATAACCACCACCACTAACCACTAACCACCACCAGCATAACCACCACCACCAACATAACCACCAACATAACCTCCAACACTAACCACTACCAACATAACCACCACTACTAACCACCACCAACATAACCACCACCACTAACCACCAACATAACCTCCACCACTACCACCACCAACATAACCACCACCATCACCACCACTAACCTCCAACACTAACCACCACCAATATAACCACCAACATAACCACCACCACTAACCACTACCACCACCAACATAACCACCACCACTGGCCACCAACATAACCTCCAACACTAACCACCACCAACATAACCACCAACATAACCTCCAACAACATAACCACCACCACTAACCACTAACCACCACCAGCATAACCACCACCACCAACATAACCACCAACATAACCTCCAACACTAACCACCACCAACATAACCACCACCACTAACCACCACCAACAACCACCACCACTAACCACCAACATAACCTTCACCACTACCATCACCAACATAACCACCACCATCACCACTAACCTCCAACACTAACCACCACCAATATAACCACCAACATAACCACCACCACTAACCACTACCACCACCACTAGCCACCAACATAACCACCAACAACATAACCACCAACAACAACCACCAACAACATAACCACCACCACTAACCACTACCACTAACCACCACCAACATATCCACCACCACTAACAACCACCACCACTAACCACTACCACTAACAACCACTACCAACATAACCACCACCACTAACCACCAACATAACCACCACCACTAACCACTACCACTAACCACCACCAACATATCCACCACCACTAACAACCACCACCACTAACCACCACCACTAACAACCACCACCACTAACCACTACCACTAACAACCACTACCACCACCAACATAACCACCACCACTAACCACCACCAACATAACCACCACCATCGCCACCTCCACCAACTCATCAAGCCTCAGGGAAACACACCATCAGAGTTCCAACGTTTCATTAATTCTGAGGCAGCCAGCACCTTCCCACTAGCTGATGGTTCGCCCACCTAAGCTCAACGCTCTAAATTAGGTGGCACGCCACCAGGTATAGGCGCCACGGGTAGTCAGGTGCTTAGAACAGGGAAGTCAGGTGTTGGCGGTCTCGCGAACCCAAGAACAATATATTTCCAGCTTCCTACTAAGTCGCGCTCTATCCAAGACTTACAGCTTCACTCAGTGTTCTGTAATAAAGAGGAAATGAAGCAAACACGATAGCAACTTGTACTTTTCACTAGTACAAACAACATGTACAAAAACAAACAAGCCTAAGTCATGTGAAGAGAGGCTGTACGGCAGTGAGATCTGGGTACTCTGCTACAAACACCGAGTACACACTCATGAGAAAAAGAGATAGTCTGTATGATATTAATCAGTCAACCAGCTGTGGTTGGCTGGTTTATCAGGTTCAAACCCTATCGACTACACGAATCATTACATATGTCACTTGTTCACCACCTATCAAAAAAAAAAAAATAAAGCAAGCTCTCTGCATATATGCACTCATACATAAAGATGATACACCAGTCTGCTGACATCCAGAAACCTACTTACTACTACGTGAACAGGGGCAGCAGGTGCCAGGAAACACCCAAAGTTTCCACTCGACAGGGTATCGAACTCCGGTCCCTTAGTGTGTAAGCTAAGGCCACTAGCAACTGAGTCACGAGCCCCTTTCAGTGCATACATTCAAGAGAACTAAAGTAACTGCTCCTTCCAGTTTGAGGTGTGCAAGAGCCCCAGCTCTCATGGCTGGCCACACCAGCTAATGTATTCGACTAAGCGCTAAATGACTCTGGCTGAGATGACTTCCAGGATTGTCGTTTTGTATGGCGTGCGTTGAATACATAGCGAAATATATCGTAACTGTAAGCCTAGGCAGGTAGCAGTGCAAGATGCACCTCGCTGGTGCACACTGTGCACCTGGAGGCAAGGAAATCGGGTGTAAGCAACGGGAGAGAGGAGAGGGAAAGTGGGAAATTCTGGTGTAGGCGGAAGGGAAAGGCAGCAAGGAGAGTCAGGCGGAGGAAGCAGGAAAAAGCCGGATGTTTGTGTGGAAATATTCAGGTGAACTGAGAACAAATTATATTGTTGTATAGTCTGACATGGGTAAGATTATATTGTTTACATGTCATACAGAAATTCAAGGAATTTGTCGGTAGGGAGGGCGTTCTGGTTGCAGGGAGGTCGATTCACAGCTCCTGGCCCCGCCTGTTCATTAGTGTGCGTGTGTGTGTGCGCGCATGTGCGTGCTTTTCTCATTATTATTATTATAATCAAGGGGGAAGCGCTAAACCCGGAGGATTATACAGCGCCTGGGGAAGGGGTGGAAGGCATTCAGGCTTAATTCGGGGAACTGGAGCACAGATCCAATTCCCTAAATCAAGAGCCCCTCACCAACATCAAGGAACCTTCCTTGAGGGGTGTGCTTTTCTCAGCCTGCTATTTTTTTTTTTTTTTATTATCAAGTATATTCATGACGTATAATCTTCATTATTAATAATTTTCTTAAAGTATGAGATGTTAAGTATAATTTTTGTATTCACGGAAAACTCTATACCGGTTTGGATCCTACAACGCCTGGAGACTGGAAGGCAAATCACATTTGATCCGAGGAAGAAGAGATCGTTCCAGTCCCTTGAATCAAGAGCCCATCACTAGCATCGAGGCACCGCCCTTGAAAAAGTTACCGTAAATCATTCGTCCAGGTCTCTTCCACATATTTTAATAAGCATTAATCAAATTATTATAATTAGGATTCCAAATGTCATTTGACCTTTGTTATTAAAAATGTATTTCCGATAACTTTTAGTTTAAAATTTTCATCGAATCGCAAAAAAAAAATTTGTAATCAGAATAATGAATGGTCTGGGGAGTGAGGTGAATGGAAGGTAATACCATGGCTGGAACAGCTCTGTACCGTGGCTGGAACAGCTCTGTACCTTGGTTGGAACAGCTCAGTACCGTGGTTGGAACAGCTCAGTACCGTGGTTGGAACAGCTCAGTACCGTGTGTCAGTGGAACGCCTTCCATCTGAACAAAATACTAATGGAAAAATAAATAAAAAAAAGACTAGGAAAAATAAGAACATAAGAACATGAGAAAGAAGGAACACTGCAACAGGCCTACTGACCCATGCGGAGCAGGTCCATGTGTCCCCCCCCCCGGATTAGACCAATGACCCACAAAGTTTGGTCATCCCCACTCAAGGATGGAGCACTGTACCAGACCCAGCAGCACAAGCTAGTCAGGTCTAACTCTCACCCACCCACACCCACTCATGTATTTATCTAACCTATTTTTAAAACTACACAACGTTTTAGCCTCAATAACTGTACTCGGGAGGTTGTTCCACTCATTCACAACTATTACCAAACCAGTGCTTTCCTGTATCCTTCCTGAATCTGAATTTTTCCAACTTGAAACCATTGCTGCGAGTCCTGTCTTGGCTGGAAATTTTCAGCACACTATTTACATTCCCTTTATTTATTCCTGTTTTCCATTTATACACCTCGATCATATCCCCCCTAATTCTACGCTTTTCGAGAGAGTGCAGATTCAGGGCCTTCAGTCTATCCTCATAGGGAAGATTTCTGATACATGGGATCATCTTTCTCATCCTCCTTTGTACGTTTTCCAGAGCATTTATATCCATTCTGTAATATGGTGACCAGAACTGAGCAGCATAGTCTAAATGAGGCCTAACCAAGGATATATAGAGTTGAAGAACAACCTGACGACTTCTATTATTTATACATCTAGATATGAAGCCAAGAATTCTGTTAGCTTAATTGCGAACACTAATGCACTGTTGTCTTGGTTTTAGGTTACTGCTAACCAGAACTCCTAAATCCTTTTCGCAATCGGTAGTATTAAGATCTACATTATTTAGTTTATATGTGGCATGATTATTTAACCGTCCAACATTTAGAACTTTGCATGTCAATATTAAACTGCATCTGCCACTTCTCCGACCATTGCGTCAGTCTATTCAAATCATCCTGGAGTGCTCTAGTGTCCTCATTAGAATGAATTGGATGGCCTATTTTGGTGTCATCAGAAAATTTGCTTATGTGGCTATTTATTCCCTCATCTATGTCGTTTATGTAAATTGTGAACAACAACGGGCCCAACACTGATCCCTGAGGAACATCGCTTGTGACGTGCCCCCATTCTGATTTCTCCCCATTTATGCAAACTCTCTGCTGTCTATTTGTCAGCCATGCCTCTACCCAGGAAAAAATTTCTCCTCCTATTCCGTGTGCCTTAAGTTTCCTCAATAGCCTCTGGTGTGGAACTCTATCGAAAGCCTTACTGAAGTCCATATACACTATCATATTCATTACCATGATCTACTTCCTCAAACACCTTAGTGAAAAAGTTAGTAAATTCGTAAGACAGGAACGTCCCTTTGTAAAACCGTGCTGAGAATCATTAATCAATCTGTGCCTGTCAAGATGGCTACGAATTGCTTCGGCAATTATTGATTCCATAAATTTTCCCCACTATGGAGGTAAGGCTTATTGGTCTATAGTTCGAAGCCAAGGACCTGTCACCTGCCTTGTAAATAGGTATTACATTTGCCATTTTCCACTTATCAGGCACTATACCAGTTTGTAGTGATATGTTAAAAAGATTAGTCAAAGGTATGCTAAGTTCCTCTTTACATTCCTTTAACACCCTTGCAAACAGTTCATCAGGACCTGGGGATTTGTTAGGTTTTAGTTTCTCTATTTGCCTGAGGACTATGTCACTAGTTACCGCAATCGTACATAGTTTATCATCCTGTTCTACGTAATCTATTATTTCAGGAATATCGCTAGTATTTTCCTGGGTGAAAACTGAGAGGAAATAAGTATTTAGAATTTCACACATATCCTTATCACTGTCAGTGATCTGACCAGTGTTACTCTTAAATGGGCCAATCTTGTCCCTAATCTTACTTCTGTATACCTGAAAGAACCCTTTTGGGTTAGTCTTTGAATCCCTTGCGACCTTAGCCTCATAATCTCTTTTTGCTTTTCTTATTCCTTTCTTTATTTCTCTCTTTAATTGAATATATTGATTTCTTAACTGCCCATCCCCTCTTTTGATACTCCTATATATGCCTCTCTTTTGACCAATGAGATGTTTTAATCTATTGTTCATCCATTTGGGATCATTTTTGTTAGATCTAATTTCCCTACTCGGAACAAAAGTTGTCCGGACAGCTAGAACTATGCTCTGAAAAACGTCATATTGGCAACCAAGATCACCTACCTGACCCATAGTCAGGACATCCCAATTTAGAACATAAGAACATAGAACATAAGAACGAAGGAACACTGCAGAAGGCCTACTGGCCCATGCGAGGCAGGTCCAAGTCCCTACCGGCTTAAGCCAATGCACCCAACCTAGTCAGGTCAGGTCACATTGACTCAAGGGAGGAACACGGCAACCGACCCGTTAGCACAAGCTATCAGGTCTAACTCACACCCACCCACATCTACTCATGTATTTATCCAACCTATTTTTAAAGCTACACAACGTTCTGGCCTCTATAACGGTACTTGGGAGTTTGTTCCACTCATCCACAACTCTATTACCAAACCAGTACTTTCCTATATCCCTCCTGAATCTGAATTTTTCCAACTTAAAACCATTGCTGCGAGTCCTGTCTAGGCTAGATATTATCAGCACACTATTTACATCCCCTTTATTTATTCCTGTCTTCCACTTATAAACCTCAATCATATCCCCCCTAATTCTACGTCTTTCTAGAGAGTGCAGTTTCAGGGCCCTTAGTCTATCCTCATAGGGAAGGTTTCTGATACATGGGATCATCTTTGTCATCCTCCTTTGTACATTTTCCAGAGAATTTATATCCATTCTGTAATACGGTGACCAAAGCTGTGCAGCATAATCTAAATGAGGCCTAACCAAGGATGTATAGAGTTGAAGAACAACCTGAGGACTCCTATTATTTATGCTTCTTGATATGAAGCCAAGGATTCTATTAGCTTTATTGCGAACACTTATGCACTGTTGTCTTGGTTTCAGATTACTGCTAACCAGAACTCCTAAATCTTTTTCGCAATCCGTAATATTAAGATCTACATTATTTAGTTTATATGTGGCATGGTTATTGTCCTGTCCAACATTTAGAACTTTGCATTTGTCTATATTAAACTGCATCTGCCACTTCTCCGACCACTGCATCAGTCTATTCAAATCTTCCTGGAGTGCTCGAATGTCCTCGTCAGAATGAATTCGACGGCCTATTTTGGTGTCATCGGCAAACTTGCCGATGTCGCTCTTTATGCCCTCATCTATGTCGTTTATGTAGATTGTGAACAGCAGGGGGCCCAACACTGACCCCTGTGGAACACCGCTCGTGACGCTTCCCCACTCTGATTTCTCCCCATTTATGCAAACTCTCTGCTGCCTATTTGTCAACCATGCCTCTATCCAGGAAAAAATTTCTCCTCCTATTCCATGTGCTTTAATTTTCCTCAATAGTCTCTGATGTGGGACCCTGTCAAAAGCCTTACTGAAGTCCATATACACAATATCATATTCGTTACCATGATCTACCTCCTCAAATACCTTAGTGAAAAAAGTTAATAAATTCGTAAGGCAGGAACGTCCCTTTGTAAAACCATGCTGAGATTCGTTGATTAATTTATGCTTTTCAAGGTGGCTACGAACTGCCTCGGCAATTATTGATTCCATAAATTTTCCCACTATGGAGGTTAGGCTTATTGGTCTATAGTTCGAAGCTAAGGACCTGTCACCTGTTTTGAAAATAGGTATCACATTTGCCATTTTCCACTTATCTGGCACCATGCCAGTTTGTAGTGATATGTTGAAAAGATTAGCCAAAGGTGTGCTAAGCTCCTCTTTACATTCCTTTAGAACCCTTGCATACAGTTCATCAGGGCCTGGGGATTTGTTAGGTTTTAATTTATCTATTTGCCTAAGGACCATGTCACTTGTGACCCTAATAGTGCACAGTTTATTATCGTCCTGTTCTACATAATTTATCATTACTGGAATATCACTGGTATCCTCCTGTGTAAAAACTGAGAGGAAGTATGTGTTAAAAATTCTACACATTTCCTTATCACTGTCAGTGAGCTGACCCGAGGAACTTTTGAGTGGGCCTATCTTGTCCCTGATCTTACTTCTGTATACCTGAAAGAATCCTTTTGGGTTAGTCTTCGATTCTCTTGCAACTTTAACCTCATAATCTCTTTTTGCTTTTCTAATTCCCTTTTTTATTTCTCTCTTTAACTGAATATATCGATTTCTTAATTGCCCCTCTCCTCTTTTGATTTGCCTATATATGCCTCTCTTTTGACCAATCAGATATTTTAATCTATTGTTCATCCATTTAGGATCATTTTTGTTTGATCTGATTTCCCTATTTGGAACATAATTTGACTGAGCAGCTAGAACTATGCCCTGGAAAGCATCATATCGGCAACCATCACCACCTACCTGACCCCTAGTCAGGTCATTCCAGTTCAGCCCACCTAAGTAATTTTTCAGTCCTATGAAATCAGCCAAGCGAAAGTCAGGGACGGAGACTTGATTGCCATTATTAGGGGAATTCCATGATATGTTAAAACTGAGTGATTTGTGATCACTCTCCCCAAGCTCATCATTAACCTCAAGATTATTAATTAGTGTTTCCCTACTGGCAAGAACCAAGTCAAGGAGGTTATTTCCCCTAGTTGGCTCTGTCACAAACTGTTTTAAAAAACAATCCTGGATCGTATCAAGAAAGTCACCCGACTCTAAATTTCCTGTCAAATTGCTCCAGTCAATCTGTCTATAGTTGAAATCTCCCATTAGCACAACATTTTCGTATGTAGATGCCTTACGAATTTCGTCCCATAGAAGTTTACTGCACTCCCTATCAAGATTTGGGGCCCTGTAAATCACACCCAAAATTAGTTTTTCTCCGCCCTCGAGAAGCTGTAACCAAACAGATTCAGTGGCTGACGCTTCTAATTTAATATCTTGTCTAACACAACAATTTAAATTGTCTCTGACATACATCGCTACTCCACCACCTTTCCTGTTGACCCTGTCAGTGTGGAATAATTTATAGCCTTGTATGTGACATTCAGATGGCATCTCTCTATCTTTCAGATTGAGCCAGGTCTCTGTTATAGCAATAATATCTATGTTTCCTGCACTTGCAATTAATCATAGCTCATCTATCTTATTTCTAACACTCCTGCTATTAGTATAGTAAACCTTAAGGGAGCTAGTCCCTTGCTGCCCTCTGCTGTCCCCCTTTGTTTTCTGACCTGTTCTATTGTCTTTATTTATAACTTCATGCTGAATGCCTTTTATACATTTACTGTTTCCAACCCTAGTGTTGCAACCTGCTTGTTTCCCACACACACCCATACCTCTATCTTCCATCAGTTTAAAATCATAGGCATTTCACCAATGGCCTTCTCAATCGAGTCTGCAAGTGCTACCACCCCTGCCCCAGAGAGATGAACCCCATCCCTTGCATACATATCATGTTTGCCATAAAAGTTGTTCCAGTTGTCAATGAATGGGATTGCAAGTTCCTTGCAGTATCTGTCTAGCCAGCAATTTACACCAATTGCCCTAGACAACCATTCATTTCCTACTCCCCTTCTAGGCAAGATGCTACATATGATTGGGATCCCTCCCTTAGACTTAATGAAATCTATAGCTGACCTGTACTTATCTAGCAGCTCTTCTCTCCTACCCTTCCCAATATCATTTCCACCAGCACTGAGACAGATAATGGGCTTGTTCCCATTACCTGACATGATATTATCCAGTCTGTTGACAATGTCCCCAACACCAGCTCCAGGGAAGCACACTCTATCTCTCATCTTCTTATTCCTATTACAATTTAGCCCACCCAAGTAATTTTTCAGTCCCATGAAGTCGGCCAAGCGAAAATCTGGGACAGAGATTTGATTGCAGTTATCTGGGTAATTCCAAGATACATTGAAACTAAGTGATTTGTGATCACTTTCCCCAAGCTCATCATTAACCTTAAGATTATTAATTAGTGAATCTTTGTTGGCAAGAACCAAGTCAAGCATATTGTTTCCTCTAGTTGGTTCTGTAACAACCTGTTCTAAAAAGCAATCCTGAACCGTATCAAGAAAGTCACTAGACTCAAGATTTCCTGTCATATTGTTCCAATCAATTTGTCTAAAGTTAAAATCTCCCATTATCACATTTTCATATCTAGATGCCTTATGAATTTCGTCCCATAACAGCTTATTGCACTCCCTACCAAGGTTTGGGGGCCTATAAATCACACCCAAAATTAATTTGTCACGACCCTCGAGAAACTGAAGCCAAACCGATTCTGTGTTCGATGTTTCTAATCTTATATCATGACTCAAGAAATCGTGCAAACAAACCATACCCCCGGCCAGGATTGAACCCGCGGTCATAGAGTCTCAAAACTCCAGCCCGTCGCGTTAGCCACTAGACCAGCTAACCACAATAAGATTCATCCAACTAGGTATATTTCTACACCATAGGAAGGTTAGCACAGGCACCACTGTGACCACAAATGCAAGTTTTTACAGACGAATCTCCAGCTAGCGTGGCCGTGACGAACTCTAGCAGTGAAGGGACTTGAGCTAGAGTTCGTCACGGCCACACTAGCTGGAGATTCGTCTGTAAAAACTTGCATTTGTGGTCACAGTGGTGCCTGTGCTAACCTTCCTATGGTGTAGAAATATACCTAGTTGAATGAATCTTATTGTGGCTAGCTGGTCTAGTGGCTAACGCGACGGGCTGGAGTTTTGAGACTATGACCGCGGGTTCAATCCCGGCCGGGGGTATGGCTTATATCATGTCTAAGACAACAATTTAAATTTTCTCTGACATACATCGCCACACCACCACCCTTCCTGTTGACCCTATCAGTGTGGAATAGTTTGTAACCCTGTATGTTGCATTCAGAAGGCATTTCTTTATCTTTCAGGTTGAACCAGGTCTGTGTTATACCAATAATATCTATATTACCTACACTTGCAAGTAATTTTAGCTCATCTATCTTATTTCTTAGACTCCTACTATTTGTATAGTAAACCTTAAGGGAGCTAGTCACTCGTTGCCCTCTACTATCTCTCTGTTGATCAATTGATTTGCCATTACTAGCAACTTTATTTTGAATATTGTCTTTTAAACATATTACCGGGATACCTCAGGGATAACTGCTGTTTTTAACCCTAATGCTGCAGCCTGATTGTTTCCCACAAACACCCATACCTCTATAATCTATCAGTTTAAATTCCTAGACAAGTCATCAATTACCCTCTCAATTGAATTGGCTAATGCAACCACTCCATCCCCAGAGAGATGACACCCATCCCTTGCATACATATGACGTTTGCCAAAGAAAAGGTCCCAGTTATCAATGAATGGGATTGCAAGTTCCTTGCAGTACCTGTCTAGCCAGTGATTTATACCAATTGCCCTAGACATCCATTCATTGCCCACTCCCTTTCTAGGCAAGATGCTACATATGACTGGGATCCCTCCCTTAGACCTAACTACTTCTATGGCTGACCTGTACTTAACCACCAGCTCCTCTCTCCTGCCCTTCCCAATGTCATTACCCCCAGCACTAAGACAGATAATGGGCTTGTTCCCATTACCTCCCATAATATTATCCAACCTGCTATGTCACCAACACCAGCTCCAGGAAGACACACTCTCTGTCTGACCTTTCTGTCTCTGTTACAAAATGCACGGTCCATATATCTTACCTGAGAATCGCCTACTATTAAAATATTCTTACCTTGATTAGCAGGGGAATCAGTGGTACCTTCAACCTCACTAACCACTGAAGTACACTCGTCTTGGAGAACAGAGAATCGATTTCCTACCTTCACATCTTCTCTATTAACTCTCCTCATCTTCCTTCTTCCTGAACTGTGAACCACTTGCCACTTAGAGCGGCTGCCACTATCACTGTTGGCGACCATTCCTTCCTTACCAGCTAAATCCTTCTCACACTCGCTCCCAAACTCATCTATGCGAACCTTCAGCCTCCTATTTTCCTCCTGAAGAAGTCGAATCTCCTTCTTCAACACTTGAACCTGAGATTCTAAAGCACTACAACAAGCCATGGTGCTTGGTAACAGCCCCCGCTAACTCCCAAGAGCTTAGCGGTATGACCGCACTTGACCACTGACCTCAGCGTACTGATCACTGATAATGACTTTTGAGGATTTTACTTAAAATTTAAATATAATAAAAAATGGCCTCTGGTTCTGTAGTCGGGCAGGAGTAGGTAAGGCCCTGGACAGATCTCTGATGTTAAAGATGTAGGTTATCTTGGGCGGATGGTAACAGTCCGATGTTTTGGAATCTCCTCTAACACTTGGTTGGAGCACCACAAGTAGTATAAATAAGGGCCGGTAGTAGTCTAATAATGTTAATAAGTCCAAATAACAAATGTCTTGCTCCTTAATCTGGCGTCTATCCTGGATGACCACACCAGGAACACAGCTGGTAATAAGAAAAAATAAACTGGTTACCAACGGTTATGAAAAGGAGTGGTAAACGTCAAAAAAAATTACTGGTAACCAGCAAACAAAAGTACGAACAGTAATACTCCTGGTAGACCATCTTACCTGATCAGGAGAAAAGTGGAGAAGTGACTCTCCAAACTTCCACCCACACCAGGTAAGGTCAATACTACCAGGAGTATTATTATTACAATCAAGGGGGAAGCGCTAAACCCGGAGGATTATACAGCGCCTGGGGGGGGGGGATGTGGAAGGCATTCAGGCTTAATTTGGGGAACTGGAGCACAGATCCAATTCCCTAAATCAAGAGCCCCTCACCAACATCAAGGAACCTTCCTTGAGGGGACTACCAGGAGTAGAAATTGAAACAAATCAGACACCAGGAACTAGAGTTTCGCACCAGCCCACTAGAGGGGGGGGAGGAGGGGTGCGCGACGTAACTCGCTAATGGTTCCTGGTTGCCTGAACAACCCTAACCCCATTTACACCCACTTTTCCCTCACACCGTGGCTGGTACAGCTCTGTACCGTCGTTGGAACAGCTCTGTACCGTGGCTGGAACAGCTCTGTACCGTGGTTGGAACAGCTCAGTACCGTGGCTGGAACAGCTCAATACCGTGGTTGGAGCAGCTCAGTACCGTGGTTGGAACAGCTCAGTACCGTGGTTGGAACAGCTCAGTACCGTGGTTGGAGCAGCTCAGTACCGTGGTTGGAACAGCTCGGTACAGTGGTTGGAACAGCTCAGTACCGTGGTTGGAACAGCTCGGTACAGTGGTTGGAACAGCTCGGTACAGTGGTTGGAACAGCTCAGTACCGTGGTTGGAACAGCTCGGTACAGTGGGTGGAACAGCTCAGTACCGTGGTTGGAACAGCTCAGTACCCTTGTTGGAACAGCTCAGTACCCTGGTTGGAACAGCTCGGTACAGTGGGTGGAACAGCTCAGTACCGTGGTTGGAACAGCTCAGTACCGTGGCTGGAACAGCTCTGTACCGTTGCTGGAACAACTCAACACCGCGCTGGAACAACTCAACACCGTGGGCTGGAGCAATTCATAGATAACTCACGCTAATGAGAGGAAACTTCAGACGTTTCGGTCCATTTTCTGATCCGACAATGTTCCAAAGCGAATCAAAACATCGTCCAAGACTACCTCGTAATATTAACTCTTTACAGTACCGACAAGGCGATAAACAAGACAGGTGCACAATGCAAATACCCAAGTAAAGCTTACTGAAACAGCGTTTACTGTGTGCGCGCGCGTGGGGCATTTCGAACAATCAGTGTTGTCGCAAAAATCGTTCAGTATCCGCTTGTTAGCTGTGTAATTTATGCGAAAAAAACGCCCCACAGTTTGGCCATAACATTCCCGCATGCCATTTCACTAAAACAGGAATGTGCAATTTTGTGTAAAACGCGGCTCTAGCATAATATATATCCCAGTGTGAATTCGTTTTTCACACTCACTGGGAAGAATTATGATAATATTAATTATGGAACAGTAATAGTAATAATGCTTATAATAATTTGCATTTATATAAACACAAAGGACGAATATGATAGTAACATTTAATATTCTTAATTTGATCATTATTTTATTAACAGAAGTTTTAGTAGAAGTGGTAATAATAGTGGTGGTGGTGGCAATAGTAGTAGTAGTAGTAGTAGTAGTAGTAGTAGAAGCGTTGAGTACTATTATTACTACAAGTGAATCCCTTATTCACAGGAAAATAAAAATCATTGATTTCTATATATATCAAAAAATATTGCAAATGAAAAATGATTCTTTCAGTATACAGCATATAACAACCACGTTAATACAATTATGGAAGCTTTCCTCATTTTTATGTGTGGATATTCGTACGAGATTTCAACCTAAATATTTCAACTCGCCATATATAACATATATTACAGCTATTTTGTTGAATTTAAGTAAGGTGAGCTTAGGCTACGTTAGGTTAAAACGGGTTAGGTTAAGTAACATAAACCTCAAGAAAAAATTTAACCCAAATATTTGCGTCAGGAACTAGTCTAACAACATTGTCAAGGACCACAGAGCGTTCAAAAATACAAATTGACAGCCCCAGTGGGATTTAGGAGCAATAAATCTTCGGAGAAATGATCAGTGAGCGCTCATTTCTAAGCTGATATGACAGCAAGGTGATGTTAATTGAGAAAAAGTAGTTTCTTTTTTTTTTTTACCTTTAGTGAAATGAGGTGTGAGGTGTAAGGTCTGGCACGCCACAACGACACAAAGGTACATTCCGTTTCACAACGACACACATGTGAGTGTCACAGCACAACGACATACAGATGCATGTCACACCACAAATACATGTTACACTACAACGTTCATGTCACATCATGACACAGGCACTTGTTACACCATGACACATTTCAAACTACGATACAGGCACATGTCACCCCACAATCGAGGACATGTCACACCACAACCGAGGCACATGTCACCCCACAGCCGAGGACATGTCACCCCAGAACCAAGGCACATGTCACCCCACAACCAAGGCACATGTAACCCCACAACCGAGGACACGTCACACCAGACAGACAAAATTAGACATCATATCATACCCACACACCCAGGTAGGCACCATTGCCCTCCCTACTGTCTCCATTATACAATACAAGTACCAGCAGGGTTGACAGTGAGCTCTGGGAAACAGCCGCGCGCAAGAGTGCCGTATATTACAGATATCCATCGGGAGTGTGTATCACACGCACGTAACTCAGCGAGGGCCGCATACTTCGCGTGCTGGGTATCCGTTATCGCGAATTCTGGTCATATTTCCCAATATTTAATGGACGGCTGTTTTGTGAAATGTGTCTTGGTCGGTAAACATCGGCTATGAGCGGAATGGGTTACAGGCGGATATGTATATTAATGTAGTGTCCAGCCTGGGTCGTAGTGATGTAGGAGGAAGGGGAGGTGATGGTGAAGGGGGGTAGAAATGGGGAATGGCAGATGTTGGGGAAATGGGATTAGATTCAAGAAGGATGCAATCTTAAGGCTGGTCAGTTTTAAACTGTTTCTCCAGAGGCTAGGTTAGGTTCGTCAAGGAACAGGACAAGTGTTTCCTGACGCGGGTCTTAGTCAGATGACCCGCCTTTGGAGCTTTTGGTCGTCTGACCGAGGCCTTCCGCTGGCTTACCGGTCCACCCCTTTAAAAATTATGGTTATATTTATAACCACTTTTTTGTTTCTTTTTCTCCAGATCAGTGTCTTGTGGGTCACCCGCTAGTTACGGTGGTTAATTTTACTGGTTATTTACAGAGTTTTCTCAAATTTATGAATCTAACCCATTTTGTTTACTTTCCCCTCCCATTCGTTCTTTCGTTTGTTTACTGTCTTTTATGTGATTTCGTTTCAAGGAATATTCAGTCCGCCCAACAAATGACTGGTCAGCATCACAGCAGAAGATTTAGCGATAAGAGGCAGAACCACAACTTGAAGATTAAAACCTTCAAATTAAACACGGTAATTCTGTTTATGTTTATCTCTAACACGCACACTCACACGCACGAGCACACGCCATTTAAGGCGGGTAAAATTGCTGACCTTGGAAATCTACAGAGAACATTAGATTCCAGTAGCCACTTGAACATCGAAAACAAGAAGGCGCTTAAAAGCCTGCGAAGTTTACTCCTTGCAGAGGCTGTTTTATATATATATATATATATATATATATATATATATATATATATATATATATATATATATATATATATATATATATATATATATATATTATATATATATAATCGAAGTAGAAAGAGGTATAAATTAGGACCTTGAGAAGGAAGATCACGAAGGTCTTTGTTCTGCCTCTCAATTCTGCTGCCGAAAATTAAAGTCATTTATATATTAGGTTCGGGTATGTTAGCACCACTTCTGTAAACAGCTTCGAAAAATTAATTCGACACCCCCTTCCTCCGCCCCCCTGTCCCCCTGCAAAAAAAAATTGAAAGGAACTGAAT
This sequence comes from Cherax quadricarinatus, assembly GCF_038502225.1. Lineage (NCBI taxonomy): Eukaryota > Metazoa > Arthropoda > Malacostraca > Decapoda > Parastacidae > Cherax > Cherax quadricarinatus. Next base: position 41,177,825 of record NC_091294.1, on the reverse strand, counting down.
AGTCTTATAAAGTAGTTGACATTAATATACATGTCGTGTTTAATGACCTCACGTCCCGAGAGGAGCGGTGAATGGCCTTCAGGGTCGACCCCAACTCCTCTTATAAATTCGCAATACCTCCGGGAAGTGGGAGGTAAATCCGAGCAATCCTGAGAGACCTTGGGCAAATATGTCGAGGCAGGATAAAGGAAGCATCATATGAACGTCTGCGTTTCCTAATCTTTTAATTCTCTGTTTCTCTTCCCGTTTCGTCTTTCACGTCTTTCCTTCTTCGCTCCCTCCTACGCCTCTTTCGAACTTCTCTTGTTCTCTCGTTTTCTCGCTCTCTCGCTTTATTTCTCTAGTTCTCTCGCTCTCTGGTTCTCGTTTTCTCGCTCTCTCGCTTTCTCGTTCTCTAGTTCTCTCGCTCTCTCGTTCTCGTTTTCTCGCTCTCTCGCTTTCTCGTTCTCTAGTTCTCTCGCTCTCTCGTTCTCGTTTTCTCGCTCTTTCGCTGTCACTCTCTCGTTCTCTCTCTTTCTCGCTCACACACACACACACACGCACACACACACACACGCACACACACACACACACGCACACGCGAGAGAGGGGTGGGTTGATTGCATCTTCTTGGACTGCAAGAAGGCCTTTGACACAGTTCCTCACAAGAGATTAGTGCAGAAGCTAGAGCATCAGGCGCATATAACAGGAAGGGCATTGCAGTGGATCAGAGAATACCTGACAGGGAGGCAACGAGTCATGGTACGTAATGATGTATCACAGTGGGCACCTGTGACGAGCGGGGTCCCACAGGGGTCGGTCCTAGGACCAGTGCTATTTTTGGAATATGTGAACGACATGATGGAAGGGTTAGACTCAGAAGTGTCCCTGTTTGCAGACGATGTGAAGTTAATGAGGAGAATTAAATCTGATGAGGACCGGGCAGGACTTCAAAGAGACCTGGACAGACTGGACACCTGGTCCAGCAAATGGCTTCTCGAACTTAATCCTGCCAAATGCAAAATCATGAAGATAAGGGAAGGGCACAGAAGACCACAGACAGAGTATAGGCTAGGTGGCCAAAGACTGCAAACCTCACTCAAGGAGAAAGATCTTGGGGTGAGTATAACACCGAGCATGTCTCCGGAAGCACACATCAATCAGATAACTGCTGCAGCATATGGGCGCCTGGCAAACCTGAGAACAGCATTCCGATACCTTAGTAAGGAATCGTTCAAGACACTGTACACCGTGTATGTCAGGCCCATACTGGAGTATGCAGCACCTGTTTGGAACCCGCACTTGATAAAGCACGTCAAGAAACTAGAGAAAGTACAAAGGTTTGCGACAAGGTTAGTTCCAGAGCTAAGGGGAATGTCCTATGAAGAAAGATTAAGGGAAATCGGCCTGACGACACTGGAGGACAGGAGGGTCAGGGGAGACATGATAACGACATATAAAATACTGCGTGGAATTGACAAGGTGGACAAAGACAGGATGTTCCAGGGAGGGGACACAGAAACAAGAGGCCACAATTGGAAGTTGAAGACACAAATGAGTCAGAGAGATATTAGGAAGTATTTCTTCAGTCATAGAGTTGTAAGGCAGTGGAATAGCCTAGAAAATGACGTAGTGGAGGCAGGAACCATACACAGTTTTAAGACGAGGTTTGATAAAGCTCATGGAGCGGGGAGAGAGAGGGCCCAGTAGCAACCGGTGAAGAGGCGGGGCCAGGAGCTAAGACTCGACCCCTGCAACCACGAATAGGTGAGTACACGTACATATAGGAAGATCTTCTGTCTGGTGCTCAGCAGACGGAGGATCAAGCCTCCACCACGTCTTGCGCTGAATGACCTGCTTGGGTTTAGCGTTTAATATGAATATAATAAAATTATTTCTCTCTCCCTATTAGCTCTTTCTCCCCCCATTCCTCTGATTTTCTCTTCCAACTACTTTCCCTTTCTCTCTCCCTGTCTATCACATGTTCCCTTATTGTTCTCCTCACCATCTTCAACTTTGTCTCTCATCTTTCCTCCCTCTCGCCTTCTCACTTTTCAACGACGATTCCTTCTTACCCCTGATGTCTATTCCTTCCCTCCTCCTTACAACCTCTGTCTCTCTCTCTCTCTCTCTCATTAATTTCTTCTCCCTCCAACCATCTCACCATTCCCTCTTTTTCTTCCTTTCCTCTTTCTCTCTCACTTAGTTTTCTTTTTATCTCCCTTCCATTCTTTCCTACCAACACACTTCACTCCCTCTTTCGTATTCATTCCTCCTCGTACGAATTATGAAAGAGAACAAGTTTCAGATATCAAAACACCAATAAACGTTCTTCCTGGAATTAAGTCTAGCAAACATCAGGAGAAAAAGACAAATGAGAAAGCTGTAACACAAGAAGAGCAAATATAAGAAATATTAGAAAAAACAGAAGAGGTCAGAAGAGGCAGTAAACTTTACCAGCTCATGTGAAAGGCACTTAGCGATGCCGATTCCTATCCAAAAGAGAGAAACAGCAGATGCAGAATGAGCAGACCGATAAAGACCCAGAAATGAATCAGGTTGGACAAAACGAGTCCAACATTTTGGAGAACGAAAATGTGAAACATTTGGGTATCTTTATTCTGGAAACGTTTCGCCAGCCTGTGGCTTCATCAGTCCAATGAAGAAAAAGATGAAAGATGAGGAGGACTGAACACATCGACTCCAGGCTGAGGGACTGATTATCTCAAACTCCTCCTCGTCTTCCAACTTTTCCTGCTTTGGACTGAAAAAGCCACTCTATGGCTAAACGTTTCCAGGATGAAGATATCTAAATGTCGCACAAGTGTTATTCACAATTCCTACAACCTTGAGTATTAAAACTACCTCCAGTACAGCACCGAACAAGAGCGCTCACACCGGCCACCTTACAATGGGACGAAGACGTATTTCACTGAACCAGAACACCAAACACCCCGGCAAAGCGTTAATACTGAAACTCGCCAAGTTGATCGCCAGTATATAAACCGCAAATTAAAACCACGGTTTTGAAAACGCCCCAAATAGACTAATTTCTTTCCTCTTTGCCATTATACAAAGAGGAAAGCTAAGGATCCTACCATAATTGCACTTCATACAAAAACATTGGCGTTCCAAGACTCTTCAGTCACTTTTCAGCAGATATTACAGACGTTGTCCTACAAGGCTTCCTTCTGGCTCTGGTTATGTTTACATTTCATATAGTGACCCTTCCTGAAGGACTAAGAAACTACAGATGTGTCAGTGGGGTGTAAATTTTGTTGTGTGGTGTTGCGGGTGTAACTGGAGAGACATGTAAATGTTGAGGAATAATGGCTGCTGGAATAAACGTGAAAGGTTGCAAAACTAAACTGGACTAATTCGTGCAGGAAGAAACTGAGCAGTAATTGGAGCGTTGATATGAGAAGACAAATAGTGCCTTGGAACGGTTTTGCGAGAGACCTGCTTTGTATGGGCCAGTAGGCCTGCATTAGAGTTCCTACATTCCTTTGTTCTCACGTGTAGATCTTCTTCGGGTAAAAGTGCTGACCTAGGAAATCTACAGAGAATATTAGATTCCAGTAACCTCTTAACCATCGAAAACAAGTAGGCGCTGAAAAGCCTGCGAAGTTTACTCCCTGCAGAGGCCTTTTTATTGTTACAATAAAAGAAGACCTTATATCGTTACGACGCCTCGCCGAAAAGAGGTTTTATCGAGTATTTGAACTTTTTTGTAATTGAAATATTGTAATGATGAGAGAACTCTTTTTTCTATATATGTGTCTTGTCACTTCCGTTAGATTAATTGGTCTGTGAAGCTATGATAGTCCGCAGGCCTTTGGCAAGAACAATCTAGTTGACCAAGCTTTCAGCAAGAAAATCTAGCCAAAGGCCGAGCTGAAGGGGCAGTTTAAACCTCGAAACCAATCACGGGTATATCTACGGTCTCTTCCCTTCCCCATCCCTCTCTTTACCTTTCTTTCCACACCCTTTTTCCAACCATTTCCCGTCATTATCTCTCCCCCCCTCTCATTTTTATCCCATGCATTCTACGTCCCTATTCCCTTCCATTCTCTTCTTATATCCCTTTTATTCTTTCTCCCCCTTCTTCCCACCCTCCCATTTTTCCTCTTCCTCGCACTCATGGACTGTGATAAAGAGTACAGCGATGTTGATCTTGCCTTCAGTAAGGCTCTTGCTAAAGCTCCACACAGGACCAAAAAAATTGACAGCACAGTGTTAAGGTATAGCATCTGAACGGAGGTGTATAACATCTGCTGAACCGAGGCGTATAACATCTCCTGGACCGAGGTGTAACTTCTCCTGGACTAAGGTGTATAATATCTGAAGAGATGTATATAACATCTCCTGGACCGAGGTGTATAACATCTTGACCGAGGTGTATAAAATCTGGACCGAGATGTATAACATCTGGACCGAGGTGTATAACATCTGAACCAAGGCAACGTGGATTTATATACATCAGATTATGAATGAATGTGGAAAAAGAAATATAGGGACGTGGAGCCGAAGAAAAACTGGATCAAGTTCCAGCCATGAAATATCTGCTAGCTAATTGTTCACTCTAAGCTAATGAGCAGTTTCTAAGTAAAAAAAAAAAATATTGAACGTAACTAAGAGGAATTGCTTGCACCTGTTTAGTTAAAACTTTTTCCAAAGGTTTTCTTTGCATTTTAAAATTTCGCTTAGAAATATAGTTTTTTTTAATCTTCATATATATATATATATATATATATATATATATATATATATATATATATATATATATATATATATATATATATATATATATATATACAGACTATTTTCCTCTTAAATTGTTCTAGTTTTATATTTATTTTTAACTTTTTTTTCACAGTGGCTTACAAATTCGTTCATCGTATTTCTGCAGCTTTTATTATGGATCTCGCAAAAGTACTGTGCCAGCAGCAAACAACAACTGTGGCAAGTTGTGTTTCATATGATTAAGATTCGTTATTTTGTTGACACACCCATTAACACTAACAAACTTCTTGTGCAATGTCATCTATAAACACAGTTACAGTGATATCAAATATTATTAAAAGAAATTTGTAACATGTCAAATTATTATGCTACAACTATCAGTACTACCACCACAATTACTACGTACTACAACTACTAGCAACGATTATGCTTGACATCTCTTACTCTATACCTATATAAATACATATATATATATATATGTTAGGAGTGAATGGAGACGAATGGTATTTGGGACCTGACGATCTGTCGGAGTGTGAGCAGGGTAATATTTAGTGAAGGGATTCAGGGAAACCAGTTATTTTTATATAGCCGGACTTGAGTCCTGGAAATGGGAAATACAATGCCTGCACTCTAAAGGAGGGGTTCGGGATATTAGCAGTTTGGAGGGATATGTTGTGTATCTTTATACTTATAGGCTTCTAAACTGTTGTGTTCTGAGCACCTCAGCAAAAACAGTGATTATGTGTGAGTGTGGTGAAAGTGTTGAATAATGAAAGCATTTTTTTGGGGGGGGGATTTTCTTTCTTTTTTTTGGGTCACCCTGCCTCAGTGGGAGACGGCCGACTTGTTAAAAAAAATTCATACATTCATATATATATATATATATATATACATATATATATATATATATATAATATAATATATTATATATATATATATATATATTTTTTTTTTTAAACAAGTCGGCCGTCTCCCACCGGGGCAGGGTGACCCAAAAAAGAAAGAAAATCCCCAAAAAGAAAATACTTTCATCATCATTCAACACTTTCACCACACTCGCACATTATCACTGTTTTTGCAGAGGTGCTCAGAATACAACAGTTTAGAAGCATACACATATAAAGATACACAACATATCCCTCCAAACTGCCAATATCCCAAACCCCTCCTTTAAAGTGCAGGCATTGTACTTCCCATTTCCAGGACTCAAGTCCGACTATATGAAAATAACCGGTTTCCCTGAATCCCTTCACTAAATATTACCCTGCTCACACTCCAACAGATCGTCAGGTCCCAAGTACCATTCGTCTCCATTCACTCCTATCTAACACGCTCACGCACGCTTGCTGGAAGTCCAAGCCCCTTGCCCACAAAACCTCCTTTACCCCCTCTCTCCAACCCTTTCGAGGACGACCCCTACCCCGCCTTCCTTCCCCTATAGATTTATATGCTTTCCATGTCATTCTACTTTGATCCATTCTCTCTAAATGACCAAACCACCTCAACAACCCCTCTTCTGCCCTCTGACTAATGCTTTTATTAACTCCACACCTTCTCCTAATTTCCACACTCCGAATTTTCTGCATAATATTTACACCACACATTGCCCTTAAACAGGACATCTCCACTGCCTCCAACCGTCTCCTCGCTGCTGCATTTACCACCCAAGCTTCACACCCATATAAGAGTGTTGGTACTACTATACTTTCATACATTCCCTTCTTTGCCTCCATAGATAACGTTTTTTGACTCCACATATACCTCAATGCACCACTCACCTTTTTTCCCTCATCAATTCTATGATTACCCTCATCCTTCATAAATCCATCCGCCGACACGTCAACTCCCAAGTATCTGAAAACATTCACTTCTTCCATACTCCTCCTCCCCAATTTGATATCCAATTTTTCTTTATCTAAATCATTTGACACCCTCATCACCTTACTCTTTTCTATGTTCACTTTCAACTTTCTACCTTTACACACATTCCCAAACTCATCCACTAACCTTTGCAATTTTTCTTTAGAATCTCCTATAAGCACAGTATCATCAGCAAAAAGTAACTGTGTCAATTCCCATTTTGAATTTGATTCCCCAAAATTTAATCCCACCCCTCTCCCGAACACCCTAGCATTTACTTCCTTTACAACCCCATCTATAAATATATTAAACAACCATGGTGACATTACACATCCCTGTCTAAGACCTACTTTTACCGGGAAGTAGTCTCCCTCTCTTCTACACACCCTAACCTGAGCCTCACTATCCTCATAAAAACTCTTTACAGCATTTAATAACTTACCACCTATTCCATATACTTGCAACATCTGCCACATTGCTCCTCTATCCACTCTATCATATGCCTTTTCTAAATCCATAAATGCAATAAAAACTTCCCTATCTTTATCTAAATACTGTTCACATATATGCTTCAATGTAAACACCTGATCTACACATCCCCTACCCACTCTGAAACCTCCTTGCTCATCCGCAATCCTACATTCTGTCTTACCTCTAATTCTTTCAATTATAACCCTACCGTACACTTTTCCTGGTATACTCAGTAAGCTTATTCCTCTATAATTTTTAGTCTCTTTTGTCCCCTTTCCCTTTATACAAAGGGACTATACATGCTCTCCGCCAATCCCTAGGTACCTTCCCCTCTTTCATACATTTATTAAACAAAAGTACCAACCACTCCAACACTATATCCCCCCCTGCTTTTAACATTTCTGTCATGATCCCATCAGTTCCAGCTGCTTTACCCCCTTTCATTTTACGTAATGCCTCACGTACCTCCCCCACACTTACATTCTGCTCTTCTTCACTCCTAAAAGATGGTATACCTCCCTGACCAGTGCATGAAATTACTGCCTCTCTTTCTTCCTTAACATTTAAAAGTTCCTCAAAATATTCTCGCCATCTACCCAATACCTCCATCTCCCCATCTACTAACTCCCCTACTCTGTTTTTAACTGACAAATCCATATTTTCCCTAGGCTTTCTTAACTTGTTTAACTCACTCCAAAATTTTTTCTTATTTTCATTAAAATTTCTTGACAGTGCCTCTCCCACTCTATCATCTGCTCTCCTTTTGTACTCTCTCACCACTCTCTTTACCTTTCTTTTACTCTCCATATACTCTGCTCTTCTTATAACACTTCTGCTTTGTAAAAACCTCTCATAAGCTACCTTTTTCTCTTTTATCACACCCTTTACTTCATCATTCCACCAATCACTCCTCTTTCCTCCTGCCCCCACCCCCCTATAACCACAAACTTCTGCCCCACATTCTAATACTGCATTTTTAAAACTATTCCAACCCTCTTCAACCCCCCCACTACTCATCTTTGCACTAGCCCACCTTTCTGCCAATAGTCGCTTATATCTCACCCGAACTTCCTCCTCCCTTAGTTTATACACTTTCACCTCCCTCTTACTTGTTGTTGCCACCTTCCTCTTTTCCCATCTACCTCTTACTCTAACTGTAGCTACAACTAAATAATGATCCGATATATCAGTTGCCCCTCTATAAACATGTGCATCCTAGAGCCTACCCATCAACCTTTTATCCACCAATACATAATCTAATAAACTACTTTTATTACGTGCTACATCATACCTTGTATATTTATTTATCCTCTTTTTCATAAAATATGTATTACTTATTACCAAATTTCTTTCTACACATAGCTCAATTAAAGGCTCCCCATTTACATTTACCCCTGGCACCCCAAATTTACCTACTACTCCCTCCATAACATTTTTACCCACTTTAGCATTGAAATCCCCAACCACCATTACTCTCACACTTGATTCAAAACTACCCACGCATTCACTCAACATTTCCCAGAATCTCTCTCTCTCCTCTACACTTCTCTCTTCTCCAGGTGCATACACGCTTATTATAACCCACTTTTCACATCCAATCTTTATTTTACTCCACATAATCCTTGAATTAATACATTTATAGTCCCTCTTTTCCTGCCATAGCTTATCCTTCAACATTATTGCTACTCCTTCTTTAGCTCTAACTCTATTTGAAACCCCTGACCTAATCCCATTTATTCCTCTCCACTGAAACTCTCCCACCCCCTTCAGCTTTGTTTCACTTAAAGCCAGGACATCCAGCTTCTTCTCATTCATATCATATATATATATATATATATATATACATATATACATATATATATATATATATATATATATATTTTCTTTCAACACACCGGCCGTATCCCACCGAGGCGGGGTGGCCCAAAAGGAAAAACGAAAGTTTCTCCTTTTACATTTAGTAATATATACAGGAGAAGAGGTTACTAGCCCCTTGCTCCCGGCATTTTAGTTGCCTCTTACAACACGCATGGCTTACGGAGGAAGAATTCTGTTCCACTTCCCCATGGAGATAAGAGGAAATAAACAAGAATAAGAACTAGAAAGAAAATAGAAGAAAACCCAGAGGGGTGTGTATATATGTGCTTGTACATGTATGTGTAGTGTGACCTAAGTGTAAGTAGAAGTAGCAAGACGTACCTGAAATCTTGCATGTTCATGAGACAGAAAAAAGGACACCAGCAATCCTACCATCATGTAAAACAATTACAGGCTTTCGTTTTACACTCACTTGGCAGGACGGTAGTACCTCCCTGGGCGGTTGCTGTCTACCAACCTACTACCTATACTACATATATATATATATATATATATATATATATATATATATATATATATATATATATTATAAATGTATATAACACCTCTTAAGCTGGACTGGCGATCCTCATCTTCAGAGAAGACAATAAACGTACCTCTGTGTCCCTGCATTGTGACGGCATGACGAAGCTCCTGGAGAGCGAAACGTTGCTACAATAAAATTTCGCATTAGTTACACTTGTGTCCTCTAACCTAACATATTACGCTCCTTTTAGGTATATGATATAATGATATACATTAAATGTAGAAAGATTTGTGTATTAGTCTGAATAAACATTGTCTTATTCTTGCTGTGAACTATCCGAAGACATTATACTGTAGATGAATGGTTCAGAGAACCGACATGTTGATAAATTAGACACATGTGCAACTCTTGGGTATCTTTTATTGAGGAAACGTTTCGCCACACAGTGGCTTCATCAGTCCATACGTAGGAGAAACTTGAAGAACAGGAGGAGAATGAGGTAATCAGTCCCTCAACCTTGAGTCGGTGTGTTCAGTCCATCAATCTTGAATAGAACACGTGTTCTGTTCAAGATTGATGGACTGAACACATCGACTCAAGGTTGAGGGACTGATTACCTCATTCTCCTCCTGTTCAAGTTTCTCCTACGTATGGACTGATGAAGCCACTGTGTGGCGAAACGTTTCCTCAATAAAAGATACCCAAGAGTTGCACTTGTGTCTAATTTATCGACATTATACTGGCACAACTGCCTCTCAGTATATGCGAGTTGGAATACCAATAGACCTCTGGATGCCTTCAAGAGGGAGCTGGAAGGGCACCTTAAGTCAGTACCTGACCAGCCGGGCTCTGGCTCGTACGTCGGTTTGCGTACGGCCATCAGTAACAGCCTGGTTGATCAGGTCCTGATCCACTACGAGGCCTGGTCATGGACCGAGTCGCGGGGGCGTTGACCCCCTGAAATACCCTCCAGGTATACTCCAGGTACTGACTGTCACCCCTTCTGTAGATACCAACAATTTTAAAACGCAGAATTAAAATGTGCATTTTATTCCTATTTACTTTACTAATACCTTAATGAAAATTTTTGTAAATACATTTTTACTGAACAAATTCGGCAATGTATGGTGTACATTGTACCGTGTACATTGTACCATTGTACCGTGTACAAACTAATTCCAATATTCGACTTATTGTCTGATTATACTTGTTTGATAGTAACTTTACAAGGTGTTCAGTCGTTAGTGATGGCTTAACGATGTGATTAGAGGGTGTCTCTTGGTCGTTACACAGGGTACGAGCAGTAATGAAAGGGGTCAAGTCCAGTACAGCAGAGAAGATATTGCAAGTTTAGACTCTTCCTTAGTGTACTCACCTGAATGTGGTTTCAGGGGTCGAGTTACAGCTCCTGGCCCAGGCTATTAGCTTGCCATTTGTTGGGCTTATTTCCTCTTAACCTTGTGGGCTATATCATACCCTTTCTTAAAACTACGTATGGAGTCTGCTTCAACTACTACTTCAACCAGATCATTCCGATTCCTGATCATACTGAAGTTAAATCACTTTTTTCCTAACGTACCCATGATGCATCTGTCTCGTCAACATCCAACTGGGCCCTCGTGTACCAGTTTCCCGCCTCTCTAACACCCTATAAAATCCCCCGAGTATTCTGTATGCCACTGTCATGTTCTCTTAACTTCAAGGAATAGTTTTGTTTTCCTATGAACCGACTAGTTTCTCATTGGACTTAATTTTTCCCTAAAAGTACTGTTCCTAAACCTTTTGGGGCCTAGTTTTAGGCCTTTTAAAGTATCCATATGCTCTTGCGCTGCCACCATCCGCAGGATGGATGTAATTTGCACAAACTAGCCGCTTCCGTGGCAAAATCTATAAATCTAATCTTAAGGAGTCATCGAAAGGCGAAGGTTCCACACTGGCGCTGCATACTCAAAGATGGTCCTGGCATGTGTCGTATATAGCTTAGTAAATGATGCTTCGTTGAAAAAGTGTGTGTGTGTCTAAGATGAAGATGCTTAATATTTGTATGATGAGAGTAGCATTGTAATACAATGCTCGTGTTTAACTCTAGCAGAGGTGAACTTTGAAGGCGGCGACAGCCACTTATAATGAAAATTAGAGAAGAGTATAATGTGGTTAATAAGGCGTCTAATGGTGCCCAGACACGTTCATATTAATGTGAAAGATGTATAATGAGGGCAGGAGAAGTGTAATATGACAGAGAAAGGCACATATACTGACTCTAACATGCCATACAGTGACTTATAATGAGGGCATGGAGGACGTATCATGACAGCGCGTAGACAGAACCAGATAAGAGCATATAATGAGGCTAGAAAGACTATGATAAACGCAGGAAATAAATATAATGAATGCCGGTTAAAAGGTCTTATAACATTGGTAGGAGAAAAGTGGTATGACAGTGGGAGGAGTGCAACAATGAAGGCTTACAATGACGTTCACTAATATTATAACAAGACAAGCCCAGGACGGAGAGACGATGAACGTTCAATAACTGCGCTAACGAAATGCGCATTATGACCGTTCTTAACAAAATCAACATAATGAACGTATGATGTCGAGATGTACAATGAGAATAAAAAACCGACTTATCACAAAGATGATGCATTATAAATAAAGCAACATATAATGAAGGGAAAGAGCAATGTAAATTGAGGGCAAGAAGAACGTATAATGAATTCTGTATAATGAGGGAAAGAGGGACACACGAGTACGAGAACCACGTATGAGTACAAGAGTGGTGTAAGAGCGACGTATAAGGGCAAAAACGAGGTATGGGAAGAGCGACGTATAATGAGGATAAGAGCGACGTATAATGAGGAGCAGAGTATAATGAGGGCTGAGGAGCGACGTATAATGAGCGGTAGTTGAGAGCCTGCGGAAAATGAGGGTAATGCATGCTCATCTACACAATTTACACAGTCTCTTAACACGAAATTACTATTGCCTCAAAATATATAATGGGAGGGAGCGAGAGGGAGGGAAGGGAACCTGAGGGAAAGGAAGGGAACCTGACGGGAGGGGAAGGGAGAGAGGTCATGAGGAAGTAAGCCTGAGAAAGGGAGATAGAGATTTAATAATATATATATATATATATATATATATATATATATATATATAATATATATATATATATATATATATATATATATATATATATATATATATATAATGTGTGTGTGTGTGTGTGTGTGTGTGTGTGTGTGTGTGTGTGTCTGTGTGTCTGTGTGTGTGTGTGTGTGTGTGTGTGTGTGTGTGTGTGTGTGTGTGTGTGTGTGTGATAGTGGAGATTATTATAATCAAAAAGAAGCGCTGAACCTGCAAGGGTCATACAGCGCCGCTTCAGTAGGAGAATGAAGTCGTAGAGGGTGAGAGACTGAACGTGAGGGAGAGGATGAGTGAAAGTGAATTTGTGGGTAAGAATGAAGGTGAATGAGTGTGAGTGTATTTGAGTGAAACAGAGCGAAGGGGTGAGTGAAGAAGAGGATGAAAGTGTAAGAGAAAGGGTTGAGTGGAAGGGGGTGATAGCGAGAATGAACATGAGCGAGAGTGTGAAGGTGAGTAATAATGAGCCGGGAGCCACCGCCGGCACTAACTCAAGGCTGCAAGCTCATTAAGGCAGCAAACAAAAGCTCAGAGTACAAAGGAATTTAAAAATGTACGTATGTGTGACGCAGCCGGAGTAACGCAGAAGCCGGCGTGACGCAGCTGCTGGTGAGACAGGCTGGTGATGTGACAGGCTGCTGGTGAGACAGGCTGATGTGACAGGCTGCTGGTGAGACAAGCTGATGTGACAGGCTGCTGGTGAGACAGGTTGGTGATGTGACAGGCTGCTGGTGAGACAGGCTGGTGATGTGACAAGCTTCTGATGAGACAGGCTGGGGATGTGACAGGCTGCTGATGAGACAGGCTGGGGATGTGACAGGCTGCTGGTGAGACAGGCTGGGGATGTGACAAGCTGCTGATGAGACAGGCTGGGGATGTGACAGGCTGCTGATGAGACAGGCTTGGGATGTGACAGGCTGCTGGTGAGACAGGCTGGGGATGTGACAGGCTGCTGGTGAGACAGGCTGGGGATGTGACAGGCTGCTGATGTGACGCAGCTCGCCAGACGCCATCCGCGAGTAGCAGAGAGAGAACTTTGCGAATCTAAGTGTGTGTTTATATTAACGAATGGAGTTTTACTAAATAAAAATGTCAAAATATTGGAAGTGGTGGTTAACGAGCGATGGAATATCTAACTCGTTTACCATCAGTATATCTCTGCCATAAAATCTTTATATATAACAACAAAAAGAGAAAAAAAATGACGTAGAAAATGATCTCTTCTGGCAGTAAACATCTATTGCTCCAAGTGTTGAACATTTATCCAGGGAAAAGCAACAACGAGTCACTGAGCATTTATTCCTGCTATTAAAATTACCTCACAATTAACTTGAAAATTAAGCTCTTTTAATTGGTTAATGGGGGTTTAAAGCCTATCGGCTACAATAGAGTCAAGGTTTCACGTAATATTTTCACGGCCAGACAACATTACTTAAATCCCTAAAGAAGGGATTAAGAGAAATTCTCAATGCACACGCACGAGCACACACAACAACAACACACACACACACACACACACACACACACACACACACACACAACCTACCTTTCAGTGTATATTTCATTTATCTAATGTGAAAATATTGCAAGTATCGAATATCCTCGTGCTACAACATAAGTATCGTATATCCTCGTGCTACAACATAAGTATCGTATATCCTCGTGCTACAACATAAGTATCGAATATCCTCGTGCTACAACGTAAGTATCGTATATCCTCGTGCTACAACATAAGTATCGTATATCCTCGTGCTACAACATAAGTATCGTATATCCTCGTGCTACAACATAATTATCGTATATCCTCGTGCTACAACATAAGTATCGCATATCCTCGTGCTACAACATAAGTATCGTATATCCTCGTGCTACAACATAAGCGTCATATATATCCTCGTTCAATATTGCAAGTTTTAAGAGTGTGTTTTCGTATATACTCGTGCATCGACTAGGTAATTAATGAGAACCTACCACCTGGTTATAATCATAACCATAGTTTTTAAAGACGTGGATAGGTAAGCCAGCGGAAGGGCTCGGTTAGATGACCAAAAACTCCAGCTGTGGGTCATCACATGACCAAGACGCGCGTCAAGAAATACTTGTCCTGTTTCCTGGCAAACATTATACCTGTGTAACAAATGTATATTCCTAGACATACAGAATATAAAATACCATGTATATTCTTCCACTTAAGCAGCGTAATTATCGTATATCCTCGAGCATAAAAAGTGTCAGTATCGTATATCTTAATACTTAAAGTATAAAATTATCGTATATCCTAGCATAGTAACTGCTTATCCTGGCGGTGAAAGTACTTAATTAACACACATCCTCTTATCCACTGGAAAAAAGTGTCATGATATCTCTCAGCCCACGTAGTGTCACAGATAACGTGGGTAAATAATGGCATTTAAATTCAATCTCTAATGCCTCCCTTCACACGGCCCAGTGTATTCTGCTCTGTAACCGGATAATATACATAGCGGAATATCGGGGAAATTAGTTAAGATTAACTGCTTTGGCCGCTCATAATACAGGCCGGCGGCGTAACTCACAGTAATGAGACGACTGTGAGCCCGAACCCACCACAACATCCAGGAATATTAACAGCAGCAGCAGCAGCAGAAGCAGCAGCAGCAGCAGCAGCAGCACATTTATCCAGGGAAAGCAGCTGCTGCTGCAGCTGCTGCTGCAGCTGCTGCTGCTGCTGGTGCTGCTGCTGCTGCTGCTGCTGCTGCTGCTTGCTCCTCCCACTTTCGCTCTCTCTTGCTGCTGCTTCTGCAGTTGACTACTGCTTCTGTGGCTTATGCTTTCTGATAGGTAAAAGAACACAAGTGTAACTAATGCAACATTTTATTTTAGCAACGTTTCGCTCTCCAAGAGCTTTGCAGATGTTTCTGCTGTTCCTTGTTTTTTTCCGCTGATGCTCCTGCTATTGCTTGCTCCATCTACTATTATTTCTCCTGCTGTTTGTGCTCCTGCTGCTCCTCCACCTCGTCTTCCACGCCACCATTCTGTCACCACTACTGACATCGTCACAATCCTCAGCACCATTACCATAATTCGTGACACCATAACTGACCAGCAGTGATTGCCACCACAGGTACCACCACCACCACCACGCTATCTCAAGTATCACAAACCACCACCGCCATGCTAGCATAAGCACCTCTAACAAGCACCACAACACTACCAACATAACCGCCACTAACCGCTACCACAATCACACTACCATCTAACGAATCACAACCACCATCACGCTATCATCAGCACCATTAACAACCACCACCAGTACTATTCTACCATGATAAGCATCACTAACAACCACCACACTACCATCTTAGGTACCATTAAGAACTACAACTACCATGCTACCATCATCAGCATCAATAACCACCAAGCTACCATCATCAGCAGCATCACTAACAAGCACCACTTAATCTCCGTTAGCGCCGTAACAAATCTCAAAATAAGTCTTTGATTATAAGTTCAGAAAAGCAGGGTAGCCTCGAATTTCATAAGGTCGAGTTCAGTCTCGCTTTGAACCTAAAGTCCTCTGTTAATTGTGTACTCTCATGACTCCTGGGTAGTTAACAGAGCCCTGTAAAAGGAGTTCACAGTTGTTTGATTAGACACCTTTACTTTAAGCTAATGCTAGAAAACTAAACAAAAAAAAGCGTGAAAATTTAGCGATAATTCAAGGTAAACTATTCTCAAAACGACCTGACAGGGAGGAAAATGTTACCGAGTCGCCAGAGATGTGTGAAGATGCAAGCCAGAGATGTGTGAAGATGCAAGCCAGAGATGTGTGAAGATGCAAGCCAGAGATTTGTAATGATTCAACCATTACAGCTCTTCAATGTCAAGAAAAGTACAAACGACGGAATATACACTTGAGCTGAGGATATGGATAAAGAGCGCATGCTACCGACAGTAGC
This sequence comes from Cherax quadricarinatus, assembly GCF_038502225.1. Taxonomy (NCBI): domain Eukaryota; kingdom Metazoa; phylum Arthropoda; class Malacostraca; order Decapoda; family Parastacidae; genus Cherax; species Cherax quadricarinatus. The sequence goes on along the minus strand of NC_091294.1, from coordinate 41,161,346 downwards.
GAGGACGAGAGACAGGTTGCAAAACAAACTCTTAATGGAACACCGCTTCCCTCCGTGTGTTGCTTTAACAATTCATGTGTTGAATTGGTACATCGTTTAACTATGTTTAGAGCTTTATCAAGTCACAGAATGAACCGTTCATTAAACTTTATGAAGTTTAAACACACAGCAAAATGATGCGACAACGAGAGTTGCTGCATCATTTTCCTGTGGCTCAGATGACTGAGGCTCAGATGGCTGAGGCTCAGATGACTGAGGCTCAGATGACTGAGGCTCAGATGACTGTGGCTCAGATGACTGAGGCTCAGATGACTGGTCCTTGAAGGCAGGTACCTGATGCTGTTTAAGAGATATTAATCCAAGGAATTATAGTCACCTTTCCTTCCTCAGATCAACACTGATAAGCCCGCCATCCGAATGACCCTCACAGTTGAACGCTTTTTCAGTGGATTTAATAAAAAATAATAATTAAATCAAACTAATAAGGATATGTTAGACTTAAAACTTCAAGAATTAGTACGTTCAACATGAAGGGTTGTTGATATCATTACTGCGCTTCCATTAATACCAACGAGGTAATACCCCGACTAATTTGCTGTTATGAGTACAGAGCAGAAATTCTGTCACAGAGCAAGTAAAGGAGTTCAAAGCAAATTTAAAGGTAATTGAGCTTCAGGAAATATAATTCAAGCAGGTAGGAGAGACTAGCAACACACACACACACACACATATATATATATATATATATATATATATATATATATATATATATATATATATATATATATATAATATATATATTTGTGTGTGTGTGTGTGTGTGTGTGTGTGTGTGTGAGTTCAATGACAACTTTGGGCTTTTCATGCAACAATCAACACATCAGAAGCTTGCAATGTTGCAAAAAAAGGAGGAACTCCAAGTAAATACGTTCAGAGTGTCTTTGTTCGAGCAAAGACATTTAACCTGCCCGTGATATTTAATACCCATTGTGCAATAAGCACATCGGGTATTATATATTAAAATTAAACATAGTCATTATACTTTTAATAGTAAATAATTATAGGGAAAGTATCGGTATCGACTGAAAACTGGGTATCGGTATAAGCAAAAATTTTGGTATCGTCCCAACACTTCGTGATAAGCTTCACAGTCTCGGTAAATTCTACATAGTAAATCATGTAAAAATACCACCGTGAATATAGGAAATAAAGCCTGTGTGGTTTCATGTGTTTCCACACATCTTCAGACGAATCATTCCTAACTAAACCATACCACGGGCTGGGCTTGAACTCGCGATTAGCAAGTCGCAAAACTCCAGACAGAATCATTCCTCCGAAGATACGTAAGCATAAGAAAGCGTTCAGGTTTTATTTTCTGTTTTCACATATTTTCAGTCACGCGTTTTGTTGTGATTTCTTCCACAGTAAATCATCAAAACTTTCATTTACTCTTATTTCCTGTTCATTGATAAGTTCCTTTTAACAGCATTAAATGAAGTTTCTGTTGGCGCTATACTGCTTACAAACACAAACCCAGAGTAAATACAACCACCTGGAGGGAGTCTACTTGGAGGGTGTTCCAGGGGTCAACGCCCCTGCTGCCCAGTCCTTGACCAGGCCTCCCGGTGGATCAGGGCCTGATCAACAAGGCTGTTACTTCTGGCCGCACGTAGTCCAACGTACGAACCACAGCCCGCCTGATCGGGTAGTGACTTAAGAAGATATCTGTTCTTGATACACTGAAGTAAAATTCTTTATAAATATGTTTTTAATAATTTACAAACCCCTTGTTTAATTAACTGAAAATGAAGTCATGATGAACGATCAAATAAATATATTTCGATAATGAGCAACGAGGGAGAAGTGATTATAGTCTAAGATATATATTTGTCAATATCAAAATGGGGACGAGGGGTTTACATCAAATTCAAGGTGAAATTTACTCACGAACTTGTTAGAAATTGACGTCTGATAAGTCCACTCGAGATGTACATATCCTAAACTTGGATTTAACTTTCTGAAGTTAGTGAAAATATGTGGTGATTAGTGAAGTGTTCAGTTGAACGCATCGTCGTCAAATTAACTTGAAACGTCAACAACACAATATTTATTGCGGTAAAAGTGCAAAATCTTGAAAGGAGTATTTTCTCAAATGAACGTTCAATGTGCGTCGCGTTTTTGAAACGCGGCCCATGTATTAATAAAAGATATTATATAATATATATATATATATATATATATATATATATATATATATATATATATATATATATATATATATATATATATATATATATAAATGATACCACGAGACAGTTTATGCCACTATTCTTGAAAAATTTAAATTTAAAGAACTTAAATATTGACTTTACATTTGAAGTTGAGCTTACGGGAACTTTGCCATTTCTTGACACTCTTGTGAGCCAGGTACAGTTAGTACACGAGTGTATAGTTAACCAACATTTATTGGCTTAATACAAAATTCTCATCACTTTCATCTATACAGTATTAACGGAATTAAATTTCCACATTAACTCTTTGGGCATTTCATATATGGTCAAAGTATTTTAGTCTTCAATTCCAAATTTGAATTTTTAAGATAAAAACATTACTGAATGGTTTTAACACATGTCTAATAAATTCCTGCATAATTATATTATTTCTGAGCCTCCCTTTGAGTGGGGCGTGTCCGCATGTGTGTATACCTGGGGAGGCAAGCTTACCTGGAGGTTATTCCGGGGATCAACGCCCCCGCGGCCCGGTCCATGACCAGGCCTCCCGATGGATCAGGGCCTGATCAACTAGGCTGTTACTGCTGGCCGCACGCAGTCCAACGTACGAGCCATAGCCCGGCTGATCCGGCACTGACTTTAGGTATCTGTCCAGCTCTCTCTTGAAGGCAGCCAGGGGTTTATTGGCAATTCCCCTAATGCTTGATGGGAGGCTGTTGAACAGTCTTGGGCCCCGGACACTTATGGTGTTTTCCCTTAGTGTACCAATGGCGCCCCTACTTTTTATTGGGGGCATTTTGCATCGCCTGCCCAGTCTTTTACTTTCGTAGGGAGTGATTTCTGTGTGCAGATTTGGGACCATTCCTTCCAAGATTTTCCAAGTGTAGATTATGATAAGCTTAAGCAGACACGCAGTGGAAAATACACTCTGACAGCTTGATTGGGTGTATGACAGAACTCGGCATATTTTGGAAATTTATCGTAAATATAATTTTGTCAATAGCACTTTTATTTCTCCAGCTGGCATCCTGAATGTATTGTACCGCATTTCACTGGTGCAGAATACTCAACATTTCACTAGTTATCGCCGTTGGAATTGCTTGGAACACGTTACGAACTGTCCCTCTAATTCTGAACACTCAGCACTTCACTATTCACCGATGTTACAGTTTTAAACTTACGGCATAATCTCTACTGTGACAGAGCACTGTAGATCCTCCCCACAGACCTACATCAATCTTTAATTCTCCCATCAGCCCAACAACCTGAATCCTCCACTAGATCTATTTTAACAACAACAACAACACCGACATTAAAACTTCCACGAGCCGGATAGAAGGGACGCGAGAGTAATATGAATTCTGGATAATCCTTAGTTTATTTCAACAAGTTCGGCCAACACTTTGCTAGTTTATGCAACAGATACACCGGTTATGTGCATCACATCCTTCCTCTCCCTGTCAGTCACTGTCAGTCACCCCACTCACCTCTCACTATCACCCCTCTCACCGTCAGTCACTTCTGTCACCTTTCATTGTCAGTCATCTCTCTAACCTCTGATTGTCAATCACCCCTCTCACCTCACCCTCTCAGTCACCCCTCTGACCTTTTCCTCTCGGTACAATCAGTTTCTCCTAAGAACCGTCTTACACTTTCCTCTCCACTTCCTATAACTCGCTCTCTATTTATCTTTCTGAAAAGAAAGTTGCGCAATTTCTCTTATCTATTGCCTTGGCTTTTCTTCCTTTATCTCTCTCTCTCTCTCTCTCTCTCTCTCTCTCACACACACACACACACACACACACACACACACACACACACACACACACACACACACACACACACACACTGCGCGGAATAGACAATGTGGAAAAAGACAGGATGTTCCAGGGATGGGACACAGAAACAAGAGGTCACAATTGGAAGTTGAAGACTCAGATGAGTCAAAGGGATGTTAGGAAGTATTTCTTCAGTCATAGAGTTGTCAGACAGAGGAACAGCCTAGAAAGTGACGTAGTGGAGGCGGAAACCATACATAGTTTTAAGACGAGGTTTGATAAAGCTCGAGGAGCAGGAAGAGAGAGGACCTAGTAGCAACCAGTGAAGGGGAGGGGCCAGGAGATAGGACTCGACCCCTTCAACCACAAATAGGTGAGTACAAATAGGTGAGTACATTTATTAAATTATATTGGGATACAGGTGGTGAAAAAAATATTACCCAACTGAACGTTAAAGAACCGACGAAAACAAAATTTATATATATATATATATATATATATATATATATATATATATATATATATATATATATATATATATATATAAATTCACAATTATATACACATTTCCACTGGGGTCTCATTAGCGAGATAGCTGACGGTGAGAATACAATTAATTTGTCCACTCTAGTGAATTAGAGATATTCTCTCTGATAATTACCCCCATTTAAACCTGTACATAATGATCAGGAGTCGATGACAGAATTCCTCTCGGAGAACATAAATAACAGCAACTCTGAACGGGAGCCATTTAACACCACCCGTTGAGGATATTAAATTACGTGGTAACACTCTGTATACAAAATTAACTAGAGATAATATCGGTGTTTTTCAGGTCGCGTTCTGAATGTCCAAGAATCTTTCCAGCCGTTTTTTCCACTCCAAGTTTCCCATCATGAGGTGGGAAATTGGTGTCTTTAAAAGGGGTGTTGAAAGGCTCTTAATCCGAGGAATCAGAGCTACTCTCTCTCCCTCTCCTCTGATGGACCCGATTGCTTCTCGTTCCTTAAACCCTGAATAACCCTTATGATTCATCGCATACCAATAATAATAATAATAATTATTATTATTATTTTGAATTCAAGTAAATACCAGTTGGGTCATCCAAGAAAAAGCAAGCTTTTCTTCTAAAGCTTTTATTGGAACAAAAAAGCTTTTCTTCTAAAGCTTTTATTGGAACAAAAAAGCTTTTCTTCTAAAGCTTTCATTGGAACTACTGTCCGTGGTACGCCCCACCTCACTACTGTCCTTGGTACGTCCCATGCGTCCAAGCTGCCTCGTGGTCAATAAATAAAAATGTTTTCCTAGTCCGAACTATGTACCAAAGGTGTCAGGGAAACTATGTACCAGAGGTTTCAGGGGAATTATGCACTAGAAGTGTCAGTGGAACTATGTTCCAGAGGTATCAGGGGAACTATTTACCAGAGGCGACAGGGGAACTATGTACCTGAGGTGTCAGGGGAACTATTTACCAGGGGTATCAGGGGAACTATTTACCAGAGGCGACAGGGGAACTATGTACCTGAGGTGTCAGGGGAACTATTTACCAGGGATATCAGGGGAACTATTAACCAGAGGTGACAGGGGAACTATGTACCTGAGGTGTCAGGGGAACTATTTACCAGGGATATCAGGGGAACTATTAACCAGAGGTGACAGGGGAACTATGTACCTGAGGTGTCAGGGAAACTATGTACCGGAGGTGTCAATTGAAACTATGTACCAAATTTCTCAGGGGAAAACTATGAAAAAATTCCAAATCATTACCATAATTTATAGTGCATCATTAGTAACTTGGTGAACAAAAACGGCTTCCCCTTTCTACTTGTAAATGCCTATTTCCACCCCTCTCATTTTAATAAACAGCTAGACCAATTACTGGAAAACAAAGGCTATGTACAGTAGCAATGGCAGAAAACATATATAGTGGAAATAATGATGGCTGACTGGTGGTGAGTATTATATACAACCTTAATGACCCTCGTGTAATCGATAGGGTTGAAACCTGGTTAACCAGTCAAAAATAACAAGAATGATTCTGATGATTTAAAATGCTTACCAGTTTTAAATTTTCGAGTTTTACGCGGCATAATGAAAATAATAAAAATATTATTTTTAGATACATATTTTTTATTTATTCTGAACGCATGCTAATATTTTTTAAATGCATCTGAAATTTAAATTTGTTTAAAATGTGTATATTTATTTCATGAGCGAAGGAATAAAGCTCTTGAATGGTTTTATGTACTGCTTTGTAATGTAGTACAAGGAGGGTATAGATATGTTACAGTTTTTGTTGTGGTGTGAGCACGACTCTGGCAAGACTGTGATGGACTGAGTGATGATGAAAGTGTTTTTTTCTTTTTCTGGGTCACCGATGTGTTAATAATTATATATATATATATATATATATATATATATATATATATATATATATATATATATATATATATATATATATATATATATATAATGTCGTGCCGAATAGGCAGAACTTGCGATCTTGGCTTAAATAGCAATGCTCTTCTTGCCACATAGGACAAGTGAAAATTTGTGTATGCAACAATTTCGCCAAAATCATTCTGAAGCTAACGAAAAAAATATATTTCACTGTGTTTGTTTAGTATTAAATTACTGTAAACAAATCTAAAATATATTTAGTTGGGTTAGGCTAAAATAAATTGTTCTTGTTATAATAAGGTTAGGTAAGTTTTCTAAGTTCCTTTTGGTGCACAATTATAAATTTTTACATCAACATTAATGAAAAAAAGTCTTTAAACGTATAAGAGAAAATTTTAGAAAGGACTTAATTTTAAATGAGTTCTTGCTAATTGACCAGTTTTACATATTCGGCACGACATATATATATATATATATATATATATATATATATATATATATGTAATGTATATAATATATATATATATATATTATATATAGTATATAAAAATTATATATGTATATATATATACACACACACACACACACACACACACACACACACACACACACACACACACACACACACACACACCCCAAGAGTATATATATTTCTCAGTGCATGTACACAGAATACTTCAATTTTTTCATAAAGGTTAAGAAATATCCTAGACACTCGTGTAATGGAAGATTTGATACTTAATGAAACAAACAACCATCCAATATATCCACCTACGATAGTTATTAGCTAGACAAGTATGAAATGTTGAACATAAACTGATATGCAGCAGTCATAGGTCGTGTAACATTTGTTCAATTCTTGGGCACGACCTACTTCAACATTGAACAAATGTTACACCACCTATGACTGCTGCACCTCTCCTGCCAACGGTTTATAAGCTCCTTCTCAGCACGTATGCCGTATTCTATTCAAGATTGATGGACTGACCACATCGACTCAAGGTTGAGGGACTGATTACCTCATTCTCCTCCTGTTCTTCAAGATTCTCCTTTGTATGGACTGATGAAGCCACTGTGTGGCGAAACGTTTCCTCAATAAAGATACCCAAGAGTTGCACATGTGTCTAATTTATCAACATGTCGGTTCTCTGAACCATTCATCTACAAACCTGTCAGACACTGCAACTTCTTGGGATCTTAATACTTGGGAATTCTTCGCTTGCCTAATTCTTGGGCACGACCTACTTCAACATAAACTGATATGTTGAAGAACTGATGACGAAAGGAGAAACTAGTGAAGAAAGGAGGAACCGATGAAGGAAATTAGCTATATAGCCAGACAGAAGCGAGTGATGAAAAATCGAAGAAACTGCGCATAATTCGAGGTGCTTAAAAATAAACAAGAACACAGGAATACAAACATAAAACTTCAGGTATAACCGTATCCCTCAGCACTTGTGCAGTGCGTGAAGACGTTTGCTTATCAGAACAAAAAACAGAGACAACTCAATAGGAAGAACATAAATAACACGCGCATAGGAGACTAATTTATGACGACTGCTCGGTACAGCTTGGACTGTTAACTAGTCAGTTAATAGCCCAAGTCGGACCGAAATGTCGTCATAGGTTCCAGTCTCCTTTGTGAGGGTTAGTTGTGTACTGTTCCAGTCACGGTATTGTGACTATTTATTCTTCAATGGGAAGAGCAATCAGCGTGACAAACTCCTCTACTCGCTCGGCTCTTTCTTCTGTGAATTGGAATTATACTTTTCTCGGCGATGCCATTTATTCGGTGCTAAACAAATTTGGTGGATGTGTTAGAGGCGTTGCCAGCTGGTCAGCCCAGCCAGCAGTGCTCTTCTGCTCAGGTTCTACCTCAAAATAGTCTATATAGCAGGAAAATAGGATATAAATACGACCGGTTTTTCTCATTTGCTCGTGAGTTGTCCCTTCAATCCTTAACCAAAGAAAACCACGTTAGTGAGTCCTTACGGCACTACTGTTTGTGTGTTTACCTAGAGACGGTCTAACACTCGACCTCTTCTATTAGTTGAAAGGCTTGCCTGTGAACTTTCCTGTCGTGTTTAAAGGAAACACAAGTAATTTACCTTACATCAGCTACCTTAAGACACGGGTATTTAACCCAAGGCTGTTGCTGAATGTACTTTTGCTGCAGATTCAGGACGCTAGTTATCATCACCACTTTGAAGGAAGGTGTTCGTTTGACAGAGTCCAGATCCGAGGGAACGGCTGGAAGGTGTTCCGTTTGACAGAGTTCAGATCCGAGGGAACGGCTGGAAGGTGTTCCGTTTGACAGAGTTCAGATCCGAGGGAACGGCTGGAAGGTGTTCCGTTTGACAGAGTTCAGATCCGAGGGAAGGGTTGGCTGGTTTTCCCAATTTCCACAGTTAAGTTTTATGAAATTACTGTTCGCTTTCTTCAGTATGATTTTTCTTTCCATCAAAGATACTTAGAATATGTAGGTCTATAAATTTATACCATCTACTTAAAATTACAGTTCACTTCCTTATTAGAGGAACAGTGAAAAAGTCACCAGTTTACTGTAGATTTTCTTTAAATGAATACATCACAACACTGAGTTTAAAACTCACTAGCTAATAACCTAAATATAACTGCATCAACCCATTCACTAGCTTCTACTGACCAACGAGTCACACTATGTGAAGCAAAGAAAAACAGCAGAATTGTCCTTTGTAGCTAAAACCAGGACACTAAAACATGGCGTATGAGAAACGAATCTTGGGCAAGTGACCATAGCAGAAGTTTATCTTAGATAACAAAATAAGTATAAAATTCCTTTTACAAAAACATCCTTTATGCATAACAGTCCCTAAGTGCTAAAAATAATACCCTGATAATTTTCTTATGAATATAATAATAATAATAATAATAATAATAATAATAATAATAATAATTCCTGGTTGGTCTGTACGGGTTCTTCCACGGGGTGTCAGAAGAAAAGAATGCAGTATACGAAGATGTCAACGATATCATCAGACAAAGCCTTGCTGTAAATCGTTACCCATCACGAAGGTTACTCTAACTAACCAGACCCGATTGTGGCCAGAAACACCTTGATGGAGCCACCACGCTACTCTAGACAGATGGTAAGGAGATTGCACGGAACCTACGTTCATATTGGCGTTAATGTTTAATAACAAAAACAGGTTGAAAACTTTGAATTGCTCCTTTTATACGTCTGTTTAATTGCTACTGTTGCAATTACTGATCTTACCTGTCCATAGATACTATAGTTGATTACATTCCCACTGATATTTTTCTGTTTTGCTGGATTCGTGCAGGATTCCGGGTCTCGTTAATTTTGTGGGCCATAACTGAGTAACAAATTTATCTACAATGAAAGTATAATTTGAAGCTCTACCATAGACAGGACTGAGTTTACATAGAAATTCCTGCTGGTGGAACATCTGCTGCTTCTAAAGTTGCAGTGCTCAGAATGCTATCTGGATCACTTGGGAAGATTTCATGAGGATTTTATGTGTTGTTAAGCTTAATTCTGTTACACGAGTAAAAAAAAAAAAGCTCTTTTTTACAAGCCCGGAGACCAGCTAGATGACTATGTTCCTATGGAACACTACTTCATCTTGATTTTGGAAAGCTGATACATAGATCTGCTCCAAATATATTACTTGTGTATTGTTTCTTGCTGTACATCCATCTATACTGAGATGGACGCATGTTTGTACACACACACACACACACACACACACAGGTACTCAGATGAAGGATGATGGGGAGTTCACAAGAAACGACCAAGAGGTATGTGAGGAGCTCAACGTGAGATTTAAAGAAGTATTTACAGTGGAAACCGGTAGGATTCTAGGAAATCAGAACAGGGAGGTACACCAACAAGTGCTGGATGAGGTACATATAACCAAGGAGGAGGAGAAGAAGCTGCTATGTGAACTTGACACCTCAAAGGCGGTGTGACCAGACAACATCTCTCCGTGGGTCCTTAGAGAGTGAGCAGAGATGCTGTTTGAGCCACTAACAAAGATCTTCAACACATCCATTGAAACTGGGCAACTGCTTGAGGTATGGAAGATTACAAATGTAGTCCCAGTTTTTAAAAAGGACAGAGACACGAGGCATTAAACTACAGACCTGTATCACTAACGTGTATAGTATGCAAAGTCGTGGAGAAGATCATCAGGAGGAGAGTGGTGGAGCACCTGGAAAGAAAGAAGCATATAATCGACAACCAGCACGGTTTCAGGGAAGGAAAATCCTGTGTCACAAACCTACTGGAGTTTTATGACAAGGTAACAGAAGTAAGACAAGAGAGGAGTGGATAGACTGCATTTTCATGGACTGAAAGAAGGCCTTCGACACAGTTCCTCACAAGAGGTTGTTGCAAAAGCTAGAGGATCAGGCACACATAACAGGAAAGGCACTGCCATGGATCAGAGAATACCTGACAGGGAGGCAACAGTGAGTCATGGTACGTGACGAAGTGTCAGAGTGGGCACCTGTCACGAGCGGGGTTGCACAGGGGTCAGTCCTAGGACCTGTGCTGTTTTTGGTATATGTGAATGAAATAACGGAAGACTCAGAAGTGTCCTTGTTTGCAAATGATGTGAAGTTAATGAGGAGAATCAAATCGGTCGAGGACCAGGCAGGACTACAAAGAGACCTGGACAGGCTACAAGCCTGGTCCAGCAACTGGCTCCTTGAATTTAACCCTGCCAAATGCAAAGTCATGAAGATCGGGGAAGGGTAATGAAGACCGCAGACACAGTATAGTCTAGGTGGCCAAAGACTGCGAACCTCACTCAAGGAAAAACATCCTGGGGTGAGTATAATACCGAGCACATCTGAGGCGCTCTTGCAGCAGCGTACGGGCGTCTGGTAAACCTAAGGATAGCGTTCCGATACCTCAGTAAGGAATCGTTCAAGACTCTGTATACCACATACGTCAGGCCCATACTGAGGTATGCAGCACCAGTTTGGAATCCACACCTGGTCAAGCACGTCAAGAAATTAGAGAAAGTTCAAAGGTTTGCAACAAGACTAGTCCCAGAGCTAAGAGGATTGTCCTACGAAGAAAGGTTAGGGGAAATCGGCCTGACGACACTGGAGGACAGGAGGGTCAGGGAAGACATAACATATAAAATACTGCGTGCAATAGACAAGGTGGACAAAGACATGATGTTCCAGAGATGGGACAGAGAAACAAGGGGTCACAATTGGACGTTGAAGACTCAGAAGAGTCAAAGGGATGTTAGGAACTATTTCTTCAGTCACAGAGTTGTCAGACAGTGGAATAGCCTAGAAAGTGATGTAGTGGAGGCGGGAACCATACATAGTTTTAAGACGAGGTCTGATAAAGCTCATGGAGCAGAGAGAGAGGACCTAGTAGTAATCAGTGAAGAGGAGGGGCCAAGAGCTACGAATCGTCCCCTGCAACCATAAATAGGTGAGTGCAAATAGGTGAGTATACACACACGCGCGCGGTGGGGGGAGGGCCAGCACCTATGATTCGACCCCTGCAACCACAATTAGGCGAGTACACATACACATTTATTCCCGCTTCTCCACCATAAATCTCGTGTTTTTTCCCCCTAACAAATACCTCTCACTACACTTACCAAGTTTCCCTCTGGCTAACTTTTCCCCTCAGGCACACTAATTTCCCTAAGTCGTCTCCCCAAGTTCCTTCCCTAATTTCCCCCCTCAGACTCGCCAGTGCTGGGTCACCCGACTGAGATGGTTGGGTTTGAGCAGAGTGGAATGACGAAGAACACAGGAATCCTTTCCCTCTTTATTTGGCTTAATTAGCACGGCTTTCACTCCAAATAGGCGGTTTTGTCCAGCCTTTTTTCAGTTAATTCTGAGCGAGGTGTCCTGGTGCAGCGTACCGGGTAGGTTAAGGGGGCGGTCTCTTTTAATTAAAGTTAGCTTTACTTGTCGCGTTAGTGGAGTTAGGAAAGTGGTAAGGAGTAAAAGTGGTAGTGATTTCTTTTAATTACTTGAGCGAACGACTAATCTTCTATCTTATTACTCTCCTACTCTAGCTCTCCATCTCTCTCTCTCTCTCTCTCTCTCTCTCTCTCTCTCTCTCTCTCTCTCCTGGTCATGGTGTATTTCAAGATGCCCAGCCATTTCTACTGGTTGCTCTGGAATGAAAAGATTACTGGAAATAGCGTGAATCCTTTTTGTAGCAGGTTTCAGATTACCGAGGTTGGAAATAATGCTACAGCGACCTCCTATCGTCTTGGTCCTTACCTATCAATAAAAACAATAGGTACCCCTCTGTTAGCTCACTATTTTAGGAGGCTTCCAGGGAGGCAAATGCGTTACAGAATTTCAATCCTAAAACAACATTCACAGAGCAAGAAAACACACCAATTCTATGTAGGAAAACTCCATCACCTGATGACGAGCTTCTTGGTGTGCTTTACACCCACCTACAATTATATTAATTTGAAAAGCCAGCTGGAGGCGGAGGGTAGCGATATCTTATGAGCAAGTATCTGTCATATCTGGAAGAGAATGTTGGTCATCTGAACATAAGAATGGAGGAACTCTGCAGAAGGCCTACTGGCCCAAACAAGGCAAGTCCTTATCAAAACCACCCCTACCCAAAACAACCCAAGAATTTACTCCCGTACCCACGACACCAATTAAATCCAGCCCCTCCTATTCATATATTTGTCCAATCTCTTTTTTAAGCTACCCAAGGATTTAGCCTCGATCACCCTACTCGGAAGATTGTTCCACGCATCCACAACTCTGTTCGAAAAACAGTACTTACTAATGTCCTTTCTAAATCTTATTTTTTTTTTCGCCGGTATTCTCCCGGCCCGGGTCTTTTCCAAGTAGTGGTGACCCGGCCTTGGCTCCCTATCTGGGGAGTGTCTAGAGACTTAAGTCTCCCATGGGAGGAGGTACAAGTACCCCCTCATCTTTGGGACCAACTGTCCCCAGGCCTAACCACATTCCCCGCCCTCACGGGGCTCGTAGGGAGAAGCTAGGCCTCTGGTCTGCCATCTGCCCCGCCCCAAAGGGGCTCGTGGGGATGGCAGTCTTGTGAGCTGCAGGTGGTAGCAAGCTCAGGCCTAACAATCTTAATTTATCCAACTTAAATCCATTATTTCTGGTTCTTACCTGGTTCGACACCCTCCGTACTTTATTAATAACACCCTCAGTACGTCTGGTCCAACAGAGGCAGGATGCCTCGATCACCGTGACGTGAGTGCTGCGCTGGATTCTTATACATAAAAGAAGACTATCAGCTTCTTAAAAATAGAATTTGGTAGAAATATGCTAGATTAAATGAATGAATGAATGGTGTTCTCGTGACTAGCACTTCACTAGTTCTCACTTCCAACTAGCATGATCGCCGCTGACTCTTGATCTTGGTTAAAGAAATCTTGAGGTGAAGCCGTATGTACCCTTGTCAGTGCAGTGTTTCATGTGTCAGATATTTGGTCACTAGCTGACCAAGTGTACAGCTTTCTTTAACGCCTATGCTGTGTCTGGAAACCGTATTAAACAAACGATAGCAAGTGCTCTGGAGTGAGATTGAGCTCCTACACATATAGGTAAAACGTGTCTTGTAGAGGTCAGTTGATAGGCGTCCTGCCTGCACTCTGGTCGGTCATATATAGGCCGTTGCTGTGACTACTGATTTTCAGGCCAAGGTGCCTGTAGAGACCTCCGAGACATTTTAGGAGAAAATTTCATTGTGAAATAATATAAGAACATTTCTTTGAAAGAGATAAAGTGATATTTTACAGCCAATCAATTAATGTTTATTTATTGTTTCAAAGGTTTTCATGTTCCTTCCTAATTGTTGTGATACTAATGTCTGTTGTAGTAGTGTAAATGAATGCGATTTATTTAATGAACAGTGTGCTCATTGATGTTTTAGTGTCAGTGCTGTGTAAATTCCTCTGACCAACACCGCTAACAGATATCTTTAACTTCCTCCCTTCATCTTGTCCTCTCTTCCGAATATCTTTCTCACTGAGTCCCCAGCATCCTCCTTCCTTATCTCCTTAACCTAATATCCTCCCTCATCTTAGTACCCTCTTACTTTGCCTAATATTCTCATCCTAAAACCCTTGCCTTACTATGTCCTTTCGTCCTAACATCCTCCTCTCCTAGTCCCCTCATCCTAACACCAATCCACTTAATTCATCCCAACATAGTCCTAACACTAATGTCTCCCCCATCTCCTCTCACCGTACCCATCCCTCCCACCCTCCCACACACCTCTTCCCCATAAACCTCCTCATCCTGCCTCTTTTCACACCTCCCCACCACAGTCCCACACACACACCACTTCCCCCACTCACCACCACGTTCCCCCACCCACCACATCCCTCTCACACACACCCACCACATCCCTCCCACACGCACCCACCACCACCATTCCACTTGCATCTTTTACGGCGCTTATCTTCCAATTTATTATCAATATCATGCCCGTTTGTTTATTTCCTGGAGTTTACAACTTCTTGGCTACTACCAATACTGCAGCTGCTCTTCTTTATGTCCTCTCCCTCCCCTCTCTCTCTCTTGTACCTTCTCTCCCTCTCTCCTTCTCTAAATATTCCCTCTTTCTTAAACCTAATGCGTATACCCTTGTCATCTGTGCACTCTGTCTTCTCCTATTCTGCTTATTCCAATTAGCTGCAAACATTTCCTATTTACAGATGGTAATAGTAGTAGTGGTAGTAATAGTAGTAGTAGCAGTAATAGTAGTACTAGCAGTAATAGTAATAGTAGTAATAGTTGAAGTAATAATAGTTGTTGTAGTAGTGGTGGTGTTGTTGGTCTTCCTCCTGTTGTATGCCTGTCTCTGTCTCTCTCTCTCTCTCTCTCTCTCTCTCTCTCTCTCTCTTAAAAGACACGTAGAGTTATCGACATCGTAAATTAAACTAGTTTTTAGTATCATGGTTACACCTCTCAAGAGAAAGTCAAAGTTATCGGCCGTAAATGCAAAAGTTATTCGACATATATTAATAATTGGCTCCTGGATTTACATGGAATATAAGAAAAAGAAAAAAAAATCAGTTAAACAATGAAATAGTGAAATTGCGAGAAAGTTAAAGAATGTAAGTGTAAAAGCGTGAAATAGTGAGTGAATAGATTAATTATTGAATAACTGGGTGAACTAGTGAGAGGAAAGTGTATATGTCGTGCCGAATAGGCAGAACTTGCCATCTTGGCTTAAATAGCAACGTTCATCTTGCCATATAGGACAAGTGAAAATTTGTGTATGCAATAATTTCGCCAAAATCATTCTGAACCTAACGAAAAAAATATATTTCACTGTGTTTGTTAAGTATTAAATTATTGTAAACAAATCTAAAATATATTTAGTTGGGTTAGGCTAAAATAAATTGTTCTTGTTATAATAATGTTAGGTAAGTTTTCTAAGATTCTTTTAGTGCAAAAATTATAAATTTTTACATAAACATTAATGAAAAAAATATATCTTTAAATGTATAAGAGAAAATTTTAGAAAGGACTTAATTTTAAATGAGTTCTTGCTAATTGACCAGTTTTACATATTCGGCACGACATATATATATATATATATATATATTATATATATATATATATATATATATATATATATATATATATATATATATATATATATATATATATATATATGAAATGAATGATTGAAGGAGTGTGAAAGAATGAGTGAGTAATGTGAGTGGATGAGTGACAGTGAGTGAAAAAGTAAACAAAATGAGTGAAGCAATAAGAATAGGAAAAGTAATATATATATATATATATATATATATATATATATATATATATATATATATATATATATATATATATATATATATATATATATATATATACATTAACATCTCCATACAAAGCAGGTGAAATCGCAGATCTAGAGAGTGTACAGAGATCCTTTACTGCACGTATAAGTTCTGTCAAGCACCTTAACTACTGGGAACGCTTGGAAGCACTTGACTTGTACTCGTTGGAACGCAGGAGGGAGAGATATATCATAATCTACACTTGGAAAATCTTGGAAGGAATGGTCCCAAATCTGCACACAGAAATCACTCCCTACGAAAGTAAAAGACTGGGCAGGCGATGCAAAATGCCGCCAATAAAAAGTAGGGGCGCCATTGGTACACTAAGAGAAAACACCATAAGTGTCCGGGGCCCAAAACTGTTCAACAGCCTCCCATCAAGCATTAGGGGAATTGCCAATAAACCCCTGGCTGCCTTCAAGAGAGAGCTGGACAGATACCTAAAGTCGGTGCCGGATCAGCCGGGCTGTGGCTCGTACGTCGGACTGCGTGCGGCCAGCAGTAACAGCCTAGTTGATCAGGCCCTGATCCATCGGGAGGCCTGGTCATGGACCGGGCCGCGGGGGCGTTGATCCCCGGAATAACCTCCAGGTAACCTCCAGGTATGTATGTATGTATGTATGTATGTGTGTGTGTGTGTGTGTGTGTGTGTGTGTGTGTGTGTGTGTGTGTGTGTGTGTGTGTGTGTGTGTGTGTGTGTGTGTGTGTGTGTGTGTTGTGTGTGTGTGTACTCACCTAATTCTACTCACTGATCGCTACTAGGTCCTCTCTCTGCTCCCTGAATATTGTCATACCTTGTCTTAAAGCTATGTATGGTTCCTGCCTCCACTACATCACTTGCTAAGCTATTCCACTTCCTGGCGACTTTATGACAGAAGAAATACTTCCTAACATCCCTGTGACTCGTCTGAGTCTTCAATTTCCAATTGTGACACCTTGTTTCTGTGTCTCCTCTCTGGAACATCCTGTCTCTGTCCACCTTATCTATTCCATGCAGTATTTTGTATGTCGTTATCATGTCTTCCCTGAGCATCCTGTCCTCCAGTATCGTCAGGCCGATTTCCCTCAACCTTTCTTCGTAGGACATTCCCCTGAGCTCCGGAACTTTGTTGCAAACCTTTGCAGTTTCTCTAATTTCTTGACGTGCTTGACCAGGTGTGGGTTCCAAACTGGTGCTGCATACTCCACTAAGGGCCTGTGTGTGTGTGTGTGTGTGTGTGTGTGTGTGTGTGTGTGTGTGTGTGTGTGTGTGTGTGTGTGTGTGTGTGTGTGTGTGTGTGTTATGTGTGTGTACACTCACCTAGTTGTACTCACCTAGTTGAGGTTGCGGGGGTCGAGTCCGAGCTCCTGGCCCCGCCTCTTCACTGATCGCTACTAGGTCACTCTCCCTGAGCCGTGAGCTTTATCATACCTCTGCTTAAAGCTATGTATGGTTCCTGCCTCCACTACATCGCTTCCCAAACTGTTCCATTTACTGACTACTCTGTGGCTGAAGAAATACTTCCTAACATACCTGTGATTCATCTGTGTCTTCAGCTTCCAACTGTGTCCCCTTGTTACTGTGTCCACCTTGTCAATTCCTCTCAGTATTTTGTATGTCGTTATCATGTCCCCCTTATCTCTCCTGTCCTCCAGTGTCGTCAGGTTGATTTCCCTTAACCTCTCCTCGTAGGACATACCTCTTAGCTCTGAGACTAGTCTTGTTGCAAACCTTTGCACTTTCTCTAGTTTCTTCACGTGCTTGGCTAGGTGTGGGTTCCAAACTGGTGCCGCATACTCCAATATGGGCCTAACGTACACGCTGTACAGGGTCCTGAATGATTCCTTATTAAGATGTCGGAATGCTGTTCTGAGGTTTGCTAGGCGCCCATATGCTGCAGCAGTTATTTGGTTGATGTGCGCTTCAGGAGATGTGCCTGGTGTTATACTCACCCCAAGATCTTTTTCCTCGAGTGAGGTTTGTAGTCTCTGACCCCCTAGACTGTACTCCGTCTGCGGTCTTCTTTGCCCTTCCCCAATCTTCATGACTTTGCACTTGGTGGGATTGAACTCCAGGAGCCAATTGCTGGACCAGGTCTGCAGCCTGTCCAGATCCCTTTGTAGTTTTGCCTGGTCTTCGATCAAGTGAATTCTTCTCATCAACTTCACGTCATCTGCAAACAGGGACACCTCAGAGTCTATTCCTTCCGTCATGTCGTTCACAAATACGAGAAACAGCACTGGTCCTAGGACTGACCCCTGTGGGTCCCCGCTGGTCACAGGTGCCCACTCTGACACCTCGCCACGTACCATGACTCGCTGCTGTCTTCCTGACAAGTATTCCGTGATCCATTGTAGTGCCTTCCCTGTTATCCCTGCTTGGTCCTCCAGTTTTTGCACCAATCTCTTGTGTGGAACTGTGTCAAACGCCTTCTTGCAGGCCAAGAAAATGCAATCCACCCACCCCTCTCTCTCTTGTCTTACTGCTGTCACCATGTTATAGAACTCCAGTAGGTTTGTGACACAGGATTTCCCGTCCCTGAAACCATGTTGGCTGCTGTTGATGAGATCGTTGCTTTCTAGGTGTTCCACCACTCTTCTCCTGATAATCTTCTCCATGATTTTGCATACTATACATGTCAGTGACACTGGTCTGTAGTTTAATGCTTCATGTCTGTCTCCTTTTTTAAAGATTGGGACCACATTTGCTGTCTTCCATGCCTCAGGCAATCTCCCTGTTTCGATAGATGTATTGAATATTGTTGTTAGGGGTACACATAGCGTGTGTGTGTGTGTGTGTGTGTGTGTGTGTGTGTGTGTGTGTGTGTGTGTGTGTGTGTGTGTATGTGTGTGTGTGTGTGTGTGTGTGTGTGTGTGTGTGTGTGTGTGTGTGTGTGTGTGTGTGTGTGTGTGTGTGTGTGTGTGTGTGTGTGTGTGTGTGTGTGTGTGTGTGTGTGTGTGTGTGTGTGTGTGTGTGTGTACTCACCTAGTTGAGGTTGCGGGGGTCGAGTCCGAGCTCCGGGCCCCGCCTCTTTACTGATCGCTACTAGGTCACTCTCCCTGAGCCGTGAGCTTCATCATACCTCTGCTTAAAGCTATGTATGGATCCTGCCTCCACTACATCGCTTCCCAAACTATTCCACTTACTGACTACTCTGTGGCTGAAGAAATACTTCCTAACATCCCTGTGA
Organism: Cherax quadricarinatus; assembly: GCF_038502225.1. Taxonomy (NCBI): domain Eukaryota; kingdom Metazoa; phylum Arthropoda; class Malacostraca; order Decapoda; family Parastacidae; genus Cherax; species Cherax quadricarinatus. Next base: position 41,141,932 of record NC_091294.1, on the reverse strand, counting down.
TTCATCTGTGTGTTCAGCTTCCAACTGTGTCCCCTTGTTACTGTGTCCAATCTGTGGAACATCCTGTCTTTGTCCACCTTGTCAATTCCTCTCAGTATTTTGTATGTCGTTATCATGTCCCCCCTATCTCTCCTGTCCTCCAGTGTCGTCAGGTTGATTTCCCTTAACCTCTCCTCGTGGGACATACCTCTTAGCTCTGGGACTAGTCTTGTTGCAAACCTTTGCACTTTCTCTAGTTTCTTCACGTGCTTGGCTAGGTGTGGGTTCCAAACTGGTGCCGCATACTCCAATATGGGCCTAACGTACACGGTGTACAGGGTCCTGAATGATTCCTTATTAAGATGTCGGAATGCTGTTCTGAGGTTTGCTAGGCGCCCATATGCTGCAGCAGTTATTTGGTTGATGTGCGCTTCAGGAGATGTGCCTGGTGTTATACTCACCCCAAGATATTTTTCCTTGAGTGAGGTTTGTAGTCTCTGGCCCCCTAGACTGTACTCCGTCTGCGGTCTTCTTTGCCTTTCCCCAATCTTCATGACTTTGCACTTGGTGGAATTGAACTCCAGGAGCCAATTGTTGGACCAGGTCTGCAGCCTGTCCAGATCCCTTTGTAGTTCTGCCTGGTCTTCGATCGAGTGAATTCTTCTCATCAACTTCACGTCATCTGCAAACAGGGACACCTCAGAGTCTATTCCTTCCGTCATGTCGTTCACAAATACCAGAAACAGCACTGGTCCTAGGACTTACCCCTGTGGGTCCCCGCTGGTCACAGGTGCCCACGCTGACACCTCGCCACGTACCATGACTCGCTGCTGTCTTCCTGACAAGTATTCCGTGATCCATTGTAGTGCCTTCCCTGTTATCCCTGCTTGGCCCTCCAGTTTTTGCACCAATCTCTTGTGTGGAACTGTGTCAAACGCCTTCTTGCAGTCCAAGAAAATGCAATCCACCCACCTCTCTCTCTCTTGTCTTACTGCTGTCACCATGTTATAGAACTCCAGTAGGTTTGTGACAGGATTTCCCGTCCCTGAAACCATGTTGGCTGCTGTTGATGAGATCGTTGCTTTCTAGGTGTTCCACCACTCATCTCCTGATAATCTTCTCCATGATTTTGCATACTATACATGTCAGTGACACTGGTCTGTCTCCTTTTTTAAAGATTGGGACTACATTTGCTGTCTTCCATGCCTCAGGCAATCTCCCTGTTTCGATAGATGTATTGAATATTGTTGTTAGGGGTACACATAGCGCCTCTGCTCCCTCTCTCAATACCCATGGGGAGATGTTATCTGGCCCCATTGCCTTTGAGGTATCTAGCTCACTCAGAAGCCTCTTCACTTCTTCCTCGGTTGTGTGCACTGTGTCCAGCACATGGTGGTGTGCCCCACCTCTCCGTCTTTCTGGAGCCCCTTCTGTCTCCTCTGTGAACACTTCTTTGAATCTCTTGTTGAGTTCCTCACATACTTCACGGTCATTTCTTGTTGTCTCTCCTCCTTCCTTCCTTAGCCTGATTACCTGGTCCTTGTCTGTTGTTTTCCTCCTGATGTGGCTGTACAACAGTTTCGGGTCAGATTTGGCTTTCGCTGCTATGTCGTTTTCATATTGTCTTTGGGCCTCCCTTCTTATCTGTGCATATTCGTTTCTGGCTCTACGACTGCTCTCCTTATTCTCCTGGGTCCTTTGCCTTCTATATTTCTTCCATTCCCTAGCACACTTGGTTTTTGCCTCCCTGCACCTTTGGGTAAACCATGGGCTCATCCTGGCTTTTTCATTATTCCTGTTACCCTTGGGTACTAACCTCTCCTCAGCCTCCTTGCATTTTGTTGCTACATATTCCATCATCTCATTAACTGGCTTCCCTGCCAGTTCTCTGTCCCACTGAACCCCGTTCAGGAAGTTCCTCATTACTATGTAGTCCCCTTTCTTGTAGTTTGGCTTCATTCGTCCTGGCCTTCCTGCTTCTCCCTCCACTTGTAGCTCTACTGTGTATTCGAAGCTTAAAACCACATGGTCCCTGGCCCCAAGGGGTCTTTCATATGTGATGCCCTCGATATCTGCACTACTCAAGGTGAATACTAAGTCCAGCCTTGCTGGTTCATCCTCTCCTCTCTCTCTCTTGTAGTGTCCCTTACGTGTTGGCACATGAAGTTTTCCAGTACCACCTCCATCATCTTAGCCCTCCATGTATCTTGGCCCCCATGTGGGTCCAAGTTCTCCCAATCGATCTCCTTGTGGTTAAAGTCACCCATGATCAGGAGCTTTGCCCTGCATGCATGAGCTCTTCTGGCCACTCTAGCCAGTGTGTCAACCATCGCTCTATTGCCTTGGCCTCCTGCTGTTCTGCGGTGGGTTATACATCACTGCTATTACCACCTTGGGACCTCCAGAGTGAAGCGTTCCCGCTATGTAATCACTTTCTTCTCCGCTGTCTCCTCTCTCCAGCTCATCAAAATTCCAGCGATTTTTGATCAGCAATGCCACTCCTCCACCCCCCCCCCCTGTTCCCTCTGTCTTTCCTCAGGATTTGGTATCCCGTTGGAAAGATGGCATCTGTTATCATACCTGTAAGCTTGGTTTCTGTGAGAGCTATGATGTCCGGTGATGCTTCTTTGACTCTTTCATGCCACTCCTCCCACTTATTTGTTATTCCATCAGCGTTTGTGTACCATACCTTCAGTTTCCTTTCCAACACTGTGGTTTGGGGGGCCTGTGAGGGTGGGAGACCTGGTGGCATACTGTGGGATTCTATAGCTCGGTGTTGGGTGGAGGCTGTGGGTATGGACTGTAGTGTGTGTTGGGATGGTGTGATAGGTTGTATGGTTCTGAGAATAGTTGTGTGTGTGCTTGCCCTTGCTGTTCTGTTCTGCTCTGACTGACCACTGCTGGTTCCATCCTTGTCTCTTTTCCTAGCTCCTTTCGCTTTTTTGTCCTCTCCCTCAGCTGCTGTCGTTCTGATTTTGTTCTGTCTCTGTCTAGAAACACCCTCTTGTACTCTTCCGAGTATTTCAATCGTGGTTTCTCTTGGAGGATCCTGTTCCGCACTGTTTCCGTCCTGAGAATCAGCTTGATTGGTCGGTTTCTCCCCTTCGAGTACCCCCCTATTCTCTGAAAATTTACAATCTCGTCCATCTCTTCACCTATTTCCGTGATGATTTTCTCAATCTCTTTTCTTTCTTCCTGCTGCCTTTCAGTGTGTGTCCTTTCCTCTCTCTCCTGAAGCCCATGGATAAACACTGATTTTGCTCTTTCCTCTTCCCATTGCCTCTCCCTCTGTGACTCTGGATCCTGCCTGTATGTGGTCAGTTTCTCCCTTGATTTTTCCAGTGGCTCTTGATAGCATGGTTGTGCCTCAGCATTCGATTTATCACCCTCTCCATCTGCAACCAGCTGTTCTTCCCTTTCACTCCTTGGTCCTCCTTGGCAGGCTAATATGACCTTAGCATAATTCATAATTCCTTCCTTCCTGTTCGGCCTAGCAGCTTCACATGCTGTGTCTTCTCTGGTCACTGCCCCTGTAACTCGCCTCAGCCTATTTATCTCAACTTCTTGGACCCTTATCTTGGCTACTGCAGTTTCGACTTGTGCCTCCCAATTCTTTGTCTCCTCCTCCAACCTCTTTTCCAATTTCACAGAGAGCTCTTTCTCCATTTTTTCAGAAAGCTCTCCTAATTTTCTCTCCCACTCTTGTTCCATCCTTTGTGTGTGTATGTGTGTGTGTGTGTGTGTGTGTGTGTGTGTGTGTGTGTGTGTGTGTGTGTGTGTGTGTGTGTGTGTACTCACCTAGTTGTACTCACCTAGTTGAGGTTGCGGGGGTCGAGTCCGAGCTCCTGGCCCCGCCTCTTCACTGATCGCTACTAGGTCACTCTCCCTGAGCCGTGAGCTTTATCATACCTCTGCTTAAAGCTATGTATGGATCCTGCCTCCACTACATCGCTTGTGTGTGTGTATGTGTGTGTGTGTGTATGTGTGTGTGTGTATGTGTGTGTGTGTGTGTATGTATGTGCATGTGTGTATGTGTATGTGTGTGTATGTGTGTGTGTGTGTATGTGTGTGTGTGTGTGTGTGTGTGTGTATGTGTGTGTGTGTGTGTGTGTGTGTGTGTGTGTGTGTGTGTGTGTGTGTGTGTGTGTGTGTGTGTGTGTGAACACGCTGACCGTCTCCCACCGTGACAGGGTCACCCAAAAATTTAAACACTTTCACCATCATTCACACAATTACTGTCTTTGCAGAGGCGCGCATGTACGACAATTCAAATGTCATTCCAAACAGCAAATATCCCAGACTCCTCCTTTAAAGTGTAGGTATTGCACTTCCCACATCCAGGACTCAAGTCCGGCTAACTGGTTTCCCTGAATCCCTTCACAAAATATTACCCTACATACACTCCAACAGCTCGTCAAATCCCAAAAACCATTAGTGTCCACACTCACACATGCCTGCTGCATGTCCGGGACCCTTGCACACTAAACCTCTTTTACCCATCATCCCACGTCCCAGGATCAAACCACTTGTCTAATGTTCAATAAACCAACGCCAACGCGATAATGAGGAGATTGTCTCCTTAAACCAGGCCAGAAGAAGAGATCGATCCAGGGCTCTCCTCACCAGCGTACCTAAATGCCTTTTTATTTTGTCGTTATTTCACTAAATAATTTGTTCACAATTGAAAATTTTTAATTATGTTAATAAAGTTCGAAGCATTCGCGATTTAAATTACCTATAACAAATTAATTAATTTACAATTATGAACGGTAACTTTTTTTTGTCACAGATTTTAGTAGCGTTCCTGAAGGTGAATTTTTTTTTTGCCTGGTACTGAAAGTGATAACTTCATTAACGGATACCGAATATGAGAATTTTGAAAATGAGTGTGTTGGTACCACATTGTGAAAGGGTGAATTTCGGCTGCATGTTCCGAAAGTGAGAATTTTGGTTGCACGTTCTGAAAGTGAGAATTTTGGTTGCACATTCTGAAAGTGAGAATTTTGGTTGCACATTCTGAAAGTGAGAATTTTGGTTGCACGTTCTGAAAGTGAGAATTTTGGTTGCACATTCTGAAAGTGAGAATTTTGGTTGCACATTCTGAAAGTGAGAATTTTGGTTGCACGTTCTGAAAGTGAGAATTTTGGATGCACATTCTGAAAGTGAGAATTTTGGTTGCACATTCTGAAAGTGAGAATTTTGGTTGCACATTCTGAAAGTGAGAATTTTAGTTGCACATTCTGAAAGTGAGAATTTTAGTTGCACATTCTGAAAGTGAGAATTTTAGTTGCACATTCTGAAAGTGAGAATTTTTGTTGCACATTCTGAAAGTGAGAATTTTGGTTGCACATTCTGAAAGTGAGAATTTTGGTTGCACATTCTGAAAGTGAGAATTTTGGTTGCACATTCTGAAAGTGAGAATTTTGGTTGCACATTCTGAAAGTGAGAATTTTGGTTGCACGTTCTGAAAGTGAGAATTTTGGTTGCGTGTTTTGAAAGGGAGATATTTAGCTAGGCACAGTGAATTTCAAGATTTGGGTTGTGTAAATGCCGACATGGCGCAGAAAATGACTGAAAGCAGAGCTTCCATTATGGAGATATTATTTACCGCAGTTGTTTACCAACTGCGGTAAATCCACATTACCAGGAAAAGTCTAACTCAATGGTTCCTTTGCACCAGTGTATGCCATTATTAACCACGAGGTTTCGCCCAGGCATAGGCTTCATCTAGTCTGCAACTTGATGAAATCCTTGCGTGGTCGATAGCAAGTTGCTGATAAAGGTTTCCATTTTTCTAAGTGCCATAATTTAGTGCCCCGTGGCCTGGTGGCAAAAGCTCTTGCTTCATACGGTAAGGGTCCGGGTTCGATTACCGGCGAAGGGATGGAAACATTGGGCGTGTTTCCTTACACCAGTTGTCCATGTTCACCCATCGGTAATAATGGCTACCTGAGTGTGAGTCGCATTCTGGGACAAAACTGACCTAATTTGCCAGAACTTGCACACGAAAATCACTCCCTATGAAAGCAAAAGACTCGGCAGACGATGCAATATCCCCTCAATGAAAAGCCGTGGTGCCACTAGCACGATAAGAGACAACACAATAAGTGTCAGGGGCCCCAAGACTGTTCAACTGCCTCTCAGCATGTATAAGAGAGATTACCAATAGACCCCTGGCTGTCTTCAAGAAGACGCTGGACAGGCACCTAAAGTCAGTATCTGACCAGCCGGGCTGTGGTCCGTACGTCGGGTTGCGTGTAGCCAGCAGTAACAGCCTAGTTCTTCAGGCTTTCTATATAGTTGTATGTCATTGATGTCAACTAGGCCTTGTACATGTTCTTGTAGAAATAAAGATATTATTATTTGTGGTTAACTAAGGAGCCACTGCAACATGCCACGGTATGGCAGCAGAGGTATGGCTGCAGCAAAGGTATGGCTGCAGCAGAGGTATGGCTGCAGCAGAGGTATGGCTGCAGCAGAGCTATGGTTGCAGCAGTGGTATGGTTGCAGCAAAGGAATGATTGCACCAGAATTATGGTTGCTCTCCAAGTATGGCTGAATCCATGGTGGTGCAGGGAGACTGGCGTCAACACGACTTATGTCTGCTTCCCCTCCAGCCAGCCGGGGGCCGCCATGTCTGCTCCCTCCTCCATTTTGGAATGAAATCCCGTTAAAGCTAAGCCGCGCCATCTGTTCTAGAGGGCAGTAAAATTTTACGGCATAAAAATCCTATGCATATGGCATACATACATCAAATTTGGAGGCAGCTTGCACCGTCAGGATTCCACAGTAAGATTCCTGCTCCCCGTCCATGTTGTCCTCCTCAGTGATAGCAACTGCAGCTCAGCTGGAAGGATAACTTGGTAGCCACAGTAGTGGCTACAAAGTCAAGTATTCCACTTTGTAGCCACTGTAGTGGCTACAAAGTGGAATACTTGTAGCCACTGTAGTGGCTACAAGAGATCTTCAAGTGTATTAGTTTCTCGTCTAGCCTTGTGAGAGCATATTTGGAGAAGAGAGGAGTTGGCAAGGTCGTCGTGTAAAAGGATGAGGTTGATTAATGTGGTTAAATTGAGTCCAGACAGAAGGGATCTCACTACAAAAGAGTCGAAATGTGTAGTACAGTACATCAGAGAAAGAGATAATTACATTCACTCTTTACCACTCTTGATTACAGAGAGCTACTGGATATTCCTCCACCCTGCATCTTTTTTTTCCTGTTATCCAATTTCTTCTTCCACTCATCATCCTCTCCATCTTCCTCCTCCTCTCTGGTAGGTGCTGTAGCAGTGTGAACAGGGCAACATGTTTGAAGGGATTCAGGGAAACCGGTGAACCATACTGAAGTCCTGGAGGTGCAGAGTACAGTGCCAGTACTCTGGAGGATTGGTGGGAAGGCTGCTGTTTGAAGAATGATCTGAATGTGACGTCAGCGCTTCTGACAAGACATTGAATGAGTGACTGAGTGTGTTTTCCTCTTTGAAGTTGTGTATGATATTAAGTTGCTACCAAATTATCTTTGCTCTTTGCTATCTCGCTCTCTCCCTCCTTCCGTTGCTTTTCAAATAATTGAGTTTGCATTCATATTAAGTTGCAAACAAGAGACACTAAAATTCTGCAGGAAAGTTTGAGAAGCCTTTCTCGTAGAGAGAGGGAGAGAGAGAGAGAGAGAGAGGGAGAGAGAGAGAGGGAGAGAGAGAGAGGGAGAGAGAGAGAGGGAGAGAGAGAGAGAGGGAGAGAGAGGGAGAGAGAGAGAGGGAGAGAGAGAGAGGGAGAGAGAGAGGGGGAGAGAGAGAGAGGGAGAGAGAGAGAGGGAGAGAGAGAGAGGGAGAGAGAGAGAGGGAGAGAGAGAGAGAGAGAGAGAGAGAGAGAGAGAGAGAGAGAGAGAGAGAGAGAGAGAGAGAGAGAGAGAGAGAGAGAGAGAGAGAGAGAGAGTATAGAAGAGCGTACAGACATTGAGAGGAGAAAGAACTGGCGGAGTGGTATAGATGGAGTGAAGATGTAAAATAATAATAAGAGAAGCCATGATTATGACATACAAAATACTCTAAAGCAGAGTCTGAGGAGATAAAGATAGACTCCAGTAGGAGAAGAAAGAACAGTAGGACAAGACATATAAAAATTTACTCAGCTATACGAACGTCTCTGAGGTCAGAAAATGCGCTTTCAACATAAAAGTGTTTACAAATTAATTCAAGTGGACTATGACACCGTGAAAGTCGACTCCACAAGGTGTGTCAAAGATATATCTGTGACAAGGAAGTTTCCCGTCAGTCAGTGGAGAATACTGAGAAATATGCACAACAACACACAACACACACACACGCAATACACACACACAACACATACACACACAGGAGAAGATTGGAGGAACACCTAGAAAGGAATGATCTCATCAACAGAAGCCAACATGGTTTCAGGGATGGGAAATCCTATGTCACAAACCTATTGAAGTTCTATGACACGGTGACAGCAGTAAGATAAGAGAGAGAGGGGTGGGTGGATTGCATTCTCTTAGACTGCAAGAAGGCGTTTGACAATTCCACACAAGAGATTAGCGCAAAAACTGGAGGACCAAGCAGGGATAACAGGGAAGACATTACAATGGTTCAGGGAATACTTGTCAGGAAGACAGCAGCGAGTCATGGTACGTGGCGAGGTGTCAGAGTGGGCACCTGTGACCAGCGGGGTCCCACAGGGGTCAGTCCTAGGACCAGTGCTGTTTCTGGTATTTGTGAACGACATGACGGAAGGAATAGACTAAGAAGTGTCCCTGTTTGCAAATGACGAAGTTGATGAGAAGAATTCATTCGATCGAAGACCAGGCAGAAGTACAAAGGGATCTGGACAGGCTGCAGACCTGGTCCAGCAATTGGCTCCTGGAGTTCAATCCCACCAAGTGCAAAGTCATGAAGATTGGGGAAGGGCAAAGAAGACCGCAGACGGAATACAGTCTAGGGGGCCAGAGACTACAAACCTCACTCAAGGAAAAAGATCTTGGGGTGAGTATAACACCAGGCACATCTCCTGAAGCGCATATCAACCAAATAACTGCTGCAGCATATGGGCGCCTAGCAAACCTCAGAACAGCATTCCGACATCTTAATAAGGAATCGTTCAGGACCCTGTACACCGTGTACGTTAGGCCCATATTGGTGTATACGGCACCAGTCTGGAACCCAAACCAGCCAAGCACGTAAAGAAACTAGAGAAAGTGAAAAGGTTTGCAACAAGACTAGTTCCAGAGCTAAGGGGTATGTCCTTCGAGGAGAGGTTAAGGGAAATAAACCTGACGACACTGAAGGACAGGAGAGATAGGGGGGACATGATAACGACATACAAAATACTGAGAGGAATTGACAAGGTGGACGAGGACAGGATGTTCCAGATATGGGACACAGCAACAAGGGGACACAGTTAGAAGTTGAAGACACAGATGAATCACAGGGATGTTAGGAAGTACTTCTTCAGCCACAGAGTAGTCAGGAAGTGGAATAGTCTGGGAAGCGATGAAGTGGAGGCAGGATCCACATAGCTTTAGTCAGAGGTATGATAAAGCTCACGGTTCAGGGAGAGTGACCTAGTAGCGACCAGTGAAGAGGCGGGGCCAGGAGCTCTGACTCGACCCCTGCAACCTCAACTAGGTGAGTACACAGGGGTGGGGTACACCACTAAGTGTTGGACACAATACATACAACAGGGTAAGAAGTGGAGAGGCTTCTGAACGAGCTGGACACCTCAAAGGCGAAGGAGCCGGACAACATATCTCCAGTGTCACTGACATGTATAGTATGCAAGGTCATGGAGAAGATTATCAGGAGAAGAGTGGTGGAACACCTAGAAAGAAATAAGCTTAACAACAGCCAACACGGTTTCAGGGGCGGGAAATCCTGTGTCACAAACCTACTGGAGTTCTATGACAGGGTGACAGCAGTAAGACAAGAGAGAGAGAGGGGGGGTGGGTATATTGCATTTTCTTAGACTGGAAGGCGTTTGAAAGTTCCACACAAGAGATTGGTGCAAAAACTGGAGGACCAGGCAGGGATAACGGGGAAGGCACTACTATGGATCAGGGAATACCTGTCAAGAAGGTAGCAGCGAGTCATGATACGTGGCGAGATGTCAGAGTGGGCACCTGTGACGACTGGGGTTCCACAGGTGTCAGTCCTAGAACCGGTGCTGTTTCTGGTATTTGTGAACGACATGACGGAAGGAATAGACTCCGAAGTTTGCAGATGATGTGAAGTTGATGAGAAGAATTCAGTAGCACGAGGACCAGGAAGAACTACAAAGGGATCTGGACAGGCTGCAGGCCTGGTCCAGCAATTGGCTCCTGGAGTTCAATCCCACAAAGTGCAAAGTCATGAAGATTGGGGAAGGGCAAAGACGACCGCAGACGGAGTAGAGTCTAGGGGGGCCAGAAACTACAAACCTCACTCAAGGAAAAAGATCTTGGGGTAAGTATAACACCAGGCACATCTCCTGAGGCGCACATCAACCAAATAACTGCTGCAACATATGGGTGCCTAGCAAACCTCGGAACAGCACTCCGACATCTTAATAAGGAATTGTTCAGGACCCTGTACACCGTGTACGTTAGGCCCATATTGGAGTATGCGGCACCTGTTTGGAGCCCACCCCTAGCCAATCACGTTAAGAAACAAGAGAAATTGCAAAGATTTGCAACAACACTAGTCCCAGAGCTAAGAGGTATGTCCTACGAGGAGAGTATAAGGAAAATCGACCTGACGACACTGGATGACAGGAGAGATAGGGGGAACATGATAACGACATATAAAATACTGAGAGGAATTGACAAGGTGGACAAAGACAGGATGTTCCAAAGATGGGACACAGCAACAAGGGGACACAGTTGGAAGTTGAAGACACAGATGAATCACAGGGATGTTAGGAAGCATTTCTTCAGTCATAGTTTGGGAAGCGATGTAGTGGAGGCAGGAACCATACATAGCTTTAAGCAGAGGTATGACAAAGTTCATGGTTCAGGGAGAGTGACCCAGTAGGGATCAGTGTAGAGGCGGGGCCAGGAGCTATAAATCGACCCCTGCAACCACGACTAGGTGAGTACACACACACACACACACACCTGAGAACAGCATTCCGATACCTTAGTAAGGAATCATTCAAGACACTGTACACCGTGTATGTCAGGCCCATACTGGAGTATGCAGCACCTGTTTGGAACCCGCACTTGATAAAGCACGTCAAGAAACTAGAGAAAGTACAAAGGTTTGCAACAAGGTTAGTTCCAGAGCTAAGGGGAATGTCCTATGAAGAAAGATTAAGGGAAATCGGCCTGACGACACTGGAGGACAGGAGGGTCAGGGGAGACATGATAACGACATATAAAATACTGCGTGGAATAGACAAGGTGGACAAGGACAGGATGTTCCAGGGAGGGGACACAGAAACAAGAGGCCACAATTGGAAGTTGAAGACACAAATGAGTCAGAGAGATAGTAGGAAGTATTTCTTCAGTCATAGAGTTGTAAGGCAGTGGAATAGCCTAGAAAATGACGTAGTGGAGGCAGGAACCATACACAGTTTTAAGACGAGGTTTGATAAAGCTCATGGAGCCGGGAGAGAGAGGGCCTAGTAGCAACCGGTGAAGAGGCGGGGCCAGGAGCTAGGACTCGACCCCTGCAACCACAAATAGGTGAGTACAAATAGGTGAGTACACACACACAACACACACAACACACACAACTCACAAACACACACAAACACACCACACACACACAACACCTTTGTATTTATTAAATCTCTTACCCTAGGTAATTTCTCTCCTTCACCTTTTATTATTTTCTTAAACAGTCCACTTAGGTCCAAAATGATCCAAATAAACAGAAAATGGAGTTTACTCACTAAAAACGGGAAGCTCGATTCCTCTCCTTTGAGGTGGGACTTAAGACAGCAGGAGCTGCCTTGCTGGGCTATCACGGAAACTCTTTTGAAGAGTTAAGACGTATTTTTAACATTCATCGAAGATTTAAAAGCTTTTTGTTGTTGGATATTAGTTATTGGGGGGGGGGGGGAGAGTAACCACAAATTTGTGTGCTCACCTATATGTGGTTTCAGGGGTCGAATCACATCTCCTGGTCATGTGGGTGTGGGTGTGTGTTCGCTCGCGCCCACTTGTGTGATTGCATGAGTCGAGTCTCAGCTCCTGGTCCAGGCTCTGAGCTTTGCGCTTCTGGGCTGACTTTCACATGGCTTCCACAGCCTTATCGTACCTTTCTTAAGGCTGTGTATAGGTCCTGCCTCTTCCAGTCCTCAGGTCCTATTTCCTGATCTCTCTGTGTTTGAAGAAATGAGGCAGTGTGAGTGCGCACAATAGTAGTAGTCGTGGTAGTAGTAATAGTTGTTTTAAGTAGTAATAATAGTAATATTAATAGTAATAACAGTACTAATAGCAGCAGTTGTAGTAGCAGAAACAACAGTAGTAGAAACAATAATAGTAGTAGTAATTACAAAATAAGTGGTGGCAGCAGCAGCAGCAGCAACAACAGCAGCAGCAACAGCAGCAGCAGCAGCAGCAGCAACAGCAGCAGAAGTAGCAGCAGCAGCAGCAGCACCACCACCACCACTACCACTACCAACAAACGACAACAACAACAGCAGCAGCAGCGTTGAGCTACCTAGGGATCGTAACTTGTGAGTTTAAATACCCATGAAACTATGTATGGAGTTGAATTCCATCACCCTTCCTCTTACTACCCTCACTCACCATCATCCATCTTCACTGGAAGAGACATAACATTTGTTCCCAACGTGTAACTATCATTTAGAATAGAGTAGCAACACATTAAGAGAGAGAGAAAGAGAGAGAGAGAGAGAGATAGACAGACAGATAGAGAGGTATATCTGTCTCATTGCATATACGCTGGTATAATTTTAAAAACCTACTGTAGGTATTATTGTTTACTAGTGGTGAACAAGTGACATACAGCCTTAATGACCACCTTATACAAGACAACAAGCTTGAAGCACATCCGCTACTGACCAGTCAATCACCTCCCGTGTAGTGGGCTCCAGACTGTCAACACTAAAACATTTCGCTTCCATTCCATTATCCATTTCAATGAAATCGATAATACAACCCATGTGGCTCTTCAAAAAAAGTAACTTTCCGATATAATTCCAGATATTTCACTCGTGCCCTAAAATATTACTTTCCTCTCGGAACACCGAGCAGTGTTATCGGATATCAATGAGCTTTAATAATGTTGCTAGATTACATCTAGCTAGGAGGAAAAGTTTGCAGTACCTAGAGTACTGACGCTAGGTACAATCTATACTAGGTAGACCCCTCATAGGTACCTCAATTGGTTAAAACATAGATAGTCCCCCAATAGGTATTATATTACTGACGCTAGGTACCATCTATACTAGGTAGACCCCTCACAGGTACCTCAATTGGTTAAAACGTAGTCCCCAATGGGTATTATATTACAGGTAAGTTGATGCAGATATATTCAGCACATGCGTATCTCTATTACCGAAACGTTTCGCTTACACAGTGGACTTCTTCAGTGGCATAAAAGTTCTTCAGTCTCCAGTGTCAGATTCTCCAGTATTTGACTGACGAAGCCTGTTTTAAAGGCTAAACTTTTCAACACAAACTTACCCAAATATTGCACATGTACCTTATTGACCAATACTAATTATCTATATGCATTCCCATATAAGGACTATTTCACTGGTAATTTACTGTAAATTTTATTTCAAAAGTAATCTCCCATTCGTAATCATACAAAGGTAATTACTCACAGGTATTTGCTAATGGGTACTCTCCCAAAAGCACTAACCCATGAGCACTCTCCAATAGGTAATCCTCAAATGTAATTCATGAAAGAAATTATATATATATATACATATATATATATATATAAATATATATATATATATATATATATTATATATATATATATTATATATATATAGGTATAGGTATAGGTAGTAGGTTGGTAGACAGCAACCACCCAGGGAAGTACTACCGTCCTGCCAGATGACTGTGAAACAGAAACCTGTAACTGTTTTGCATGATGGTAGGATTGCTGGTTTCTTTTTCTGTCTCAAACACGCTAGATAACAGGGATATCTTGCTACTCCTACTTACACTTTGGTCACACTTCACAGACACGCACATGCATATATATATATACATACATCTAGGTTTTTCTCCTTTTTCTAAATAGCTCTTGTTCCTCTTTATTTCTTCTGTTGTCCATGGGGAAGTGGAAAAGAATCTTTCCTCCGTAAGCCATGCGTGTCGTATGAGGCGACTAAAATGCCGGGAACAATGGGCTAGTAACCCCTTCTCCTGTAGACATTTACTAAAAAAGAAAAGAAGAAAAACTTTATAAAACTGGGATGCTTAAATGTGCGTGGATGTAGTGCGGATGACAAGAAACAGATGATTGCTGATGTTATGAAAAGAAGTTGGATGTCCTGGCCCTAAGCGAAACAAAGCTGAAGGGGGTAGGGGAGTTTCGGTGGGGGGAAATAAATGGGATTAAATCTGGAGTATCTGAGAGAGTTAGAGCAAAGGAAGGGGTAGCAGTAATGTTGAATGATCAGTTATGGAAGGAGAAAAGAGAATATGAATGTGTAAATTCAAGAATTATGTGGATTAAAGTAAAGGTTGGATGCGAGAAGTGGGTCATAATAAGCGTGTATGCACCTGGAGAAGAGAGGAATGCAAAGGAGAGAGAGAGATTTTGGGAGATGTTAAGTGAATGTATAAGAGCCTTTGAACCAAGTGAGAGAGTAATTGTGGTAGGGGACCTGAATGCTAAAGTAGGAGAAACTTTTAGAGAGGGTGTGGTAGGTAAGTTTGGGGTGCCAGGTGTAAATGATAATGGGAGCCCTTTGATTGAACTTTGTATAGAAAGGGGTTTAGTTATAGGTAATACATATTTTAAGAAAAAGAGGATAAATAAGTATACAAGATATGATGTAGGGCGAAATGACAGTAGTTTGTTGGATTATGTATTGGTAGATAAAAGACTGTTGAGTAGACTTCAGGATGTACATGTTTATAGAGGGGCCACAGATATATCAGATCACTTTCTAGTTGTAGCTACACTGAGAGTAAAAGGTAGATGGGATACAAGGAGAATAGAAGCATCAGGGAAGAGAGAGGTGAAGGTTTATAAACTAAAAGAGGAGGCAGTTAGGGTAAGATATAAACAGCTATTGGAGGATAGATGGGCTAATGAGAGCATAGGCAATGGGGTCGAAGAGGTATGGGGTAGGTTTAAAAATGTAGTGTTAGAGTGTTCAGCAGAAGTTTGTTGTTAAAGGAAAGTGGGTGCAGGAGGGAAGAGGAGCAATTGGTGGAATGATGATGTAAAGAGAGTAGTAAGGGAGAAAAAGTTAGCATATGAGAAGTTTTTACAAAGTAGAAGTGATGCAAGGAGGGAAGAGTATATGGAGAAAAAGAGAGAGGTTAAGAGAGTGGTGAAGCAATGTAAAAAGAGAGCAAATGAGAGAGTGGGTGAGATGTTATCAACAAATTTTGTTGAAAATAAGAAAAAGTTTTGGAGTGAGATTAACAAGTTAAGAAAGCCTAGAGAACAAATGGATTTGTCAGTTAAAAATAGGAGATGAGAGTTATTAAATGGAGAGTTAGAGGTATTGGGAAGATGGAGGGAATATTTTGAGGAATTGTTAAATGTTGATGAAGATAGGGAAGCTGTGATTTCGTGTATAGGACAAGGAGGAATAACATCTTGTAGGAGTGAGGAAGAGCCAGCTGTGAGTGTGGGGGAAGTTCGTGAGGCAGTAGGTAAAATGAAAGGGGGTAAGGCAGCCGGGATTGATGGGATAAAGATAGAAATGTTAAAAGCAGGTGGGGATATAGTTTTGGAGTGGTTGGTGCAATTATTTAATAAATGTATGGAAGAGGGTAAGGTACCTAGGGATTGGCAGAGAGCATGCATAGTTCCTTTGTATAAAGGCAAAGGGGATAAAAGAGTGCAAAAATTATAAGGGGATAAGTCTGTTGAGTATACCTGGAAAAGTGTATGGTAGAGTTATTATTGAAAGAATTAAGAGTAAGAAGGAGAATAGGATAGCAGATGAACAAGGAAGCTTTAGGAAAGGTAGGGGGTGTGTGGACCAGGTGTTTACAGTGAAACATATAAGTGAACAGTATTTAGATAAAGCTAAAGAGGTCTTTGTGGCATTTATGGATTTGGAAAAGGCGTATGACAGGGTGAATAGGGAGGCAATGTGGCAGATGTTGCAGGTGTATGGTGTAGGAGGTAGGTTACTGAAAGCAGTGAAGAGTTTTTACGAGGATAGTGAGGCTCAAGTTAGAGTATGTAGGAAAGAGGGAAATTATTTCCCAGTAAAAGTAGGCCTTAGACAAGGATGCGTGATGTCACCGTGGTTGTTTAATATATTTATAGATGGGGTTGTAAGAGAAGTAAATGCGAGGGTCTTGGCAAGAGGCGTGGAGTTAAAAGATAAAGAATCACACATAAAGTGGGAGTTGTCACAGTTGCTCTTTGCTGATGACACTGTGCTCTTGGGAGATTCTGAAGAGAAGTTGCAGAGATTGGTGGATGAATTTGGTAGGGTGTGCAAAAGAAGAAAATTGAAAGTGAATACAGGAAAGAGTAAAGTTATGAGGATAACAAAAAGATTAGGTGATGAAAGATTGGATATCAGATTGGAGGGAGAGAGTATGGAGGAGGTGAATGTATTCAGATATTTGGGAGTGGACGTGTCAGCGGATGGGTCTATGAAAGATGAGGTGAATCATAGAATTGATGAGGGGAAAAGGGTGAGTGGTGCACTTAGGAGTCTCTGGAGACAAAGAACTTTGTCCTTGGAGGCAAAGAGGGGAATGTATGAGAGTATAGTTTTACCAACGCTCTTATATGGGTGTGAAGCATGGGTGATGAATGTTGCAGCGAGAAGAAGGCTGGAGGCAGTGGAGATGTCATGTCTGAGAGCAATGTGTGGTGTGAATATAATGCAGAGAATTCGTAGTTTGGAAGTTAGGAGGAGGTGCGGGATTACCAAAACTGTTGTCCAGAGGGCTGAGGAAGGGTTGAGGTGGTTCGGACATGTAGAGAGAATGGAGCGAAACAGAATGACTTCAAGAGTGTATCAGTCTGTAGTGGAAGGAAGGCGGGGTAGGGGTCGGCCTAGGAAAGGTTGGAGGGAGGGGGTAAAGGAGGTTTTGTGTGCGAGGGGCTTGGACTTCCAGCAGGCATGCGTGAGCGTGTTTGGTAGGAGTGAATGGAGACAAATGGTTTTTAATACTTGACGTGCTGTTGGAGTGTGAGCAAAGTAACATTTATGAAGGGGTTCAGGGAAACAGGCAGGCCAGACTTGAGTCCTGGAGATGGGAAGTACAGTGCCTGCACTCTGAAGGAGGGGTGTTAATGTTGCAGTTTAAAAACTGTAGTGTAAAGCACCCTTCTGGCAAGACAATGATGGAGTGAATGATGGTGAAAGTTTTTCTTTTTCGGGCCACCCTGCCTTGGTGGGAATCGACCAGTGTGATAATATATATATATATATATATATATATATATATATATATATATATATATATATATATATATATATATATATATATATACAGTTTTGTTTATTCCTAAGTTGCTTTAAATCCCCCATGATTCACTCAAGTTTTGAGGATTAATTCATAGTGAAAAAAAAAACTTATATCATTAAACCATGTTGCCATAAATCCAAGAGCACGAAAATCATAATGCAATAAATCTGAAATAAATAAATCATCGTGTATTAAATCCGGGAGGACAAAAAAATTTGTTGCTTTAAATTTGCGTTGTAAATCCCGTTGTTGTAATTTGTTGTGGCCAAACCGAACTCATTAATGGAATTTATGACCAAATTCCATTTAAAATTCCGTTTCATGTGAAAAACTTTTAATAAATTCATTTTTTGACACGATATATGTATAGTATATTTCTTAAAACAGTTCAGAAACTCTTAAGATATGCTATAAATAAAATGGGAAATTTATAAGAGTGTTAGACCGGAACATTAGGTAATATTTTATATATATAAATACACACTGTAAATAATATATGCATATATATATATATATATATATATATATATATATATATATATATATATATATATATATATATATATATATATATATATATATATATATATATATATATTCCCATTTTCTTTGTCCTTCAAAACGGCAAGATATCATAAAAGAAAAATGTTTTTCGCTTAGCATATCAAAAAAAAAAAAAAAAAAAAAAAATCCTGTGTTCTGTCGAAAGCTTTTGTCATTGTTACCACATATTTATTCATTTATTCTGTTTCCATTCATTTCCTTTACATATGAAAGGCGGGAGTAAGACTGGAAGGGAGGGTCAGAATGAAGGCATTTGAAAGGGAGAGGAAAATTGAGAGAGTGAGCGAGGAGGAGGAAAGGGACGAGCTGTCTTTCACCTCAAACATACAACTCTAGCCTGTATGACCTGCAGGTTCATCTCATACACCACTACTGTGATTGACCTGCCCCAGGTTCACCTCATAAACCACTACTGTGCATGACCTGCCAAAGGTTCACTTCAGACATACACCACTACTGTGCATGACCTGCCACAGGTTCACCTCAGACATACACCACTACTGTGCATGACCTGCCACAGGTTCACCTCAGACATACACCACTACTGTGCATGACCTGCCACAGGTTCACCCCAGACATACACCACTACTGTGCATGACCTGCCACAGGTTCACTTCAGACATACACCACTACTGTGCATGACCTGCCACAGGTTCACCTCAGACATACACCACTACTGTGCATGACCTGCCACAGGTTCACCTCAGACATACACCACTACTGTGCATGACCTGCCACAGGTTCACCTCAGACATACACCACTACTGTGCATGACCTACCACAGGTTCACCTCAGACATACACCACTACTGTGCATGACCTGCCACAGGTTCACCTCAGACATACACCACTACTGTGCATGACCTGCCACAGGTTCACCTCAGACATACACCACTACTGTGCATGACCTACCACAGGTTCACCTCAGACATACACCACTACTGTGCATGACCTGCCACAGGTTCACCTCAGACATACACCACTACTGTGCATGACCTACCACAGGTTTACTTGAAGCATTCACCTCTACCCTACATTCTGCTGCTACTATTGCTGCTGAAGAAGTTACTGCTTTTGCTGCTGCTGCTGCTGCTCTCCTGCTTCTACCAATATTCATGCTGCAAATGCTGATACTCTTATATAATGCTTCTGTTGCTGCTTGTGCTGGTGATAGTGCTGCTACAGTTGTTGTTTGTGCTGTTGTTGCTACTGGTGCTTCTGTTGCTGCTTCTTCTGTTGGCGTCTGTAGTTGTGCTGCTGTTACTGGCTATGTTGTTAATGCTACAAGGGCTGTTAGTGGTGGCTGTGTTGCTGGTACTCGTGGTGCTAGTGATACTACTGGTGCTGGTGGTGTTTCTGGTGCTGGTGTTACTTGCGGGGCTGTTGGTGCTGCTGGTACTGGTGATGTTTGTGCTGATGTTACTTGCGGTGCCTGCGATACTAGTGGTGGTGGTGTTACTTGCTAAGTTGATGGCGCCGATGGTGCTCCTGATGCTGGTGGTGCTAGTGATGTTATTGCTGGTGGTGTTACTTACGGAGCTGGTGGTGCTCCTGGCACTGGTGGTACTCCTAGTGCTGGGAGCACTCCTGGTGGTGCTGGTACTACTGGTGCTTGTAGTGTTAGTGCCGGTGGTGCTCCTGGTGCTGTTGGGGCTGATGCGGGCGTGAATTTCCTCTATTTCTCACATCATATGTTATTCGTGGGCGTGGAGGCGTGGGCTCCTCACGGACCTAAAGCTGAGGTGCAGTCCCGCCCAGCCCACCCTCCTCCCGCCCATCTTCCTCCTGCCTGTCTTCCTCTCGCCCATCCCCATATATGCAGTACAGAGTTGCCCAGTTTCCTTCACTCCATCAGCTTAAAAACATATGCTAAATCTAGGTTAAGGTGATTAGTAGGGCTAAGTATTGTTAGAATATAAAATCACGTAAAGGGCTAAATTTCTGTGGCTCATATTGGCTGGTGAAGGCTCGAACCTCGGTACGGTCTGTATATTAATAACCAGCAGGAGTGGACGGACCGGGATGGGTGTAAAAGGTAGGAGATAGTGATGAGGTTGGTTTATATCATACAAAGTACCTGGTGATGAGTGGGGGGAGTGTGTGTGTGGGGAGAGAGAGAAGGAGAGGAGAGGGGAGAGAGAGAGAGAGAGAAAGAGAGAGACAGAGACACAGAGAAAGCGTGACTGTCCACAGGATATATCATCGTGAACAAAGCGACTTGGGTTTGAGACAGACAGCACGTAATGACGGTCTGCAGAGAGGAGAGCAAGGCAGGAGAACCACGCTTGGCTGAATGGGATACTAACATAGTACCAGTCCCAACACAATAGTCAGTGCCAACACAATACTGCCAACACAAGAGTTAGTGCCAACACAATAGTGCCAACACAAGGGTCAGTAGCAACCAGGGTCAGACGGAGAAATTTGGGCGACCCTAGATTTTCAAAGATGATTCCCATTGGCAGTTCTTCTTTCATGCAATGAATAAGAGACATAGTAGTTATTGGATAAATAAAATCAGTTATTTATTTTTGCACATGTGGTACCTCGGGATACGAACTTGAACAATTATGCAAGTGTGTTTTTGTAAGTGCTTTTGTAAGTGTACTTTTGGGGTCTGAAACGGATTAATCTACTTAACATTATTCCTTATAGGGACAAATATGTTCGGTACTCGAACAGATCGGCACTTGAACAGCCTTCTGGAACGAATTAGGTTCGTATCCCGAGGTACCATTGTATTCCTCTATACAGCACGGTTCGTATCCCGAGGTACCACTGTATTCCTCTAGACAGTACGGTCAAGTACTGTATAGAGAGTCATAGTAATTAATATCTGCGACTTCAGTCAACTCAGGATGATTTTCACATTGACAAAAACACTGCTCCAATTCAAATTTATTTTCTGTTAGATAATCCTGACGGTGATTATCTAACGTAGCAATAGAACGCTGCTCTCTTTTATTTTCCATCTCAAGCTCCCAGTGCGAATCAGATCCAGCAAAAACTGTTTTCCAAAGGATCAGGAGGAACAGGAATAGATTCACTTACTGACTCACTATCACTTGCATTGGAAGAAACCGAGTCAAAAATTCTGAGCAGTTTGAAAAAATAAAATTGGCAACCAGTTTCTCTCTTTTCTTGTTCTCGCTTCGGACTTCTTTTGCAAATTTTCTGAACCAGAGAGTTTGGGGCCACGCTTTTCACAGTCCTGAATATAAAATATAAAAGTTAGTTACCAAAAAGAAAAAAAAACGAAACACGGCACGTTGAAAGTTTTGAAAAATATATTACTTAAATATTTCATATTAAATATGTATTTACCACAATACTCCAAGACTTCAAGAGTGTATCAGTCTGTAGTGGAAGGAAGGCGGGGTAGGGGTCGGCCTAGGAAAGGTTGGAGGGAGGGGGTAAAGGAGGTTTTGTGTGCGAGGGGCTTGGACTTCCAGCAGGCATGCGTGAACGTGTTTGATAGGAGTGAATGGAGACAAATGGTTTTTAATGCTTGACGTGCTGTTGGAGTGTGAGCAAAGTAACATTTATGAAGGGGTTCAGGGAAACCGGCAGGCCGGACTTGAGTCCTAGAGATGGGAAGTACAGTGCCTGCACTCTGAAGGAGGGGTGTTAATGTTGCAGTTTAAAAACTGTAGTGTAAAGCACCCTTCTGGCAAGACAGTGATGCAGCGAATGATGGTGAAAGTTTTTGTTTTTCGGGCCACCCTGCCTTGGTGGGAATCGGCCAGTGTGTTAATAATAACTAAATAACTCGCTAAAAGTACTCAACTTTCTCCTCCGTACATGAATCGCTTCATAACATCTGCTGTTGTACGAGTCCATTACTTCAGTAACTGGAACAAGGTGCTTGCTGAAGAGACAGTGTTCCAGCTTACACGAATGCACAGTTGTGTATTATAGATTCTTCGCTGAAAGATTTGAAATTCGTCCTCCACTTGCATTTCTCATGCCTTCCTTTGCTTGTAATATATCGATTTTATGACAATGAGAACTGTATTGTGAATATTTTTTTTAAATATGCGAGATCGTTCAAGCAGAAATGCAGCGTATAAAAAAAACTAAAACTAAAAAGTGATAGTGCCATTTTGTGAACGGGCCACGAAATGCGTTGAAGCATAAAGATCTCATAAAACCGATGGATTGGGAGGACTATCCTATGTTTACTTATTGCGAAATAGATGTTCTACGTAATCGTAACTACCGAAATGGGTTTAACACAAGGATGCGTACTAGGACACGTATTATTCCTGCTGTGCGTGATGCACATGTCAGGATACCCGAAGAAACTTCGGTACCAAACTCGAGACTGGCAAACCTAAAAATTGCCATCTTCAACCTGAACAGCGAGATTTTAGGGCATTTTTGTATATTACATGACAGACCCATGGCAGAGTTTATAGCACCAGCGCGCACGGATGCACATGCACACGCGCGCGCACACACACACACACACACACACACACAGACACACACACACAGTCAAATCGCTCCTCTGCATTTCCATGATGGTACTTGCATTAAATTACGGAATAGTGAAATTTCCTTTAGAGTTGAATTTTCATGTTGCCTTTTGTTGTGGTCCCACTACGCTGGCGAGAGACTAATGTTCCGCAAAATTTATGAATAAATAAATAAAAATGGTGGAAGGCTTTTCTATTGGTTTCTGCACAAAGAATTTATAGAAAGCTCGAAAAGTAAGTAAGTAATTGCTGAATGTTTATACCGGAAGACAGTTTGTATAAGGATTAAGCTGAGCACTTTGTCTCTGAATAGAATATATGTAGTAAGCGAAAGCTTGCTACATGTGTGTGTGTGTGTGTGTGTGTGTGTGTGTGTGTGTGTGTGTGTGTGTGTGTGTGTGTGTGTGTGTGTGTGTGTGTGTGCGCGCGCGCGTTTTCAAAGAAAAAAACTTATGACAATGAAACAAAAAAAGGATCACGAGAGCAATATCTAAGCCTCGTGTCTTTAGACTTTGAAGTTTTGTCTTCTCTGTTGAAGAAGTTGGTCTGCTGAAGGGTCGTGCCAGCGCACCAGAGGCTGGGATGGCCAGGGAGGGGAAGAGAGGGGGGCAGGAGGATGGCACTTGGAACACTTGCTGGCACTGAAGTACAAATTGACTGTTTCAGGAGCAGTGGCAGGGTCCCAGGAGCGAGGCAGAGGGTGCAAGGCAGCTACTTCCTGACAGGCGGCGCGTGACCTCATCTAACCTGGCTATTGAGAGGCGATGCTCATACTCTCTCCCTGTCGCCTACATGCATATATATATATATATATATATATATATATATATATATATATATATATATATATATATATATATATATATATATACCATCTTTTAGGAGTGAAGAAGAGCAGAATGTAAGTGTGGGGGAGGTACGTGAGGCATTACGTAGAATGAAAGGGGGTAAAGCAGCTGGAACTGATGGGATCATGACAGAAATGTTAAAAGCAGGGGGGGATATAGTGTTGGAGTGGTTGGTACTTTTGTTTAATAAATGTATGAAAGAGGGGAAGGTACCTAGGGATTGGCGGAGAGCATGTATAGTCCCTTTATATAAAGGGAAAGGGGACAAAAGAGATTGTAAAACTTATAGAGGAATAAGTTTACTGAGTATACCAGGAAAAGTATACGGTAGGGTTATAATTGAAAGAATTAGAGGTAAGACAGATTGCGGATGAGCAAGGAGGTTTCAGAGTGGGTAGGGGATGTGTAGATCAAGTGTTTACATTGAAGCATATATGTGAACAGTATTTAGATAAAGGTAGGGAAGTTTTTATTGCATTTATGGATTTAAAAAAGGCATATGATAGAGTGGATAGAGGAGCAATGTGGCAGATGTTGCAAGTATATGGAATAGGTGGTAAGTTACTAAATGCTGTAAAGAGTTTTTATGAGGATAGTGAGGCTCAGGTTAGGGTATGTAGAAGAGAGGGAGAATACTTCCCGGTAAAAGTAGGTCTTAGACAGGGATGT
This sequence comes from Cherax quadricarinatus, assembly GCF_038502225.1. Lineage (NCBI taxonomy): Eukaryota > Metazoa > Arthropoda > Malacostraca > Decapoda > Parastacidae > Cherax > Cherax quadricarinatus. Next base: position 41,117,799 of record NC_091294.1, on the reverse strand, counting down.
GTAATGTCACCATGGTTGTTTAATGTATTTATAGATGGGGTTGTAAAAGAAGTAAATGCTAGGGTGTTCGGGAGAGGGGTGGGATTAAATTATGGGGAATCAAATTCAAAATCGGAATTGACAGTTACTTTTTGCTGATGATACTGTGCTTATGGGAGATTCTAAAGAAAAATTGCAAAGGTTAGTGGATGAGTTTGGGAATGTGTGTAAAGGTAGAAAGTTGAAAGTGAACATAGAAAAGAGTAAGGTGATGAGGGTATCAAATGATTTAGATAAAGAAAAATTGGATATCAAATTGGGGAGGAGGAAAATGGAAGAAGTGAATGTTTTCAGATACTTGGGAGTTGACGTGTCGGCGGATGGATTTATGAAGGATGAGGTTAATCATAGAATTGATGAGGGAAAAAAGGTGAGTGGTGCGTTGAGGTATATGTGGAGTCAAAAAACGTTATCTATGGAGGCAAAGAAGGAAATGTATGAAAGTATAGTAGTACCAACACTCTTATATGGATGTGAAGCTTGGGTGGTAAATGCAACAGCGAGGAGACGGTTGGAGGCAGTGGAGATGTCCTGTCTAAGGACAATGTGTGGTGTAAATATTATGCAGAAAATTCGGAGTGTGGAAATTAGGAAAAGGTGTGGAGTTAATAAAAGCATTAGTCATAGGGCAGAAGAGGGGTTGTTGAGGTGGTTTGGTCATTTAGAGAGAATGGATCAAAGTAGAATGATATGGAAAGCATATAAATCTATAGGGGAAGGAAGGAGGGGTAGGGGTCGTCCTCGAAAGGGTTGGAGAAAGGGGGTAAAGGAGGTTTTGTGGGCGAGGGACTTGGACTTCCAGCAAGCGTGCGTGAGCGTGTTAGATAGGAGTGAATGGAGACGAATGGTACTTGGGACCTGACGATCTGTTGGAGTGTGAGCAGGGTAATATTTAGTGAAGGGATTCAGGGAAACCGGTTATTTTTATATATGTCGGACTTGAGTCCTGGAAATGGGAAGTACAATGCCTGCACTTTAAAGGAGGGGTTTGGGATATTGGCAGTTTGGAGGGATATGTTGTGTATCTTTATACGTACATGCTTCTAAACTGTTGTATCCTGAGCACCTCTGCAAAAACAGTGATAATGTGTGAGTGTGTTGAAAGTGTTGAATGATGAAAGTATTTTCTTTTTGGGGATTTTCTTTCTTTTTTGGGTCACCCTGCCTCGGTGGGAGACGGCCGACTTGTTGAAAAAAAAAAAAAAAAAAAAAAAAAAAAAAAAAAAAAAATATATATATATATATATATATATATATATATATATATATATATATATATATATATTTATTTATTTATTTATTTATTTATTTATTTATTTGTGTGTGTGTGTTTTTTCATAGTGTTTTTCGGGCTCCAAACTTTAAAGTCTGTCAGTCGATTATTCAACTCCGAGATCCCGTCTTAAACAACTGCTTGCAAACCTGCTTGCCACCAGCTGGATCTGTGGAGTTTGTAGCGATCACCAACTTCGACCCATCTAGCTTTATCCAGCCAGCAACCCACAGCGATGAAACCAGAGTGTGACTATGAAATATTTAAGCTTAATGAGCATCTGTAACGATTCTAATCATTTTTTTTCTGTAGCAACTGAGAGATGATCTGTCAAGTGAGAGCTCAATGCACAGTCCACTAGGCCATCCTCTTTCCGGGGGTCAATGCCCCCCGTGGCCCGGTTCATGACCTGCAATAAAAAGGACAGGACATCGTCACCGATGCTATTTTATTGAACACTTTCGCCAAAAACCTTTTGACTCAAAGAATTTTGAAATCAATTATTTTCTTCACATATTTACTGTGTATCTCAAACCTTTTATTTTTGCGTAACTTCCCAAAATATATAGTTTCTTTCTTCCTTTTCTAAAATATTTTTTGAAAAAAAAAAAACCTAAGCAAAGTTTATTGTAAATATTTTTCTTCTATAAATTTCCACAAAAAATAATTCTTTGAGTATGGCACAAAAAATAAATTGTCCCCAGTTCGCCTTCCTTATTCCTTTTAAAAAATTTCTTTCCCTATTCCTTTTAAAAATTTCTTTTCGTTATTCCTTCTAAGAATTGCCATTCCCTATTCCTTTAAGAATTTCTTTTTCCCTATTCCTTTAAGAATTTTTATCCCTATTCTTTCTAAGAATTTCTTTTTCCCTATTCCTTCCAAAACTTCCTTTCCCTGAACCTTCGAAAAATTTAACGGTATCAGTACTTGTATAAATCTTGGTAACAGATACTGACAAACTGGTTTAGAAAGACACGTGGGAAAACACCAGGACATATTTCTTAGACAACGTTTCGGTCCTGGGACCTTAATCACCTCTCGAGGTCCCAGTACCGAAACGCTGTCTTTGTCCTAGTGTTTGCTCATGTAAACAATACAGACAAATTGAGGAATAAAACACATGTGTAACACCTGTAAAGACGTTCATCAACCAGTGGTTTAATCGATTTAATTCGGACTTTATTTGAAGATACTGTTTATTGGCTGGCACAGTTGGGCCTGAGAGTTCTAGCACTTGCCTTTCGTCGGTTCGAATCCCCTCCCGTTCTGTGGTTTGTCTGTATTCGTGTTTTAACGAGTTTGT
>NC_091294.1:41062684-41105184 GCF_038502225.1 Cherax quadricarinatus | reverse complement strand
CATGGTGAAGATCAGGAGGAGTTTGTGGTAATCAGTCCTTCAGCCTCGAGTCGATGTAATCAGTCCATCAGTCTTCAAAAAGACTGATGGACTATGTAATAGTTGTAAACATAAGGAAATATTTAATTCTAAGGTCATTAAATTCAATATAAAAATTTAATTTTATAAAAATGATACTCTAATTTGTCTTGATTTTAAGCATAGTGTTAGTTCTAGTCCTGAAAAAAAAAAAACAATACAGCATCTGCGGCATCTTTCCTGTTATCTGGATTTTGAGAATTGCCTGTTAAACTTAATTCTGATATTTCCAAAAGTATCAGATATTATTTTACACACTGGGGGATCTATTATTTTACCTGAATAATTGAATTACATTTCAAAGAGGAATAGCTTAGACTATATCCACTCCCCGTGGCAAGCTTAAGTTTCTTGTTACCTCGGTGTATCAGAAACAGTGAAGTGGTGAGTGAAGTTGGGTGGCCTTGGAGGCTTGGTGTGAGAAGAGGGAAGAAGCAGTGATTTACCACTAGCCCACGCTTCATTTTTCTTATTTTAAAAGTAATTGGATACATGATGTGGTGCTCACCAGGGGACTGGTGGATAGGAGACGAGACGGGGATGGAGATGGGAGAAGGAAGCGGCCCTCTGCTGCTCGGTACTATTAATACTAGTAATAATGGTAGAAATACCGACAAAATGTTTGGTAAATGGACACAGATGCAACTAATGGGATATTTTACTGTGGCAACGTTTCGCTCTCCAGGGGCTTTGTCAAGCTGTTACAAACATTACAAGGACTCAGAGGGTACATATAGGTACCACAAGAGGTGAAAGGTAGGTAGTAGTAACAGTGAGGGGTAGCCTTGTGCTGGAATCAGTGGTCCAGTGTTCGACAGCGAGAGTGCTAGCATGTGCTTGTAAAACTATGAAGTAAAACAGATAAGTGTGTGACCCATAACCTTGGAAACGTCTCTCCCTATCCCCTATTCACATCCACTGCGCTTGTATACCATTCGTTACTGAATCGTGATTTTTTTTTTCCAGTTCGAATCACCATTGTCTATCATGCTAGTCAGTAGGTTGGCGGTGCTGATCAGAGGGAAAGATTTATGTGTAACAAGAATTGAGACTTGTCCCACCATAGTGGGACCCAAGATCTTTCTGTTCTAGGGCCTCAGTGTGGCGATCCAGAAGAGTAATGACAGCTACTTCTTGTGTTCTCGGCCGGAGTCTGAGAAACAGGAGCTTCACAAGGTAATTTATGTTTCCATATTTTTTTGTAATCCTCCTTAACAAAATTGTACCTATGAATAAATTAAAAATATAGATTGGTAAGAGAAAAAATCAAATGGCTCCTAGTTTTTTCTAAAGCCATTTTATTTCTCCAAGGTTACGAGTTTCTCATTAGAACCAGGAGTCACACACACACACACACACACATGAGTGTGAGTGTGTGTGTGTGAGTGTGTGAGTGTGTGTGTGTGTGTGTGTGTGTGTGTGTGTGTGTGTGTGTGTGTGTGTGTGTGTGTGTGTGTGTGTGTACTATAAATAACCATAAATTATTTACAGGAACTTTTCGAAAATACATATTGCAACCCCACAAGATCCCATCATATATTTTTTTCATGGGGGGTAATTTATTGGAAATTGTTTATCTATCGAGGTCCTCCCGTGGCGTGGTAAACATATTGGATATTCTAAACCACAAGGGCTGATGCATACACGAAAACATATTTACTGTAAGCACCTGTGTTTTTTCCCTTTAGTACGTAATATACTTAACGTCTTCCCGTTCAGAGGATAATAAAATACAATTTTTTTCAGTATATTACTTGATAGAGTATTTTAAAATATTAAATTTTATAACACGGCATTCATATATATATTTTTTATTATTAACACATCGGCCGTCTCCCACCAAGGCAGGGTGGCCCCAAAAAATAAAAGCTTTCATGATCATTCACTCCATCACTGTCTTGCCAGAGGTGTGCTTACACTGCAGTTATAAAATTGCAACATTAGCACTCCTCCTTCAGAGTGCTGACACTGTACTACCCATCTCCAGGACTCAGTGCGTACCTTGTTCCAAGGTTCGTAGGTTCGCGTCTCCTTCGACCTGAGATTAGTTTGTGAATATTTCGCCTGTTCCGCATCGGTGTTGCCCTTCGACTTGCCGCCCCTCTTCTCGCCGAACACAGGTGTATTTGTGGCAGTGAAGCAGCAGACTGATTCGTGTACCATGGTCTTGTGTGCCGTAAATCAGAGGGAAAGATTGCAAGACATGAGGAGGGTAATAACATTATCAAGAGGAGCCTCACAACAGCAGGATGCCCAGCAGTAAGGAAGCCACCCCAGCTATGCAGATCTGATGGCAGCCAGAAGCGTCCAGATGGTATCACCCTTCAAGCCTGGACAGACGGGAAGCAGGTGGTGTGGGACTATACATGTGCATCTACCTTGGCTGATACCTATCTTCAATACACCAGGGAGGAAGGAGGGGCAGCTGCCAGCTTCAGGGAGTCCCAAAAGTCTAGAAAATATGGAGAACTTGCCCATCATTATATGTTTGTTCCCATAGGCTCAGAGACCCTTGGCTCATGGGGAAAGAGTGCATCTAAATTCCTTAAAGAGCTGGAAAAAAGACTTATCAGGGTAACTAGGGATCCCAGGGCAGCTAGTTTTCTGTTCCAGCGGCTCAGTGCGGCTGTTCAGAGAGGTAATGCCTGCTGTACTTTGGGCACACGCCCCAGTTCTGAGGAGCTGGATGAAATTTTCGCATTATAATCGGTGATACACACATAACATGTACCGTACATGCCACCTTTATATCAACAATGCATCTCTTAAATCTTCTGTACCATATTATATAATAAAAGATTCTTATTGGTAAAAAAGAATGAAAAGATGGGGTGGTAGGGGAAGTGGAATATTCAAACTGCTTCAGGAAGAAATCCAAATATTCTTCTTTGAAGCCTTTTTATCCATATTGGTAGTAGGTTGGTAGACAGCAACCACCCAGGGAAGTACTACCGTCCTGCCAGATGACTGTGAAACAAAAACCTGTAACTGTTTTGCATGATGGTAGGATTGCTGGTTTCTTTTTCTGTCTCATAAACACGCTAAGATAACAGGGATATCTTGCTACTCCTACTTACACTTTGGTCACACTTCACAGACACGCACATGCATATATATATATATACATACATCTAGGTTTTTCTCCTTTTTCTAAATAGCTCTTGTTCTTTTTTATTTCTTCTATTGTCCATGGGGAAGTGGAAAAGAATCTTTCCTCCGTAAGCCATGCGTGTCGTATGAGGCGACTAAAATGCCGGGAGCAATGGGCTAGTAACCCCTTCTCCTGTATACAATTACTAAAAAAGAGAAGAAGAAAAACTTTATAAAACTGGGTTGCTTAAATGTGCGTGGATGTAGTGCGGATGACAAGAAACAGATGATTGCTGATGTTATGAATGAAAAGAAGTTGGATGTCCTGGCCCTAAGCGAAACAAAGCTGAAGGGGGTAGGAGAGTTTCAGTGGGGGGAAATAAATGGGATTAAATCTGGAGTATCTGAGAGAGTTAGAGCAAAGGAAGGGGTAGCAGTAATGTTAAATGATCAGTTATGGAAGGAGAAAAGAGAATATGAATGTGTAAATTCAAGAATTATGTGGATTAAAGTCAAGGTTGGATGCGAGAAGTGGGTCATAATAAGCGTGTATGCACCTGGAGAAGAGAGGAATGCAGAGGAGAGAGAGAGATTTTGGGAGATGTTAAGTGAATGTATAGGAGCCTTTGAACCAAGTGAGAGAGTAATTGTGGTAGGGGACTTGAATGCTAAAGTAGGAGAAACTTTTAGAGAGGGTGTGGTAGGTAAGTTTGGGGTGCCAGGTGTAAATGATAATGGGAGCCCTTTGATTGAACTTTGTATAGAAAGGGGTTTAGTTATAGGTAATACATATTTTAAGAAAAAGAGGATAAATAAGTATACACGATATGATGTAGGGCGAAATGACAGTAGTTTGTTGGATTATGTATTGGTAGATAAAAGACTGTTGAGTAGACTTCAGGATGTACATGTTTATAGAGGGGCCACAGATATATCAGATCACTTTCTAGTTGTAGCTACACTGAGAGTAAAAGGTAGATGGGATACAAGGAGAATAGAAGCATCAGGGAAGAGAGAGGTGAAGGTTTATAAACTAAAAGAGGAGGCAGTTAGGGTAAGATATAAACAGCTATTGGAGGATAGATGGGCTAATGAGAGCATAGGCAATGGGGTCGAAGAGGTATGGGGTAGGTTTAAAAATGTAGTGTTAGAGTGTTCAGCAGAAGTTTGTGGTTACAGGAAAGTGGGTGCAGGAGGGAAGAGGAGCGATTGGTGGAATGATGATGTAAAGAGAGTAGTAAGGGAGAAAAAGTTAGCATATGAGAAGTTTTTACAAAGTAGAAGTGATGCAAGGAGGGAAGAGTATATGGAGAAAAAGAGAGAAGTTAAGAGAGTGGTGAAGCAATGTAAAAAGAGAGCAAATGAGAGAGTGGGTGAGATGTTATCAACAAATTTTGTTGAAAATAAGAAAAAGTTTTGGAGTGAGATTAACAAGTTAAGAAAGCCTAGAGAACAAATGGATTTGTCAGTTAAAAATAGGAGAGGAGAGTTATTAAATGGAGAGTTAGAGGTATTGGGAAGATGGAAGGAATATTTTGAGGAATTGTTAAATGTTGATGAAGATAGGGAAGCTGTGATTTCGTGTATAGGGCAAGGAGGAATAACATCTTGTAGGAGTGAGGAAGAGCCAGTTGTGAGTGTGGGGGAAGTTCGTGAGGCAGTAGGCAAAATGAAAGGGGGTAAGGCAGCCGGGATTGATGGGATAAAGATAGAAATGTTAAAAGCAGGTGGGGATATAGTTTTGGAGTGGTTGGTGCAATTATTTAATAAATGTATGGAAGAGGGTAAGGTACCTAGGGATTGGCAGAGAGCATGCATAGTTCCTTTGTATAAAGGCAAAGGGGATAAAAGAGAGTGCAAAAATTATAGGGGGATAAGTCTGTTGAGTGTACCTGGTAAAGTGTATGGTAGAGTTATAATTGAAAGAATTAAGAGTAAGACGGAGAATAGGATAGCAGATGAACAAGGAGGCTTTAGGAAAGGTAGGGGGTGTGTGGACCAGGTGTTTACAGTGAAACATATAAGTGAACAGTATTTAGATAAGGCTAAAGAGGTCTTTGTGGCATTTATGGATTTGGAAAAGGCATATGACAGGGTGGATAGGGGGGCAATGTGGCAGATGTTGCAAGTGTATGGTGTAGGAGGTAGGTTACTGAAAGCAGTGAAGAGTTTTTACGAGGATAGTGAGGCTCAAGTTAGAGTATGTAGGAAAGAAGGAAATTTTTTCCCAGTAAAAGTAGGCCTTAGACAAGGATGTGTGATGTCACCGTGGTTGTTTAATATATTTATAGATGGGGTTGTAAGAGAAGTAAATGCGAGGGTCTTGGCAAGAGGCGTGGAGTTAAAAGATAAAGAATCACACACAAAGTGGGAGTTGTCACAGCTGCTCTTTGCTGATGACACTGTGCTTTTGGGAGATTCTGAAGAGAAGTTGCAGAGATTGGTGGATGAATTTGGTAGGGTGTGCAAAAGAAGAAAATTAAAGGTGAATACAGGAAAGAGTAAGGTTATGAGGATAACAAAAAGATTAGGTGATGAAAGATTGAATATCAGATTGGAGGGAGAGAGTATGGAGGAGGTGAATGTATTCAGATATTTGGGAGTGGACGTGTCAGCGGATGGGTCTATGAAAGATGAGGTGAATCATAGAATTGATGAGGGAAAAAGAGTGAGTGGTGCACTTAGGAGTCTGTGGAGACAAAGAACTTTGTCCTTGGAGGCAAAGAGGGGAATGTATGAGAGTATAGTTTTACCAACGCTCTTATATGGGTGTGAAGCGTGGGTGATGAATGTTGCAGCGAGGAGAAGGCTGGAGGCAGTGGAGATGTCATGTCTGAGGGCAATGTGTGGTGTGAATATAATGCAGAGAATTCGTAGTTTGGAAGTTAGGAGGAGGTGCGGGATTACCAAAACTGTTGTCCAGAGGGCTGAGGAAGGGTTGTTGAGGTGGTTCGGACATGTAGAGAGAATGGAGCGAAACAGAATGACTTCAAGAGTGTATCAGTCTGTAGTGGAAGGAAGGCGGGGTAGGGGTCGGCCTAGGAAGGGTTGGAGGGAGGGGGTAAAGGAGGTTTTGTGTGCGAGGGGCTTGGACTTCCAGCAGGCATGCGTGAGCGTGTTTGATAGGAGTGAATGGAGACAAATGGTTTTTAATACTTGACGTGCTGTTGGAGTGTGAGCAAGGTAACATTTATGAAGGGATTCAGGGAAACCGGCGGGCCGGACTTGAGTCCTGGAGATGGGAAGTACAGTGCCTGCACTCTGAAGGAGGGGTGTTAATGTTGCAGTTTAAAAACTGTAGTGTAAAGCACCCTTCTGGCAAGACAGTGATGGAGTGAATGATGGTGAAAGTTTTTCTTTTTCGGGCCACCCTGCCTTGGTGGGAATCGGCCGGTGTGATAATAAAAAAAAATAATAAAAAATATATATTAATATATATAAGTGGATAAATAAATTCATAATTTTGCATGAACACTATCTTAACTTAATCTTTTTAAAATTAATATATCTTAATCCTGTCCAACTTATTTTGGTCAAACTAAATTTATTTAGCACTGTTTGAGCTAAATAATATTAAAATCGTAATTGATTTTTTTTCTGGAGATAAAGGAGCCATGACTTTGCAAAATCGTTTTGTTTGGCAAAACGATTTTTGCAGAATAAATCAAGTTTTAATGCTTGGTCTAGAATGCACTGGATACCCGTTACTGTGTTTTCTAATGCTGACCCATCACAGAAAACGAAATAATGGCGTTTAAGTAACAGTACGCGATGTTAGTTGCAATTTGTGGCTCTTTCCGTCGCTCTTCCGTTGAATTTGTCGTTTACGATTGACGACGATGCGTTCTTGTCCAGGATCACGCTGTTACAAGCGCACTAAGACAAGCCGCAGACTTCGTTTCTCGCTAGTTAGTCGGGTTTGCTGGGAAAATTGGTTTGTATCTGGCTGGTATAACGGAGGTAACGTGGCCAGGCCACTTTCCATTACTGACTCAGCTCCCACACTAAAAGCACTCCCGGGTTACTAAGCTCTGGGGCCCTCCTCAGGCTAACAGATTAAATTGCTGGTTCTTGGTGGTAGTTAGTGGCACTCTCTTTGTCTCTGCCTATCTGTGTATTTTTCTTCTTTTAGTTACAGCTCTCTGTTTATGTCTCTAATTTTCTTTTTTCTGTCACTAAATTTCTCTTTGTTGTTGTTGTTGTTGTTGTTGTTGTTGTTGTTGTTGTTGTTGTTGTTGTTGTTGTTGTTGTTGTTGTTGTTGTTGTTGTTGCTGTTGTTGCTGTTGTTGCTGTTGTTGCTGTTGTTGCTGTTGTTGCTGCTGTTGCTGCTGTTGTTGCTGCTGCTGCTGCTGCTGCTGCTGCTGCTGCTGCTGCTGCTGCTGCTTTCAGGATTGATCCTCGGCTCAGTTCTCATTTATAATTTAAAAAAAGAATCTTGAAACGGAGATAACGAAATTGTATTATTGTTTTCAGGGGGAATGATAAACCCGTAGGTGTCATACAGCGCCTGGGGAAATGAGAGGCATTCCGGTTCGATCCAAGGAGAGCACCGATTCAGTTCCTTGAAGCAAGAGCCTCACTACCGGCATTAAGGAATACCTCTCGAGGGGTCAAACTCTGCTAATTCTACGGTGCGGGATAAAATATCAGCCAGGGTATTAAGAGAATTTAGATACAAAATCGCAGATCCCTTAAGTTGATTCAGTAAGATAAGAGAGATAAGATTTCGTTCGGATTTTTAACCCCGGCGGGTTAGCCACCCAGGAAAACCCAAGAAAGTCAGTGCGTCATCGAGGACTGTCTAACTTATTTCCATTGGGGTCCTTAATCTTGTCCCCCAGGATGCGACCCACACCAGTCGACTAACACCCAGGTACCTATTTGCTGCTAGGTGAACAGGACAATAGGTGTAAGGAAACGTGTCGGAATTTCCACCCGCCGGGAATCGAACCCGGGCCCTCCGTGTGTGAAGCGGGAGTTTTAGCCACCAGGCCACCGGGCCACCCAATCAACTGAAGAAGGTAAGAGCCCATGTGACTAAACACAGGATAATGTTACTCTGAGATTTAAGTATTACAGTAATATGGTTGGAACATTTCACCCAAAGCCTGTACTTCAGAGAAGCCTTATGACGACGTTTCGGTCTGTCCTGAACTACTGTCAAGTCGCAACGACGTTTCCATCGAGGACGGATCGAAACATCAATAGGTTCCTCTCATAAGTGAGGATTTTATGTAAAATGTGACTCATATCCTAGGTTACTATCTCTCCGAATTAATAATCCGAATGAAACCATCTTATCTCTCTCAGAGAGACAAATGAAAAGGAAAATTTTGGAACCGTTATAAGCAATAGCAAAGAAAAGTCTTTCCGCACACAAGAACCCCAACTGGATTCTTGCATTCGTAACAACAAATTTGGGACACAATACACTCGAAACAATACTAGCGAAATACACATGGCTTCTGCCACACACCTCCTCAAATATGCAGTACAGTTCTGGTACAATAATTTTGTGAAAAAACGACAATACTAGGATATTTATTTCTCCGGAGAGTTTCATTAATCCAGTAGATTAATAAAACTTCGACGAGGCAAAAAGACTCCCTAGTAAATATTCTGATAATTCATGTATGTCTTGTTTACATACTGCACTTGTCGGTATGATATAATAGTTTACTGACAGCGTAGTTATATTGAGGATGCTGATGAACTAGAGTGTAAATAACACTAGCTTAACTCCTACCATCATTGTACTAGGAACAAATCAAGTGAAGAGAGATCTGACTCACACAGAATAATGGCTATGAGGTGACCTCATATGAATCATTAAAGCGCTAAAGATGATCAACAGACATCAAGCATGAAGAGCTTTTCTGAATTGCAAAGGGATACAATAACACAAAGTAATATATAACTATGTCGTGGAGCACTAGGATAGCTCCTCCACATCAGTTCAAGAATCTGGTGAATATACACTTTGCAAACATAGGATTCTTTGAATCAGGGTCCACTCCTGTTAATACCGTTACGTTATTGGTATAGACTATCAAGATAATGGATAAGACCCATGTGCAACACCGGGGTATCATTATTTTAAAGATGTTTCCAAAATCAGTGGCATATTCAATTCAATACAGAGATTCTGAAAGTGAGACAGTGGAAGATGAAGTAATCAGTCCCTCGCCGTTGAAGTTGAAGAAAGCGTTCAGCACCTATTTCTTGATGAATCTGAAGCAGAAGCAGGAGGATGGACACTAACATACTAGAGTCAGATAAACTGAAAAAGCCACAAGTTTGCGAAATGTCTTCAAAGTAAAGATAACCAGATGTTGCTCATGTGTCCAACCCATCAGTTAGCACCAGACCCTCAGGTTGGCCACAGTTTGGCCAGAACACAGAATTTAGAAAAGGATTTAGTAGATGCTACGGTGTTTCAGTTAGCAAAAGAGTAGCACTAGTAGTTGCAGTAGAACTAGTACTGCCGGAGTAGACCATACCATTGGTGGGGATTTGAACTCGTGGCGAGTGAGTCGTAAAGCTCCAGGCCAGCTGGCAAACCCGCCTGTGGTATGGTTTGTTTGAAACCGTGTCCTTACGATTTCGTAAGTCATGATGACGGCTTTGAGAGGACTAGAGCTAGAGATCGTCAAGCCACGCAGGCGGGAGATTCATCTGTAAAAACTTGCATTTGTGGTCACAGTGGTGCCTGTGCTAGCCTCCCTATGGTGTATAAAAAGACCTAGTTGGATGAATCTTATTGTAATCAGCTGGCCCAGTGGCTTACGACTCACTCGCCACGAGTTCAATCCCCGCCCGTGATACGGTTTGCAATCGTGTCTACATTTTCATGAGTCATTACTGCCGGAGTATTAGTAGTAGCAATAGTAGTAGCCCACATATACAACTGCTTAAACAACAACTATGACATGTGCATCCTCATTTCTCCAATAGGGTAGTGTGTTTACCTTGTTTCACGCTAGGGGTTCTAGGACATTTAGGGTGGGGAGAGAGCCTTCTGCTTTACGACCAGTTCCTCAACATTCTAGACAGAAGTAAATAGTTCTTCAAAGAAGTAACAGCAGACAGTCCTGTACTGGCGGTATCAACAAGGAAAGGAAAAATAAATTGCAATCCACCCTTTCCATGTATTCTCCACGTGTACTGTGTGTGTGTGTGTGTGTGTGTGTGTGTGTGTAGTGTACTGTGTGTGTGTGTGTGTGTGTGTGTGTGTGTGTGTGTAGTGTACTGTGTGTGTGTGAAGACAGACAGGCGCGCGCGCGCCTGTCTTCTCTCCTCTCTCCAAAACACTTCATTGAAACCAACACATACCCTTGCAGCTTCCAGCGACTGATGGTGCCAGAAGATAGCATCCTGGTGATCAATTATCAATCAGTCAGGGAAGAGCAGGCCAGAGTGGAGCACAAATCAATGACTGACACCCCACACCAGACAACTCTGGCATCATCGGCACAGTCATGACCCTCTAACCTCAGAGACGCAGTATAAAAGACTTAAACAATTCATATATTAATGAATACACTGGCTAATTTTTATTGATAGATAATTACAAAATATTTGTAATTATTGACAATATAATTTTTGGGGGTTCTAGATTTTGTGTCGAGTGATAAAATATTGGACTCGATTTCAATTGCTTTAGTATTTTTTTCCCCCCCATCGCGAGTATTCGTTGTATAGTTTGGCATGTGTGGAGGTGGAGGTATGTATGTTTCTGGTAATGTGTATAGCAGTGACAGTGTGTATGGCAGAGGTAGTGTGTATTTAAACAGTACCTTTTACACCTCTTACTATATATAAAAAAAATACTTTAGGTCCTCAATCCCATTTGCCTATGCACGACCTTTTACCAAGACAGTTCAGGAGCCGCCGCCGCCGCTCCCGTGTACTGGCGCAATGCTCGTTACTAAGTCGTTAGTTGAGTCGTTTGCCGGGCCGTTGAGAGCTGTAATTGCCCTGGCTCAATGGCCTTGTTAGTGGTGGCTGAGCTGTTTAGAGTACTCGTCAGGCCGCTGCCTAGACTCAACTGGCGACTAATGTTGGATTAATTCTTAATTGGCCGAATAATTAACTGTTTTGGGCTGAAGTTGTATATTAAAGAGTCCGTAAATTATTTAGAATAATTATATAATAATATTAAAAAGAACAAGAAGATAAATAAGGTAAAGAAAAAGGTAAGAGAAATAATTAGAAGAAAAAGAAGACAATATTATAGCAGCACAAGTCATAATTAACTCACAATTTGGAGAGGAAAGATTAAACAATGTTTCTGACCGTCGTGGACTGGTTATCAATTCAAGAGTGAGAGAAACTGTGCGACAAACAGGCGACAGGTCAAGTGAAAACGTGGAAGATAGCCAGGATCAGGAAAGGTGAAAAGGCAGCCAGGATCAGGAAAGGTGAAAAGGCAGCCAGGATCAGGAAAGGTGAAAAGGCAGCCAGGATCAGGAAAGGTGAAAAGGCAGCCAGGATCAGGAAAGGTGAAAAAGGCAGCTAGGATCAGGAAAGGTGAAAAAGGCAGCTAGGATCAGGAAAGGTGAAAAGGCAGCCAGGATCAGGAAAGGTGAAAAGGCAGCCAGGATCAGGAAAGGTGAAAAAGGCAGCTAGGATCAGGAAAGGTGAGAAGACAGCCAGGATCAGGAAAGGTGAAAAGGCAGCCAGGATCAGGAAAGGTGAAAAGGCAGCCAGGATCAGGAAAGGTGAAAAGGCAGCCAGGATCAGGAAAGGTGAAAAGGCAGCCAGGATCAGGAAAGGTGAAAAAGGCAGCTAGGATCAGGAAAGGTGAAAAGGCAGCCAGGATCAGGAAAGGTGAAAAGGCAGCCAGGATCAGGAAAGGTGAAAAGGCAGCTAGGATCAGGAAAGGTGAAAAGGCAGCCAGGATCAGGAAAGGTGAAAAGGCAGCCAGGATCAGGGAAGGTGAGAAGGCAGCCAGGATCAGGAAAGGTGAGAAGACAGCCAGGATCAGGTCACGTCATGAGTGTTAGGAAGATCAGAGTATTAGACAATGTACTGAAAAAAATTTAGGCATGTATGCAAGTCGTAAAAAATATGTCCAGGAAAAAATCGTGACATTTTATACCAGAAAGCCACTTGCCAGCGATCTTATAGAACTCACGGAGCTGTGTTCAGAGCTGGATGAACCTTCCTTTTTTTCAATATACTGATGCTATCCTCCACTGCGGTCTTCGCTGAACCACACGGGAATGTTACTAAAAGTTTGTAAATATCAATCTCCCGCAAAACTACTGAATCTAGATTGCAGATATTCCTGGTAATTTTGCGAGTTTTACGTGCTACTCCTATTTCCTATTTTTTTCCCCAAGGTAAATACAACTGCAGTGAGCGGCTACCCTTTTATATACGATATTTATATTGTACAAACTAAGTTTTTATATTTCATCAAACAAGATGGATTTCGTAGACGAGGTAATGAAGTGTGTCAACCTGTGTTTGGAGGATTCAGCTGAATGATGAAGCTGCCATCTACTTCAGTAGCTACTCCAGCTTTAAAGGTTTTGTGATGGTATAGGGGGTGAAGGTGAGAGAACTGACGTGCAACGCAACACTTTAAGGTGGCCCGCAAATAAATGACCTGGGGGCCGTATGTGGCCCGCGGACTAGCAATTGCACAACCCTGATATAGCATTTAAAGAGAAATATAGCAGTGCGTTTGATCCCCTCTGGAAATCTTCAATGGTGATAGTTCGGTCGGGTCATTACCCACGTAAATTCATTTTGGAAATTGCAAATTAATTTCAGACATATTTTACAAGCATGACTTTGATATATTTTCGGCTCTTATATTGTACGTGCACGTTATACCACATGGATAACTATAAAAGAAAGATAGAAGAGGGTGTCTGCATTAAGGACTATTTTGTATTATCAGTGCATAGGAGTCAAAGGTAGAAAAGCCATCTATTACGCTTAAATTACCTTAATTCTAAGCACGTTAAGGACCTCGACCTTTTTAAACGTGTCTTAAGGAGCCGGTGAAAGATGAAGGAGACAACACAAGAGGGAGTGGAGAAGCATCACTAATGACATGACTCTTGTTGACCTTGCATTAAGGTGGGAGTGCGTCTCGTGAGTCGCTGCTCAGACCTTGTGTGCCAACCTGGCAACCTGCAGAATTAATTAGGCGCCTAAAGATTCCTAATTGAAGCGAGTTGAATCTCATTTTTAGAGCTAAACATAATATATATATATATATATATATATATATATATATATATATATATATATATATATATATATATATATATATATATATATATATATATATGTCGTGCCGAATTGGCAAAATTGGTCAATTAGCAAGAACTCGTTTAAAATTAAGTCTTCTAAAATTTTCTCTTATACAATTTAAAGACATCTTTTCGTTTATGTTAATGTAAAAATTAATAATTTTGTACCAAAAGTACCTTAGAAAACTTACCTAACTTTATTATAACAAGCGCAATTTAATTTAGCGTAATTGAATTAAATACATTATAGATAAGTTTACAATAATTTAATAATGAACAATCACATAAGAACATAAGAACGAAGGAACACTGCAGAAGGCCTACTGGCCCATGCGAGGCAGGTCCAAGTCTCCTACCGGCTTAAGCCAATGCACCCAACCTAGTCAGGTCAGGTCAGGTCACATTGACTTAAGGGAGGAACACGGCAACCGACCTGGTAGCACAAGCTATCAGGTCCAACTCACACCCACCCACATCCACTCATGTATTTATCCAACCTATTTTTAAAGCTACACAACGTTCTGGCCTCTATAACTGTACTCGGGAGTTTGTTCCACTCATCCACAACTCTATTACCAAACCAGTACTTTCCTATATCCTTCCTGAATCTGAATTTTTCCAACTTAAAACCATTGCTGCGAGTCCTGTCTAGGCTAGATATTTTCAGCACACTATTTACATCCCCTTTATTCCTGTCTTCCATTTATACACCTCAATCATATCCCCCCTAATTCTACGTCTTTCTAGAGAGTGCAGATTCAGGGCCCTTAGTCTATCCTCATAGGGAAGGTTTCTGATACATGGGATCAACTTTGTCATCCTCCTTTGTACATTTTCCAGAGAATTTATATCCATCCTGTAATACGGTGACCAAAACTGTGCAGCATAATCTAAATAAGGCCTAACCAATGATGTATAGAGATGAAGAACAACCTGAGGACTCCTATTATTTATGCTTCTTGATATGAAGCCAAGGATTCTATTAGCTTTATTGCGAACACTTATGCACTGTTGTCTTGGTTTCAGATTACTGCTAACCAGAACTCCTAAATCTTTTTCGCAATCCGTAATATTAAGATCTACATTATTTAGTTTATATGTGGCATGGTTATTGTCCTGTCCAACATTTAGAACTTTGCATTTGTCTATATTAAACTGCATCTGCCACTGCATCAGTCTATTCAAATCTTCCTGGAGTGCTCGAATGTCCTCGTCAGAATGAATTCGACGGCCTATTTTGGTGTCATCGGCAAACTTGCCGATGTCGCTCTTTATGCCCTCATCTATGTCGTTTATGTAAATTGTGAACAGCAGGGGGCCCAACACTGACCCCTGTGGAACACCGCTCGTAACGCTTCCCCACTCTGATTTCTCCCCATTTATGCAAACTCTCTGCTGCCTATTTGTCAACCATGCCTCTATCCAGGAAAAAATTTCTCCTCCTATTCCATGTGCTTTAATTTTCCTCAATAGTCTCTGATGTGGGACCCTGTCAAAAGCCTTACTGAAGTCCATATACACAATATCATATTCATTACCATGATCTACCTCCTCAAATACCTTAGTGAAAAAAGTTAATAAATTCGTAAGGCAGGAACGCCCCTTTGTAAAACCATGCTGAGATTCGTTGATTAATTTATGCTTTTCAAGGTGGCTACGAACTGCCTCGGCAATTATTGATTCCATAAATTTTCCCACTATGGAGGTTCGAAGCTAAGGACCTGTCACCTGCTCTGAAAATAGGTATCACATTTGCCATTTTCCACTTATCTGGCACCATGCCAGTTTGTAGTGATATGTTGAAAAGATTAGCCAAATGTGTGCTAAGCTCCTCTTTACATTCCTTTAGAACCCTGGGGATTTGTTAGGTTTTAATTTATCTATTTGCCTAAGGACCATGTCACTTGTGACCCTAATCGTGCACAGTTTATTATCGTCCTGTTCTACATAATTTATCATTACTGGAATATCGCTGGTATCCTCCTGTGTAAAAACTGAGAGGAAGTATGTGTTAAAAATTCTACACATTTCCTTATCACTGTCAGTGAGCTGACCCGAGGAACTTTTGAGTGGGCCTATCTTGTCCCTGATCTTACTTCTGTATACCTGAAAGAATCCTTTTGGGTTAGTCTTCGATTCTCTTGCAACTTTAACCTCATAATCTCTTTTTGCTTTTCTAATTCCCTTTTTTATTTCTCTCTAACTGAATATATCGATTTCTTAATTGCCCCTCTCCTCTTTTGATTTGCCTATATATGCCTCTCTTTTGACCAATCAGATATTT
The DNA here is from genome assembly GCF_038502225.1 of Cherax quadricarinatus. Lineage (NCBI taxonomy): Eukaryota > Metazoa > Arthropoda > Malacostraca > Decapoda > Parastacidae > Cherax > Cherax quadricarinatus. Next base: position 41,089,464 of record NC_091294.1, on the reverse strand, counting down.
TAATCTATTGTTCATCCATTTAGGATCATTTTTGTTTGATCTGATTTCCCTATTTGGAACATAATTTGACTGAGCAGCTAGAACTATGCCCTGGAAAGCATCATATCGGCAACCATCACCACCTACCTGACCCTTAGTCAGGTCATTCCAGTTCAGCCCACTTAAGTAATTTTTCAGTCCTATGAAATCAGCCAAGCGAAAGTCAGGGACGGAGACTTGATTGCCATTATTAGGGGAATTCCATGATATATTAAAACTGAGTGATTTGTGATCACTTTCCCCAAGCTCATCATTAACCTCAAGATTATTAATTAGTGTTTCCCTACTGGCAAGAACCAAGTCAAGGAGGTTATTTCCCCTAGTAGGCTCTGTCACAAACTGTTTTAAAAAACAATCCTGGATCGTATCAAGAAAGTCACCTGACTCTAAATTTCCTGTCAAATTGTTCCAGTCAATCTGTCTATAGTTGAAATCTCCCATTAGCACAACATTTTCGTATGTAGATGCCTTACGAATTTCGTCCCATAGAAGTTTACTGCACTCCCTATCAAGATTTGGGGCCCTGTAAATCACACCCAAAATTAGTTTTTCTCGGCCCTCGAGAAGCTGTAACCAAACAGATTCAGTGGCTGATGCTTCTAATTTAATATCTTGTCTAACACAACAATTTAAATTGTCTCTGACATACATCGCTACTCCACCACCTTTCCTGTTGACCCTGTCAGTGTGGAATAATTTATAGCCTTGTATGTGACATTCAGAGGGCATCTCTCTATCTTTCAGATTGAGCCAGGTCTCTGTTATAGCAATAATATCTATGTTTCCTGCACTTGCAATTAATCTTAGCTCATTTATCTTATTTCTTACACTCCTGTTATTAGTATAGTAAACCTTAAGGGAGCTAGTCCCTTGCTGCCCTCTGCTGTCCCCGTTTGTTTGCTGACCTGATCTATTGTCTTTATTTATAACTTCATGCTGAATGCCTTTTATACATTTACTGTTTCCAACCCTAGTGTTGCAACCTGCTTGTTTCCCACACACACCCATACCTCTATCTTCCATCAGTTTAAAATCATAGGCATTTCACCAATGGCCTTCTCAATCGAGTCTGCAAGTGCTACCACCCCTGCCCCAGAGAGATGTATCCCATCCCTTGCATACATATCATGTTTGCCATAAAAGTTGTTCCAGTTGTCAATGAATGGGATTGAAAGTTCCTTGCAGTATCTGTCTAGCCAGCAATTTACACCAATTGCCCTAGACAACCATTCATTTCCTACTCCCCTTCTAGGCAAGATGCTACATATGATTGGGATCCCTCCCTTAGACTTAATGAAATCTATAGCTGACCTGTACTTATCTAGCAGCTCTTCTCTCCTACCCTTCCCAATATCATTTCCACCAGCACTGAGACAGATAATGGGCTTGTTCCCATTACCTGACATGATATTATCCAGCCTGTTGACTATGTCCCCAACACCAGCTCCAGGGAAGCACACTCTATTCGGTACATTATATATATATATATATATATATATAATTATATATATATTTAACCACTAATTGATTTATCTCTTCATTTATTCATCTGTTTATCTAATCACTTCTCCCTCTCACTTTTCACCTCCTCTTCACCATTTAGCGCAAGAAATCGTGGATACTCGATCCTCTGTCCGATAATCGCCTAGCAGACACTTCTCTTTCAGCCAGGCAATTTATCAGAGAGACTGATGTAGGTGAAATACAAGGGATATGGGAGGGTGAAGAGAAGGCTAAGGAAAGGGTTAAGGATGAAGTTAAGGTTTATACAAAGTTGAAAGAAAGGGTTAGGTAAGGGTGGAGGAAAGGGTTAGGGAATGAAGGAAAGGGTTAGTGAATGAAAGAAAAGGTTAAGTAATGAAGGAATGGGTTAGGGAACGAATGAAAGAATTAGGTAGTGAAGGAAAGGGCTAGGGAATGAAGGAAGGGGCTAAGGAATGAAGGGGCTAAGGAATGAAGGAAGGGGCTAAGAAATGAAGGAAGGGGCTAAAGAATGAAGGAAATCGTTAGGGAATGGTGAAAGAAAAGGTTACGGAAAGGTGAAGGAAGAGGGATGAGGTCTCGCCTAGTGTTGCCTGGACCATCTTGTTTGATCTTCATTGGTCCTCTGGAGTGTCTTGTTTCGTCTTGCAAGCTCTGCAACCTCCGTGGTGAGGACACTCACGCGTACACGACGAAGAAAAAGAGCAATGTTGTCTTCTTGGAAGATTTTTCGTGCAAAATAAACTGTGGAGATAGAGTGTAGTAGGAGATTTGGTGTCTCCCAGAGCACACATATATTAATAAAAATCTTTATTTACTACAAGTACATGTACATGGTATACAGGCCTAGCTGACATCAGTGACATACTACTATATAGAAAGCCGCTTGTTATACAGAGCATTTCGGGCAAATTAGGTCAGTTTTGTCCCCAGGATGCGACCCACACTAGTTGACTAACACCCAGGTACCTATTTTACTGCTAAGTGAACAGGGACAGCAGGTGTCTTAAGGAAACCACATCCTAATGTTCCCACTCGCACCGGGGATCGAACCACGGACCTCAGTGAGTCGAGTGCGCTAGCAATCGAGCTACAGGTGGTGGCAGGAAGAGTCACACACACACATCTGTTACGCAGCATGAAACAAATCCTGAACGGCAACTGCTGGGTGATGCATCTTTTGTTTCGTGAATAATTTTTTAATTATTTTGTTTACGGATGAGAGGTTACACGATCATACAGGCAGAGGACATCTTTCTTTTATACGTTTTAGTCTTGGAATCTTCGACCGAAACGTGTCCGGTAAAGATGTCCTTAGTGAACGTGCTTGTGTTCTCTCATTGACTTTGTCAGGAGTAATATATTTTGTGCCTTTGTTTAATTTTTCGTTGTATTTTATACCTGTGTTGAGGTGTGGCATTAAAGTGGCAGAGTTACTGTTGTTTAGCTTTTAAATAATATCGTCAAACAATAGTTACAATGGCGTTGATATAAAATAATCAACTGGCTTTTTTTCAGTGGCTTGATAAAGCCCACTGTGTGGGCGAAGCGTTGTTGATGAAGGATCGTATTATAGTCCATTCGTGTCTTTTACATCCTGTCTGCATTTTATACCATTTCTTTCCATAAATCTGTAAGGTTGGCTAAATGAAGAATATAGAGATTGTATAATAACCTGTGTAATATGTAAAGATATCATATCAATACAAATACGATACCAGATAAATCAGGCATATTTCCTAAATTTGTTTTTAACAGATAAGCGTACTGTAGATTTAAATCCAGATGTACTCCTGTAAACCCTTTTGGGACCTCGTTCCTCGGCCTTTTATGCATCTTCATGCTCTACCGTCCACAGGATGGATATGGGGTATACAATAAACTAGCTGCTTCGGTAGTAAAATCTAAATTCTAATCAGTCAGGTTTTTTATTGCATTATATGGTACAAACTAACACTGGTCTATCATTACTTCTTATAAAGAGAATACTGCCCCCCAACAGAACGCTCTTGAAAGAGCGGTGCCAATGTAGTGAAGTTCTTGTGATCCAAAGAATTAGAACTGCCGTCTCCTTCCTAGAAGCAAACTTAATTACTTAAGTTTTCTTCCAGGTGCTGCATGGCTCCCTAGGTGATTAGCTTTTCATCCGTGGGTATTGTAGTTCATCTGGTGTAACAGGTAGGTAATTGGGCTTGCTTAGTATGGGCTAGCAGTCCTGCTTCCATCTACCGTCGTTATGCTCTTGTCACTACAGAACGTAGCAGGTAGGTCATGCAGGGGTGTATAGAATGGGAGATGATCAAATTTAATCCAATAATGGGTAGGACAGGTCCAGTTCTTCTGATCAAGAGATTTTACTGCTGACGAGGCAGATTATGGTTGGAAAATAAGGTTTAAAGCCCTATCGAATGCACTAGGGTCAGCAAATAATGCCGTAGGTAACATTTTTCACCTCCAGACATTTCAATCCTTATTAAATGAACTTAAGTAAACACTCAGCATTAATATACTGAGAGAATACACCTCTATATGTATCTCCAGTATATATCCTGGGAGACAGGCGAGATGCGGCAGTATCACCTCTCTCGACCTCTCCAGCTTTATATCGTCTGTTTGTTATATTTCACTTTATTTTGAACTGTGTTATGATTCTTGAGTTTTTTATTTTATAGAACCCCCTATGAAGGTATTCAGAGAAACCGGTTAGCCGAACTTGAGTCCTGGAGGTGGGAAGTGCAGTGCCTGCACTCTGAATGAGGGCTGGGGATATTGCAGTTTGGGTGAGAGGGACATCTAAGTTGTAATGTCGGCGTGCCTCTGGCAAGACAGTGATGGATTAAACAACTGTGAAAGTGTTTCTTCTTTCTCGGGTCTATATACCTCAGTGGGAGACGGCCGGAGAGTAAAAAAAAAAATCTTAGCTATGAGATGGTCTGGTAAACACCAGGAAGAATGGTATAAACCTTGGTAATAAATACCGACAAGTTGGTTTAGAAAGACACGTAAGCAAACACTATAACATATTTATTAGAAAACGTTTCGGTCCTGGGACCTTGATCACTTCTAACATACAGAGGTAGAAAGACATTATATATATAGGCGGAGAGTGAGATGTGACGCACGTGACCTGAGGAATGTCATAAGAACATAAGAATGGAGGAACACTGTAGAAGGCCTACTGGCCCATGCGAGGCAGGTCCTTATCAAAACAACCTCTGCCTATGATGAGGACCAGTAGACGATGAAATCATGTGACTCCTGTGTTGTTGGGTTGGTGCTGCTTAAGTATCATGTATGCCAATGTTTTTGAAATTTTGTAGTTTCCAGTGTTGCGTTCTATAGTGTCGGTGACGGTGATTAGTGAGGCTTCTAGGCACCGTCGGCGTCTGAGGTCTGGTTCGGTGAGAACGAGTTGTGCCTCGTTCCAGTTCATCAAATGCCCCGTGGAGTCTCTGTGGAGGACACAGGCGTACCTTACATCGTCTCTGTTAGAGGCATTTCGATGCTCATTCAGGCGGACTGCAAGATCTCTGCCTGTCTCGCCTACATATTTCTTGGGACAGAACCCACAGGGGATAGTGTAGACGCCTGCTGTAGAAGTTAGAGGTGTGGGACTGCGTTTAGTAGTGAGGTCTTTGATAGAGGATGTGTTTATGGTGGAAACGTTGATGTTACTCATAGCAAGTGCCCGGCGAGTATTCGTGGCAACATCGCCACATGGGAGTACTATGAACTGTTTAGGGGGCTGTTCCATGGGCGGTTTGTTGAGGATAGCTTGTGCCTTGAGTCTGCAATCTCGGATGAAGAAAGATGGGAACTGAAGACGTGTAAAGGCTTGTGTTATGTAAGTGCATTCTTCTAGAAAACAAGGGCTGGAGATGCGAAGAGCTCTCAAGAAAAAGCCAATGAGGACTCCTCTCTTAGTGCGGGTATCTTGGTGTGAATAAAAGTGTATAAGATCGTCCTCATCATAGGCAGAGGTTGTTTTGATAAGGACCTGCCTCGCATGGGCCAGTAGGCCTTCTACAGTGTTCCTCCATTCTTATGTTCTTATGACATTCCTCAGGTCACGTGCGTCACATCTCACTCTCCGCCTATATATATAATGTCTTTCTACCTCTGTATGTTAGAAGTGATCAAGGTCCCAGGACCGAAACGTTTTCTAATAAATATGTTATAGTGTTTGCTTACGTGTCTTTCTAAACCACCAGGAAGAATACACATCAACTAGAATGTTCGGAAGACATCTTGATGTTGCTAATTACTTCATCTTCCACTGTCTTCTGGGTAAAGTTCTATGAAGATGAGGGACTGATTACCTCATCTAATCTTTTCGTATATCATCTCTGTTTAAAAGTTAAAGAGCCACGGGTTGGCAAAAACTTCTTCAGTGTAAATACCCAGAAGTCGCACATGTGTAATTCCTCAGACTTCTTGAGTTGGCCTAATTGTAATATAGACAAATATTACTTTAAAACATGGTAAATGATTAAAAAAAGTTTATAACTGAGCCCTAATGCATCTGGGCACTGAGTTAAATCTCTTGCAATAATATCCAATTGGAAATGTAATTTGCCACAATTTAGTTTTTGTAGTAATACTTAAACTCTTTAATAACAAATAGCTTTGATATACAAGAATTAGCTGATCTAAACTAAACCGTTAATCACATAACGTAATGGAAACTCCAGGTGTTTCCATTACATTTTTTGACGATTTTTCTAAATAATATGAAGACCCAGATGGAAGAGGAGGAGGAGTTGGAGACGATATATTTGTGGCAGCGATGCGAGCGAGATATTAAATTAAGGTGAAAACTGTGACTGAAGTCTAGTTTCCATCGTCTTGAAGATTTGCTGAATTTATGCCAGGTCGAGATTAAAGCTGATTTTAGGATTTCTTTTTTTTTCATTTCTGAAGTTAGTTTTGCGGGTGACGTTAGTGGCTTCGCAATTTGTGGATTAGTGTGTTCAAAAACAACAGTTTTCTTGACTGGACTTAACAGATGTTTTGCGTTTAATGGATCGTGTTGGAAAATGGCAGCCAGATGATTCCAGGGATACCTAGTTAGTCGTTGTTTGGGATTTAATTTCCTCGAGGCGTGTCCTGAGGAATTATTCGAGTTGTTCAGTTTTTAATGGGCGGTATACGAGAGGGAGGGAGGGAGAGAGAGAGAGAGAGAGAGAGAGAGAGAGAGAGAGAGAGAGAAATGGAGAGGCGAGGAAAGAGAAAGAGAAAGGTAACAGCTCTTAGCTTGTAACTTAAGGGTAGGAACTTCTAACCTACCTCAGTAAAAACCCTTGCGTAAATATAAAAAAAGAATGAGAGAGAGAGAGAGAGAGAGAGAGAGAGAGAGAGAGAGAGAGAGAGAGAGAGAGAGAGAGAGAGAGAGAGAGAGAGAGAGAGAGAGAGAGAGAGAGAGAGAGAGAGATTGCGTTCATGCTATATTAAAGTAATATTGACTACAATATTAGCTCTATTTCAGTCACAAAGGAAATACCATCCAGATTGTCACGATATACTGACACCTTCAAAGGAGGTCAAGTTGCTGGTAGCTGAGGTGATGGTGGTGGTGGTGATGTTGGGGGACTGTTGGTGGCAGTGGTGGTGATAGTGGAGGTGCAGGAGGAGTGTTAGTGGCAGAGATTATTGTAGTGGATTTAGTGTAGGCAGAGGTGGTGGGATTGTAAGTGTTGAAGGGGTGGTGTGTATTTCTTGTTTATTAACCATTGGCAAGATATTTTGTACTCCATTTCGAAAGATAATAATAATAATAATAATAATAATAATAATAATAATAATAATAATAATAATAATGGGGAAGCGCTAAACCAGTAGGATTATACAGCGCATGTGGGTGGGGTGGAAGGTATTCAGGCTCAATCCAGGAAACTGGAGCACAAATCAAATTCCCTAGATCAAGAGCCCCTCACCACTCGCCAGTGTCAAGGAACCTCCCTTAAGGGGTCTCGAAAGATAATTAAACTATTTTGGCATTTGGTCCTGGCAGTTCCTTTCGCAAGAGCATCAATAATAGTCTAAATAAGACTCCCCATATACAAAATGCAAATTACAGCTTAAGTAAATGGATAACAGTGCAACAGGAAGCACAGATAATAGTCCAGGGAGACAATAACATCGTGGCTACTGGACTGCCTAACTGACGACAGTAATAATTCACAATAGAAACATTACACTTGACTGAAGAGTCTTAGTGCCAGATCTTCACATCGTTGTATTCAAACATCAGAGAAAGAAGAATTCCTTGGGAAGCGAAATAGTGTAAGGAAGGTGAAAAGTAAATATTAAGATTCTACCGACGAGAGTAATGTTTAGACTACCAAGTGAAATTCGATATGATAACGACTTAACTAGACACCCTCTTACCTCTGGGGAAACATCTCGCAAATCTGACCTGAACATCACAAAGACTCGACCTCATTATCTCTGGGTTTGGGTTTGTCAAGGACTAGCCAATTATGGGCCAGTAGGTCTGTTGCAGTGTTCCTTCTTTCTTATATTCTCTTGTACAGCGAGAATAAGGCCTTAAGTGAACACCTCCATTACGTCTTCGCAGTGTTCACTCACTAATTTCAGTATTTACTCTTGAGTTTACAAGTGCGTGCAAAAAGGTCAAGATGATTTTTGAAATATTGGTAGGATAAATTGGTATACCATAGATTTTGTTACTTTTGTTTCAAACAGAATATTTTCATTATGTAAACCAGATCCTCCATGGGGAAGTGGAACAGAATTCTTCCTCCGTAAGCCATGCGTGTTGTAAGAGGCGACTAAAATGCCAGGAGCAAGAGGCTAGTAACCCCTTCTCTTGCATATATTACTAAATGTAAAAGGAGAAACTTTCGATTTTCCTTTTGGGCCACCCTGCCTCGGTGGGATACGGCCGGTGTGTTGAAAGAAGTAGTAAACCAGATATCATGTATCTTTATGTATTCTTTTATATTAATGATAATGGAGTTACAGACTTCGAAACGTTCGAAATATAAACAAATATGTATTACTTTATATATATATATATATATATATATATATATATATATATATATATATATATATATATATATATATATATATATATATATATATATATATTACATACACACACACACACACATATAATTCGTTAAATCCATGTTGGTTATTCAGAGCTGCGTGACAAGGTGAAGTTTACGTTCCAAAGTGGAAGTGTGAAGGAAAGTGAAAGAGAGTGAAGGAGAGTGAAGGAGAGTGAAGGAGAGTGAAGGAGAGTGAAGGAGAGTGAAGGAGAGTGAAGGAGAGTGAAGGAGAGTGAAGGAGAGTGAAGGAGAGTTAAGGAAAGCTAAGGAAAGTGAAGGAGAGTGAAAAAGAGTGAGGGAGAGTCACATCTGGTATAATTAGTCAAATTTGGTATCTTCTTTCAAAGTGTACAAAGAAATTAAAGTAATTTACGAAGTTCGAGTTAGCGTTGCAAGGAACATTATCGACCTGGTGTTCCCTTAAGACCAATTGAAGGCCTTCTCCAGCAGGCAAGTCTCGCCTGAGACACACCACAGCTCCTTGTATCTGTTTATTAAGGGCAAATATTCAACGCTACACGCCAGATTAAGCGCACATTCGAGCCCAACTCCGGCAGAAAATCGATTGAGTCAACTTCGAGTATATGAAGAAAGAATCTATTAGGATTTTTAGCGGTCCAGTGAACTCGCAAAGTGGATTTGGCCTTGAGCAGTTTCGGGAGAAGCATGACTCCATTTCAGGTGTGCGGTAACAGACTCCTAGAGAGGGAGAGGGGGAGAGAGACAAAGTTAGATATAGATAGATAGATATAGAGAGTCAGTAATTTTCCTCTCTTTCCTCCCCTCCCTGTTATCTGTGAGATATCCGTTCGTTTCTCTTCTCCTTTCTTGTTGTCTTCTGACTTCCCGACTTCCATTAAACAAAGCCTGACTCCTCATCCCGTCTTTCTTCTTCCACTGTTATTATTTAGATCATCTTCGTATCTCCTGTTATCTAGTTTTCACCTTGCCCTTCTCCTCTTCCTTGTCCGACTGTCCCCTTTTTTATTACTTATAATAATTTAAACCCCCTTGTTCTTTAAATGAAAGAGAAAAATGCTATACGCGAATAAAAATGCAGCGGTTTTAGCGCTTTTAATTAACTTTATGTATGTCTCTATCCTTCTATAACAAATTAACAAATAGTTCCGAAAAATATAAATAAATAATTGTGTGTGTGTACTCACTTAGTTGTGATTGCAGGGGTCGAGACTCAGCTCCTGGCCCCGCCTCTTCACTGACCGCTACTGGTTCCTGCCTCCACTACAACGCTTGCCAGACTATTTCACTTCCTCTGTGTACTCACCTAGTTGTACTCACCTAGTTGAGGTTGCGGGGGTCGAGTCCGAGCTCCTGGCCCCGCCTCTTCACTGATCGCTACTAGGTCACTCTCCCTGAGCCGTGAGCTTTATCGTACCTCTGCTTAAAGCTATGTATGGATCCTGCCTCCACTACATCGCTTCCCAAACTATTCCACTTACTGACTACTCTGTGGCTGAAGAAATACTTCCTAACATCCCTGTGATTCATCTGTGTCTTTAGCTTCCAACTGTGTCCCCTTGTTACTGTGTCCAATCTCTGGAACATCCTGTTTTTGTCCACCTTGTCAATTCCTCTCAGTATTTTGTATGTCGTTATCATGTCCCCCCTATCTCTCCTGTCCTCCAGTGTCGTCAGGTTGATTTCCCTTAACCTCTCCTCGTAGGACATACCTCTTAGCTCTGGGACTAGTCTTGTTGCAAACCTTTGCACTTTCTCTAGTTTCTTTACGTGCTTGGCTAGGTGTGGGTTCCAAACTGGTGCCGCATACTCCAATATGGGCCTAACGTATACGGTGTACAGGGTCCTGAACGATTCCTTATTAAGATGTCGGAATGCTGTTCTGAGGTTTGCTAGGCGCCCATATGCTGCAGCAGTTATTTGGTTGATGTGCGCTTCAGGAGATGTGCCTGGTGTTATACTCACCCCAAGATCTTTTTCCTTGAGTGAGGTTTGTAGTCTCTGACCCCCTAGACTGTACTCCGTCTGCGGCCTTCTTTGCCCTTCCCCAATCTTCATGACTTTGCACTTGGTGGGATTGAACTCCAGGAGCCAATTGCTGGACCAGTTCTGCAGCCTGTCCAGATCCCTTTGTAGTTCTGCCTGGTCTTCGATCGAGTGTATTCTTCTCATCAACTTCACGTCATCTGCAAACAGGGACACCTCAGAGTCTATTCCTTCCGTCATGTCGTTCACAAATACCAGAAACAGCACTGGTCCTAGGACTGACCCCTGCGGGACCCCGCTGGTCACAGGTGCCCACTCTGACACCTCGCCACGTACCATGACTCGCTGCTGTCTTCCTGACAAGTATTCCCTGATCCATTGTAGTGCCTTCCCTGTTATCCCTGCTTGGTCCTCCAGTTTTTGCACCAATCTCTTGTGTGGAACTGTGTCAAACGCCTTCTTGCAGTCCAAGAAAATGCAATCCACCCACCCCTCTCTCTCTTGTCTTACTGCTGTCACCATGTCATAGAACTCCAGTAGGTTTGTGACACAGGATTTCCCGTCCCTGAAACCATGCTGGCTGCTGTTGATGAGATCATTCCTTTCTAGGTGTTCCACCACTCTTCTCCTGATAATCTTCTCCATGATTTTGCATACTATACATGTCAGTGACACTGGTCTGTAGTTTAATGCTTCATGTCTGTCTCCTTTTTTAAAGATTGGGACTACATTTGCTGTCTTCCATGCCTCAGGCAATCTCCCTGTTTCGATAGATGTATTGAATATTGTTGTTAGGGGTACACATAGCGCCTCTGCTCCCTCTCTCAATACCCATGGGGAGATGTTATCTGGCCCCATTGCCTTTGAGGTATCTAGCTCACTCAGAAGCCTCTTCACTTCTTCCTCGGTTGTGTGCACTGTGTCCAGCACTTGGTGGTGTGCCCCACCTCTCCGTCTTTCTGGAGTCCCTTCTGTCTCCTCTGTGAACACTTCTTTGAATCTCTTGTTGAGTTCTTCACATACTTCCCGGTCATTTCCTGTTGTCTCTCCTCCTTCCTTCCTTAGCCTGATTACCTGGTCCTTGACTGTTGTTTTCCTCCTGTGTGTGTGTGTGTGTGTGTGTGTGTGTGTGTGTGTGTGTGTGTGTGTGTGTGTGTGTGTGTGTGTGTGTGTGTGTGTGTGTGTGTGTGTCCGTCCGTTCTCTTTTTCAGGCAGAGTAGATCAAACAAGCAGAAAAAGTTACAAACAATATATTGCAGTTGCTCGCCCAGAAAATTGCTTCCCAGTATAGGAATAATGAGTGATTTCACAGCTGGATCAAAATGGAAATTGTCTGTCTCGCAGTGTGTTCTGTATTTCTCACACCCCGTTTTTTTTTTTATTTTCATACTGTAATTACTGGGTGTTGAACTCTGGTTCTTGAACCAATAGCCTCTTTGTTGCTCTTTTGGATTTTGTCATATCAACTTCAATTGACATGACATTCTTTTCCGATCGTCTACAATCAATCTGTCTCCTCGTTTTGTTTCATCTCTAAATACTTTAATGATTTTTTATATCTCATTTCATTCAGAAATTTCCCATTGATATAATATCCAACTTTCTTGGCCTTTTGCATTATTCAAGACATCGTATTTCTGGGCTAAACTTCGTAGCTAACCTTTGAATTTCTCCAATTTTTTGCGCTTAATAGATAGAGAGATTCCGTGATGGCTTTACATTCTCCAGTATTGTCATTCATATACCGCGTACCACACATTTTTTCTGTCCTGATTCCTAACTGTTCTTGTATCTGCCACTATTTCCTGTGTTACTAATTTCATTGTGATGCGGCTCAGGCGAGTGTGTTGGTGTAACGTCTAATTCTTTAGTCCTTCTCTTTATACTTCTCTAAATTGCCTCCCACTCATCTGGTCGGGTTGGCTGCTATTTCAATCCGTGCTCCCAGGTGATTTTTGCCCCAAGTTCCACTCTGAAATCTATTTTGCTCACATTCCCTTAATGTTGCCTTCCCTCGGCTCTCTCTCTCTCCCCCTCCTCTCTCTCTGCTTCAGAATCCACAATGTTTTCCACTCGGTTCCAGTTCCCGGCATTGTGTAAGCTCAGATCTCACTCTTGTTATCCTACACTCCCTTCGCTCGTCACACCTTATATTTCACTGCATATTTTGCTCTCACTCATCCCCACACACACTCCAAAGTATTTCACTCTGTTAGAGTTACTCCTGTAAAGAAGTCCACTACTTTAGAGCCTAACTTGCAAGCGGTATATTCACCTATGATCAAACACTGGCGCGTTCTACGTATATGCATTAAACCTCCGAAGACACAGATTCTCGTGAAACATCCAAGGATAGTGACCTGGTATCATGATGCTTGAACTATATCCGCCTTGTGTCTCCCCGAGTACCTTCCCTGAGCATGATTACTTCCTTGTTCGGCAATGTTTACTTTGTCTAATATTTATGTTAGGGGTGTTTACTGTAAATATTGAGAAGGGATATGTTCATAGCATCCTTCTCGAGTGTGTGTGTGTGTGTACTCACATAATTTTACTCACCTAATTGTGGTTGCAGGGGTCGAGAATCAGCTCCTGGCCCCGTCTCTTCAATGATCACTACTAGATCCTCTATCTTTCTCTCTGCTTCCTGAGCTTTGTCATACCTCGTTTTAAAGCTATGTATGGTTCCTACCCTCACTACATCACTTGCTAAGCTATTCCACTTCCTGACGACTCTATGACTGAAGAAAAACTTCCTAACATCCCTGGGACTCGTCTGAGTCTTCAGCTTCCAACTGTGACCCCCTTGTTTTCGTGTCCCCTCTCTGGAACATCCTGTCTCTGTCCACCTTTTCTATTCCTCGCAGTATTTTGTATATCGTTATCATGTCTCCCCTGATCCTCCTGTCCTCCAGTGTCGTCAGTCCGATTTCCCTCAACCTTTCTTCGTAGGACATTTCCCTGAGCTCCGGAACTAGCCTTGTTGGAAACCTTTGTACTTACTCTAATTTCTTTAAGTGTTTGACCAGGTGTGGGTTCCAAACTGGTGCTGCATACTCCAGTATGGGCCTGACGTACACAGTGTACAGTGTCTTGAATGATTCCTTACTAAGGTATCGGAACGCTATTCTCAGGTTTGCCAGGCGCCCATATGCTGCATCAGTTATCTGGTTGATGTGTGCCTCCGGAGACGTGCTCGGTGTTATGCTCACCCCAAGATCTTTCTCCGTGAGTGAAGTTTGCAGTCTTTGTCCAGTTGCTGGACCACGTGTCCAGCCTGTCCAGGTCTTTTCGTAGTCCTGCCTGCCTGTGTGTGTGTGTGTGTGTGTGTGTGTGTGTGTGTGTGTGTGTGTGTGTGTGTGTGTGTGTGTGTCGCTGTGCACTGGTGAGGGTGACGTCACCAGGGTACAGGGTTGGGTATTTCTTCACTCAGATCGTTGGGTATTCCTTCCCTCAAGTGGTTGGGTATTCCTACATTCAAGTGGTTGGGTATTCCTTCACTCAGATCGTTAGGTATTCCTTCCCAGGGAGACTGGTCATTTCCCCCCGTCTTTCCTACCAATTACCTCCACAATGCACTGCGTCTAAACGCTGTATGACGTAAAAACTCCAAAGGGTAAATTGATGGGATTCTCGCTGAGATACGATGCATGGGATGGGAAGAACTGCCCTCACCCTGCTGCCTTCCTCACCTGTTTGGCTGCTCTACTAAAAGCTACGTAAATTTCTCCCCGGATATGTCGTATTTTAGGGGAGATTTACGCATGCGAGATGCATCTTGTGGGGAAATTTACGTGACCGCAATGCCTCCTTAGAGGAGAAATTTACATAGGCGAGAGGTAACTTAGGGGTGAATTCTATTCGGGTGATACAAACGACCTTCTCTGTGGGTCCATAAGGCCGTTGGACGTACTTGTCGGGAATTTTATTAGTCGGGTTGGGTCTGGCGTCTGAATTTACGGCGATGGGATGTGTTTTAGGGGGAGGTTCCCGTGAATGAGATGTGAGGTGTGGGACAAGTCTCAGCAAGAAGGATGTTGCTTATGTGATGCTTTTGTCTGCTCTATCCTATGCACACTCATGTCTAGAAAACCTTGGTTAAAAAAAATATATATTCCAGCAAACATAACTCAGGCTTGTTTACGTTTTCTGTGCATGTTTACGTATGTTTGCATGTATGAATATATAACACTTCCTAGCTCCTTCTTTTATTATATTAAACTAGTAGTTATTTCAGTTTCATCGGAGATAATAGGCTCGGAAATTTTTTATAAAATGGTGGTCTAGGTAAATTATATCTAATCATAATTTCCAGATTTCATTTTATAATTCGAAACATATATTTTGGATATGACAACAGTGCGGTGATGCAGGTCGTTGTGTTAAATCTGGCAACCTTGAAAGCCACAATGGGAATCCTCTTTGAAACGAAACTGTAAAAGCTTCTAGACACGAAGGGCTCTTCATCCAAGGAACTGGAGTTCCCTTTCCCTTTCTTGGGCCAAACCTGGTTACCGCATGTTCTCTAGAACCCCCAACGGTTTAGTGGTTACCCATGAATATGTTAACTGGAGTACTAAGACACTAAGGTTAGTTTTTTCCAAGTAACTGCCCAGTCAAGTTTTATAAAGCAATTTGTAACTGGAACTAAAAGGAACTAATTGTTTGATCTAGTTCCGGGAAAATAGCGAAATCCTGAAACAATCTTAATTACCTTTTAATAATCCTAAATAACAATTCTGTTATTCTGTTTCCAAGTGTGTTATTACTTAGCACTTAAAGCAAAATTACCAATATGAATAAATAGTGAAATTCCAAGCGATTTCGTGATTTCTCACATTATCAGTTCCTTGATAATGAGAAATCACAAAAGCGTTTGGAAATTCCTTGTTTTTTCACAGTGGTTATTTTGCATATTGTGATATTACCTGTCTACTGTTATCTCATTGTATTAACACAATCTTAAGATCAAGAAAACAGGTATAGCATTATCCGTTTTATTATTTACCAGGGAGATTATTCTCCAGATTTATTCTCCACGTGGTACCCATTATTAAGGAAGCGTCTAGGTAGGCTGACTGGGTTAGCCCGACTAGGGAATATGGCGATGGAGACCAGACAAACGGGGCAAAATCGGGGCCTTCGCTTTTAGGAACATATAGATCCTAAGTTTTGAATTACCGATCACTCGGCCTGACCTTAATAGTGGTAAAATGATTAGAATCAATAATTGGACGTACAATTCTAATATACAGTGATTTAAATATAATCAACGAATCAACGCCATTTCTAAAAATCTCTTTCTTGACAGTCTTCACTAAAGTATTTAAAACTGTGCACTATGAACCTCTGATATAAAAATTCATTGCTGAATGAAGACATGTCTAATCAACAATGAAGATGAAGGATCAGAAAATAAATAGGTTCACTGATTATACGAAAATATGTCGACAAATACATTCTGAAAGGATGAAAAAAAAAACATGAGCTTTGATTAGTGGAAAGCTGAGGCCAAGGCATGAATGCGTGTTGTATTTTTATTAAAGAGTTTTTTAGATTATACTGAGCAGATTTCTTGATCATTTTACAGGAAGGTTACAAAAGTGTAGGAGAACATGCAAAGAATATTGACAAAATTAGTCCACTGCATCATAAATCTTTCTTACGAAGTTAAATTATAACCACTCGTCTTAAAGTCTATAGAAATGATTGAAGTTTAGATACGGTGTATTTATATATAAAAACAGTGGGTATATATTAGACTGAAAATACGGAATCAAGGCAGAACTCGCAACTACTGACTCAAACCTATAAAGCACACAATAAGTCATTAGTTTGACAGCAAAGCTGTAAATGAATGGATTTTCAATCAGTGTTAGTAATGTAAATATTGTAGTGGCAGGATGTGAGACGGACCTAAGGTGAACTAGTAAAGACCTTGTCTGCTCTTACTGCCTCTGTTCGTCTCTTTTTGTGTCTCTGTCAAGATCTAATGTAAGGCAAATATCAAACCTTATGATTCCCGCGTGTTTGGACAAAAAAAAAGTATTTTCACGTTGTCTCCAAAAATCTCCCATGTTCCAACACTGTCGCCGTCACGCCGGACCTGATTCACCCAATCACACCTGAACGTAGGGCACATCGATCCTAAAATACTGGACTCTAGTGACACAGCTAATCCCCAATAATGGAACTCCAACACTTGAGATCCATAGTTTAGCATACGGTTAAAAGCTACCACATTCACATCTATAGCATAAAACAACAGTGTCAACAGCTAAGCTCGCTAACAATTACTTCCTACCGCGCTCCCGCTACGGAATTCCCCATGAATACAACAACAAGAATACAGCCTTCATGGCCAGTGGTAAGCACGAGTCTTCAGCTTGCCGGCGAAGATGCTCTAAGGGTCTTAGCACCTTCAGCGTCTTCGCAGGAGTTTCATAAACATCTCAGCAAGACTTACGATCGTTAGACACATCCTATTACCCTCGCCGAAGTGTCGACATTGTTGTGAAGGACCTCTTAGGCTTCGCCGGAAGATATTTATAGGCTTGTTAAGGTGTCCCTAACTGGTCTTTAAAAAGGTTCTGCTGACTATGAAGGATGCATGTTGGCCTTAAACAAGATGCCAGATAGGCCTTGAAATAGGTGCTATGTTACCTTTGCATTAGGTTCAGTTTATATCTTAAAGTATTTGCTTTTAGACATTAAAGTGTTCTTACCAACATATTAAGAATTCCATGACAGCCTTGAGATTCTCCCTGGATCTGTGAGAAAATGCACTCAGAGCCTTTAATAAGTGCGTGTGAGCATCGATAGACATACCAAGTGGCCTTTCAGTGATGCCCTTCGTGGTCTTGAAGATGAAGAGGTGAGGTGCTGTGAAGATGAAGCCCATCAAGGAAGTTTCCTGTATCCTGGTGAGGGGCTCTTGATCTAGGGAATTGGATCTACGCTCCAATTCCCTGAATTAAGCCTGAATGCCTTCCATTCCCTTCCCCCCCCCAGGTGCTGTAGTATCATTACGAGTTTAGCGCTCCCTTATGATATTAATAACAATAATAACTGAAGACGAAGCTTGGATCTGGAAGGAGCTGCCTCTTCTTCGGCACTGGACGAGACGTACTGGAAAAGAAGAGAATGATGCAGAACGAGCGGGAAATTCTCCTGTCTCATAACTTCATGTACTAGCATTTTTAATGAATAATGTATTAGTTATATTTTACCAATGATGAGATTTTTTACGTTTTTTCTCTATAATGCAAACATGGTCATTCATATACTTGTTAGCAATGTCTGAAAAGGCATGGGAATGTTGTAGCAGCTACAACAGACCAGATACGAGACCAATGGTCTAGCATTTGCTATACAGGGAGTTAAGGTTCTCTTTAAATATACACAAACACCCAAACACACACACAGTCAGTAAGTGGAATAGTTTGGGAAGCGATGTAGTGGAGGCAGGATCCATACATAGCTTTAAGCAGAGGTATGATAAAGCTCACGGCTCAGGGAGAGCGACCTAGTAGCGATCAGTGAAGAGGCGGGGCCAGGAGCTCGGACTCGACCCCCGCAACCTCAACTAGGTGAGTACAACTAGGTGAGTACACACACACACATTTTTTTTATGGAACACTCGAAAGGCTGAAAATTATGTCATCAAAGGTTTGAAAATTATGACATATTTCCAGTGAAATCTACTGACTGGAGAATAATTGGATCATTCAGTTTCAGCATAATTGTGAAATACCAGGTGCATTTATATTTTATATTTTAATGCAATTGTTTTCTGACTACAAGCTGACCACTGAATACATATATATTTTTTAATATGGTCTCTAAAAATTTAGAATATTCTTCAATATTTGTAAAATATGACTAAAGTGATATGTACAATATAAATAAACTATATATATATATATATATATATATATATATATATATATATATATATATATATATATATATATATATATATATATCAATTACTAAACTGGGGCAGGTCAGGATTCGACCCCACGACACACTGTCCCGCCTCAAGACACAACACAATATACGAAACAAGTGGTCCTGAATCATTTATATATTTTTTTTTTTCAACAAGTCGGCCGTCTCCCACCGAGGCAGGGTGAACCAAAAAAGAAAATCCCCCCAAAAATACTTTCATCATTCAACACTTTCACTTCACTCACACATAATCACTGTTTTTGCTGAGGTGCTCAGAACACAACAGTTTAGATGCATATACGTATAAAGATACACAATATATCCCTCCAAACTGCCAATATCCCAAACCCCTCCTTTAAAGTGCAGGCATTGTAATGATTAGAAAGATCTGATAAACAAGTTTCACAAGGCGAAATGAAATGTGTATATGTAGAACGTTTCTGGACGGAATAGGTACACACGAAGGTGTGTACCTATTGTACATAGAGGATGAGGGGTTTACAATTGAAGGTCACTTGTACAGAGTGGTGAAGGTCGTGTGGAAGAGTGGCAGGGATGACCTTTTTCTGAAAAAGTTTTCACACTTCTCTCACACAGCTAAGGTTAATGGAATTTCGAAAAAATATCGCTTCTGATAAGTGACATACGAACTTTGAACAGTGCATCCATTTATGTCCTTTCCGAAGCATGTTGGCTGGTCGTCTGGACTCGAACTGACCCGTCCCCCATCCCGTCCCTGACTGAACCTCCCTGGTCCCAGCTGTGACTGTTCCTGAGACAAGATTCCCTTGCTGTATGCTAGGTAAAGTCATGTGTGGAACAGCTATCATGCCTGATAGTTCTCCCACACATGTAGTCTCCTCACTCCCTCTGTGCCATCAACTCTGTACCATCAGCTCTGTCATCAGCTCTGTGCCATCAGCTTTATCGTACAGAGAGCGGCCAAACAAGCCCAACTTTTTTTTATGAATTTAGATTTTGTATAAAACAATTACGAGTTGATTGATATATTTACGAGAATTACCATGATATTATATTTTACCCAAACTAACTTAGCAACCAAAATTACTGCTGTAGCGAGGGAGTCTCTGTAGCGAGGGGGAGTCTCTGTAGCGAGGGGGAGGCTCTGTAGCGAGGGGGAGACTCTGTAGCGAGGGGGAGACTCTGTAGCGAGGGGGAGACTCTGTAGCGAGGGGGAGACTCTGTAGCGAGGGGGAGACTCTGTAGCGAGGGGGAGACTCTGTAGCGAGGGGGAGACTCTGTAGCGAGGGGGAGACTCTGTAGCGAGGGGGAGACTCTGTAGCGAGGGGGAGACTCTGTAGCGAGGGGGAGACTCTGTAGCGAGGGGGAGACTCTGTAGCGAGGGGGAGACTCTGTAGCGAGGGGGAGACTCTGTAGCGAGGGGGAGACTCTGTAGCGAGGGGGAGACTCTGTAGCGAGGGGGAGACTCTGTAGCGAGGGGGAGACTCTGTAGCGAGGGGGAGACTCTGTAGCGAGGGGGAGACTCTGTAGCGAGGGGGAGACTCTGTAGCGAGGGGGAGACTCTGTAGCGAGGGGGAGACTCTGTAGCGAGGGGGAGACTCTGTAGAGAGGGGGAGACTCTGTAGCGAGGGGGAGACTCTGTAGCGAGGGGGAGACTCTGTAGCGAGGGGGAGACTCTGTAGCGAGGGGGAGACTCTGTAGCGAGGGGGAGACTCTGTAGCGAGGGGGAGACTCTGTAGCGAGGGGGAGACTCTGTAGCGAGGGGGAGACTCTGTAGCGAGGGGGAGACTCTGTAGCGAGGGGGAGACTCTGTAGCGAGGGGGAGACTCTGTAGCGAGGGAGGCTCTGTAGCGAGGGAGGCTCTGTAGCGATGGAGGCTCTGTAGCGAGGGAGGCTGAGATTTTGTTAGAAACAACATCGTTAGGGTCAGGTGTGGAAAGGAGCACACAGTCTAAGAGAATATTTATTCAGTGCAAAGCGTTGTAAAATCGAAGCAGCGAATAAATCTCCCCAAGCAAGACTCCCTCCCTGGCTAGACACCTCAGAGCTTGCACCTCGCTCACGGGATCATCTCCTAAAACACATCCCATCGCCGTGAATCCATCCCCATCCCCCCCAGGTAGACGAAACCCGTTCTATAAAACTTCGCCATAACAGCGTCCATCTGGTTTATAGACCCATAGGGAAGGTCGTTTGTATCACCCGAATAGAATTTTTCCCTAAGTTACCCTTCCCCTACGTAAATATCTTCCACAATGAGGCACTGTGGCTACGAAAAATCTCATAAAAAAGATGAATCTTGCAGGTGTAAATCTTCTCTAATATATGGTATATCTGGGAGAAATTTACGCAGCTTTTAGTAGTATGGCTATCCGGCGAGACAGGAAGTGTTGCCAGGGCAGCACTTGCCTTAACATCATCGCTTCTCGAGGAGAAAAAGCGCAGTAAATTTGACCTAAAGCCGGAGGCGTGACGATAGGGTGTTTTGGTATAGTGAACTGTGAGACTAATTGGCGGAGATGGAGAGTAATGTTAGTTTTCTTTCTGTAATTAATGATCACCGACTTGTAGATAAATTATTAGTACATGGAAAAATTAAGCTGTTTGACTGGGCCCTGAAATTTAGTTTCCAGTAAACCATACACAAGTTAATAGTTGTTTCACGAAAATGATGTGTGTGTGAGGAATATATATAATGTCGTGCAGAATAGGTAAAACTTGCGATTTTGGCTTAAATAGCAACGCTCTTCATGCCGAATAAGGCAAGCGAAAACGTGTGCATGCAATAATTTCGCAAAAAATCATTCTGAACCTAACGGAAGAAAATATATTTCGTTGTATTTATTATTAAGTTATTGTAAACTTACCTAAAATATATTTAGTTGGATAAAATTAAATTGAATTGAGCTTTTTATAATAAGGTTAGGTAAGTTTTCTAAAGTTCTTTTGGTACCAAATTATTAATTTTTACATTAACATAAGAGAAAAAAATATCTTTAGGCGTGTAAGAAAATTTTTTTAGACAGGACAGTTTTAAACGAGTTCTTGCTAATTGACCATTTTACCTATTCTGCACAAGATTATATATATATATATATATATATATATATATATATATATATATATATATATATATATATATATATATATATATATATATATATTCATTATTTGAAATTTCAGTTGGATTATTTTCTCTCATCAAAGCTTTCTAAATTACTAAACATTTCCAGTTAAATCACCTGGCTGAAAAATAATTGGATAACAGGGCATAATATAATTGGTAGCGAACACCAATTTAGAGTCATTATTATACATGTTTCAACATTGTTGTTTTTATATTTTAAGACTGCTCTTTCATGAGTATATTAATTTTTCAAAATTACGGAACATGGGTTAGGCTACTAATTGTCAATTAGGGAATGAACTAATACAGACTTTTGCTATAAACAGCTGTAACGTATTCTAGAAAATGACTTAATAACGCCATACATGATTAACAATGCGATTACCGTAAACCACGCGAACTCCGACAGAATTAAGCAATTGCGTAAATTAAAAAAAAAAAAAAGTGCGCTGAAAAATCACATGAAGTGGATAAAATTATTAAAATTTTGGTTCCCTCAAAACTTTCCCCAGAATAAACGATTACTTAGCAATATATTAGTAGGAAAAAGAGAAAGTGTTCTCACTTCTATTATAGACGTGAGCTATTGTAGTGGTTCGTGTTTACGTTTTTTTTTTCACCAGATTTGCCACCCTTATATACACCACTACTTACATTTAATGTTTATTCAGCTGATGAGCATCCAAGTTAGGGGTCGAAATACGTACTCTTAATTTTTTATGTTATTTTACTATCCACATGTAGGATATCTTTGAACATTGACAATTATCTTATTACACTTGTTCACACACACACACACACACACACACACACACACACACACACACACACACGTTCCCTGTGACTGTATTTGCTTGGACATCCTCCTCTTTCACTGCAGCATTGCAAGCTCCTGATAATTTGTTGTTGATTGCAGCACGAAAGGTCTAGAGCTATCATTCAACTCCCTCCGTGTTTGTTTTCTATATGTCGTGCCGAATAGGTAAAACTGGTCAATCTGCAATAACTCATTTAAAATTAAGTCCTTTTTAAAATTTCCTCTTGTACGTGTATATATATATTTTTTCTTTTATGCTAATGTAAAAATTAATAATTTTCCACCAAAAGAGCCTTAGAAAACTTACCTGACCTTATTATAACAAACGCAATTTAATTTAGCCTAATCAAACTAAATATATTTTAAATAAGTTTAAAATAATTAATACACAAACACATTGAAATATATTTTTTCAGTTAGGTTCAGAATGATTTTCGAGAAATCATTCCATACACAAACTTTTGTTTGCCATATTCGGCAAGAAGAGCGTTGCTATTTAAGCCAAAATCGCAAGTTTTACCTGTTCGGCAAGACATTATATAATCACTACCGAATCAAAATTTTCTCTCAGTTGCTCTTCCATTTCTTCACCCTCCTCTTTCCTATCCTCTCCCTTTTTCTTTCACCATTTATCTCTGCCCCACTTTCATTCTTTCCCAGCTTCCTCTCGATTCTTCACCCTCTTCTTCGTAACTCAAGTTTAAGACGAAGAGTCTGCCCTGTTTAAATTTATCCTTGTACTCCCTGCATCCCCCTCCCTTCCTCTGTAATTAACTTATCTACATCTCCTCCTCCTCCATCTCCTCCTCCTCCATCTCCTCCATCTCCTCCACCTACTTCCTACTCTAATATACACGAGGCTGGGTAATAATGAAGACTTTACACTCGTCTGAATCTCCTTCATTAAATAAGAGAATATGAAAGACATGCTCCGTTAATTTTGAAGTTTTTGGATTACGTACGTACGAAAGTACAAGTTCGTTAGTGTGTGTGTTGTGTGTGTGTTGTGTGTGTGTTGTGTGTGTGTTGTGTGTGTGTTGCGTGTGTGTTGCGTGTGTGTTGTGTGTGTTGTGTGTGTGTTGCGTGTGTGTTGCGTGTGTGTTGCGTGTGTGTTGTGTGTGTGTTGTGTGTGTGTTGCGTGTGTGTTGCGTGTGTGTTGTGTGTGTGTTGCGTGTGTGTTGCGTGTGTGTTGCGTGTGTGTTGTGTGTGTTGCGTGTGTGTTGTGTGTGTTGTGTGTGTGTTGCGTGTGTGTTGCGTGTGTTGTGTGTGTGTTGTGTGTGTGTTGTGTGTGTGTTGTGTGTGTGTTGTGTGTGTGTTTTGTGTGTGTTGGGTGTGTGTTTCGTGTGTGTTGGGTGTGTGTTGTGTGTTTTGTGTGTGTTGGGTGTGTGTTGTGTGTGGTGTGTTGTGTGTGTTGTGTGTGTGTGTTGTGTGTGTGTTGTGTGTGTATTGTGTGTGGTGTGTTGTGTGTGTGTTGTGTGTTGTGTGTGGTGTGTTGTGTGTGTGTTGTGTGTGTGTTGTGTGTGTGTTGTGTGTGTGTTGTGTGTTGTGTGTCTTGTGTGTCTTGTGTGTCTTGTGTGTGTGTGTGTGTGTGTGTGTGTGTGTGTGTGTGTGTGTGTGTGTGTGTGTGTGTTGCGTGTGTTGCGTGTGTTGTGTGTGTTGCGTGTGTTGTGTGTGTTGTGTGTGTGTTGTGTGTGTGTTGTGTGTGTGTTGTGTGTGTGTTGTGTGTGTGTTGTGTGTGTGTTGTGTGTGTGTTGTGTGTGGTGCGTGTGTGTGTGAGGTGCGTGTGTGGGGTGCGTGTGTGTGGTGCGTGTGGTGCATGTGTGGTGCGTGTGTGTGGTGCGTGTGTGTGGTGCGTGTGTGTGGTGCGTGTGTGTGGTGCGTGTGTGTGGTGCGTGTGTGTGGTGCGTGTGTGTGGTGCGTGTGTGTGGTGCGTGTGTGTGGTGCGTGTGTGTGGTGCGTGTGTGTGGTGCGTGTGTGTGGTGCGTGTGTGTGGTGCGTGTGTGTGGTGCGTGTGTGTGGTGCGTGTGTGTGGTGCGTGTGTGTGGTGCGTGTGTGTGGTGCGTGTGTGTGGTGCGTGTGTGTGTGTGTGTGTGTGTGTGTGTGTGTGTGTGTGTGTGTGTGTGTGTGTCTGTCTGTCTGTCTGTCTGTCTGTCTGTCTGTCTGTCTGTTAGTGACCATTTGGTCCTAGGCACATGTCGATTAGACCCTAGGCCTGTTGTATGTGCATGCGTGTGTGTGCATGTCTGTCCGTATGTGTGTGTGTGTGTGTGTGTGTGTGTGTGTGTGTGTGTGTGAGTGAGAATGTACTCACCTAGTTGTACTCACCTAGTTGAGGTTGCGGGGGTCGAGTCCGAGCTCCTGGCCCCGCCTCTTCACTGATCGCTACTAGGTCACTCTCCCTGAGCCGTGAGCTTTATCATACCTCTGCTTAAAGCTATGTATGGATCCTGCCTCCACTACATCGCTTCCCAAACTATTCCACTTACTGACTACTCTGTGGCTGAAGAAATACTTCCTAACATCCCTGTGATTCATCTGTGTCTTCAGCTTCCAACTGTGTCCCCTTGTTACTGTGTCCAATCTCTGGAACATCCTGTCTTTGTCCACCTTGTCAATTCCTCTCAGTATTTTGTATGTCGTTATCATGTCCCCCCTATCTCTCCTGTCCTCCAGTGTCGTCAGGTTGATTTCCCTTAACCTCTCCTCGTAGGACATACCTCTTAGCTCTGGGACTAGTCTTGTTGCAAACCTTTGCACTTTCTCTAGTTTCTTCACGTGCTTGGCTAGGTGTGGGTTCTAAACTGGTGCCGCATACTCCAATATGGGCCTAACGTACACGGTGTACAGGGTCCTGAATGATTCCTTATTAAGATGTCGGAATGCTGTTCTGAGGTTTGCTAGGCGCCCATATGCTGCAGCAGTTATTTGGTTGATGTGCGCTTCACGAGATGTGCCTGGTGTTATACTCACCCCAAGATCTTTTTCCTTGAGTGAGGTTTGTAGTCTCTGACCCCCTAGACTGTACTCCGTCTGCGGCCTTCTTTGCCCTTCCCCAATCTTCATGACTTTGCACTTGGTGGGATTGAACTCCAGGAGCCAATTGCTGGACCAGGTCTACAGCCTGTCCAGATCCCTTTGTAGTTCTGCCTGGTCTTCGATCGAGTGAATTCTTCTCATCAACTTCACGTCATCTGCAAATAGGGACACCTCAGAGTCTATTCCTTCCGTCATGTCGTTCACAAATACCAGAAACAGCACTGGTCCTAGGACTGACCCCTGCGGGACCCCGCTGGTCACAGGTGCCCACTCTGACACCTCGCCACGTACCATGACTCGCTGCTGTCTTCCTGACAAGTATTCCCTGATCCATTGTAGTGCCTTCCCTGTTATCCCTGCTTGGTCCTCCAGTTTTTGCACCAATCTCTTGTGTGGAACTGTGTCAAACGCCTTCTTGCAGTCCAAGAAAATGCAATCCACCCACCCCTCTCTCTCTTGTCTTACTGCTGTCACCATGTCATAGAACTCCAGTGTGCGTGCGTGTGTGTGTGTGCGCGTGTGTGTGTGAGTGTGTGTTTGCGTGTGCGCGCGTGTGCGTGCACTCACCTAATTGTGGTTGCAGGTGTGTGTCTGTGTCTGTCTGTGTCTGTCTGCGTCTGCCTGTCTGTGTCTGCCTGTCTGTCTCTGTGTGTGTGTGTCTGCAACTGTATCTTTCATGTCTTTGCACTGGCTTACCAAAGCGAGTATCTGATATTCTAACTGGGTTTGGGTGCGTATTTCGATGCCAGGTAAATAGGATCAGAGTATGTCTGGTGGAGTTAGACTTTCGATATGCAAACTTGAAATAATGAATGCTGCAGTGAGGAGCAGGCTGGAGGCAGTGTAATACATGATCTTTCAATGTTGCAACGAGGAGTAGGCTGGAGGCAGTGTAATACTTGATCTCTGAATGTTGCAGAGAGGAGGAGGATGAAGGTAGTGCAATGCATGTTAATTTTCAATGTTGATACAAGGATGAGACCGTAGGCAGTGAGAGTGTATGGCATCGTCTATGAATGAGGCAGCGGGGAGGAGGTTGAAAGCAATGGGAATATCGTGTCTCAGATCAATATGTCGTTTTTTCGTATTTTATTTGTTAGGGGAAAAAATTATGCACGGATCGTCGTTATGTCCCATTCTCGGGTGACGGCATTATTTCGATGCAGCGACAAAGCGGAGACTCTAAGGACACATGCAGGTTCGGCAGCTCGGGGTAAATGTCGGACCACGGTAGCAGCGGCAACAGATTTACTGTGCTGGATTCTGTGGTCTGTGTGATGTACCTTAAGTACCGTACCGAAAATAT
>NC_091294.1:41050184-41057684 GCF_038502225.1 Cherax quadricarinatus | reverse complement strand
ATATATATATATATATATATATATATATATATATATATATATATATATATATATATATATATATATATATATATACATACATATATATATATACATACATTATATATATATATATATATATATATATATATATATATATATATATATATATATATATATATATATATATATGTCGTACCGAATATGTAAAACTGGTCAATTAGCAAGAATTCATTTAAAATTAAATCCTTTCTGAAATTTTCTCTTATACGTTTAAAGATATATTTTTTTCATTAATGTTGATGTAAAAATTTATAATTTTGCACCAAAAGAATCTTAGAAAACTTACCTAACCTTATTACAACAAGAACAATTTATTTTAGCCTAACCCAACTAAATATATTTTAGATTTGTTTACAATAATTTAATACTAAACAAACACAGTGAAATATATTTTTTTTCGTTAGGTTCAGAATGATTTTGGCGAAATTATTGCATACACAAATTTTCGCCTGTCCTATATGGCAAGATGAGCGTTGCTATTTAAGCCAAGATCGCAAGTTCTGCCTATTCGGCACGACATAATAAATATATATATATATATATATATATATATATATATATATATATATATATATACATATATATATATATATATATATATATATATATATATATATATATATATATATATATATATATATATATATGCATGCATACATACATACATACATACATACTCCCTCTTTGTGATTCCAGGGGCTGAGTCTCGACACTTAGCTTCACTTCTCAAACTAGCCGCTGCTGGATTCGCTCTCTCCTGGCTTCGTGAACACATTTACTTAAAGCTGTGTATGGATCGTGCCTCTGCCACTTCGCTTTCCTGGAGGTGAGAAAATATTTCTCAATGTCCCATGACTCATTTGTGCTTATAACTGAAGAAATCTGTATTACTGGTACAACATTTCGTCCAGGAAATTTATCAGATACACAGGGTTATAAGGCAAGCGTGCAGCCTGAGGTTAAGCAAGAAAGGTTGCAGGAGATATGAAAGGTTGAGCAAAGTGAAAGGGCCAAGGGTGAGGTAAAAGGAAAGATCAGGGAGGAGAGGGGCCAGGGATATAAGGAGAGGGAGTTGGGGTCATAGATGTGAGGTCAAAGATGGCTAACATTTTTAATGCACGACTCTTGGATGATGCGAGTTATGGATGCAGCCTGTATGTACGTTCCATTATTTTGCTAAATGGTTTCAGTAAGGTGAATGATGGTGACGCCATCAGGATCTCATGTTTGGTCCTATTTTCCTCCTGAAACAGTTGCTGGTAAGTTCATGATAAGTGCACCCTGCGGTGTATGACTCGAACATTGCTGGCATCATCCATCGTGCACGACCTGTATTCCCACTGTGTAAACATCGTTGCATCCCCTATCCCCCAATGAATACTTTGGGTCCCTGCAATACTGGACTTTTTGGATCCTGAAGATCTGTTGGTTACTTTTCTGTTATTTTAGTAGTAACATCAACCACATTCACGTTGGCCTTATGAAAAATGGGAGTGAAAGATGTGGCTAGCTGTCTGGTGGGAAGGAGTGGATGACGTGTGGAGAAAAACTGATGGCGCCTCAAGAATCTTCGATGTATTTCTGCTCGCCTGCAAAGAATTCGTCACCTCATCTCCTGAAGGCGCAAAGAAACCAATGAGGACGCCATGTTTAATCTTGAGGTAGTTATGGTAAACAAAATTTTATTAGATCATCTTTATTGGTTGGTTTTCGATAAACCTGGCATTTGAGTGTCAAGTTTTTATTGACGTGAGAGATGTCAAACAAGAATAAAAGTGTATAGAATTGCCTTTTTCCTCCTCCAGGGTGAAATATATATATATATATATATATATATATATATATATATATATATATATATATATATATATATATATATATATATATATATATATGGTTTTAAGAAACTGAGAGCATCCCCGAATCGATGAATGTGGAAACGTCTACGGACTATGTCCTGAAGGTTATTCACTTCAGCCACGTGATGTGTGGAATGTTATTAAACTGGTCTTCAGGCGCTCGAGATAAATATTAGCCAAGAAGACGCTGAGCTGTGATTCTATTGCCATGCCATATTTTTAGTTGTGGTCATCACCGAAAGGGAAAAATTGAGCCTTACAGAAGACAGCAGCATCAGTAATGGAGTTGTGCACTAAGGAACCAACTTTGTCACTGGGGACCTTAGAGAATAAGTGACTTAAATACAGGTTGTTTCTGGAGAAAATATCCCCTGTATTGGCCGTGATAAGAGTTGTCGAAGATACCCAAAGGCATGGAAAGGTAACTGACAAGAACGTTCACCAAGCAGTAAGGGAAACTGCAGATTCTAAACGTAATGGGTCGTGCTAGATTTAGGTTCTTGGAGGTCATAAATGTGTTTGAGTTAATTCTTTCATGGAAGTAGGAATTTCTTGCCCTGTGTGGCTCTGGTGAGAATCTTCTTGCTTTCAGAAACGAATTAAGATAAGATTTTATTCGAGGGAGGGTTAGCCACCAAGGATAACCTAGTAAAGTCAGTGCGTCATCATGGACTGTCTTATTTCCATTGGGATCTTTTTATCTTGTCCCCCAGGATGCAACCAACGACAGTCGGCTAACACCCAGGTACCTACTCACCACTAGGTGAACAAGGGCAGCAGATGTAAGGAAACATGCCCAACTTTTCCACCCTGCCGGGGATCGAACCATGGATACTCAGCATTTGAGCTGAGTGCTCTATCAACAGAAACGTTATGATTTCACAGGAATTTTCGTTACCTAGCAGGAAAATTGTAGCATGTAGCCCTCGTTATCATGAATTATCACCAGGTAAGCCTCCTCTTGCAGAATGTTATCCTGTAGGATAGTGTAGACATCTCAAATAATCTTTTTGCTCCCTCTCATCCTCACGCTATTTCTCTTACATACACACTATTTTCTTCCACTGGCGAGTTAATGATTCTCTTCCTCATCTGAGGCAGCTAATTTATTCTCCGTCAGAGCCAAGCAATTCCTGTAACCACAGAGTCGATTTTTATTCATCACACATCCATTAATGCTTTCCCCGCAGCTGGCTTACCCTTTTCCACAGCTGGCTTATCTTTTTCCAACAGTTGGTTTAGCATTCCCCCGCAGCTAGTTAATCCT
The DNA here is from genome assembly GCF_038502225.1 of Cherax quadricarinatus. Classification (NCBI taxonomy): domain Eukaryota; kingdom Metazoa; phylum Arthropoda; class Malacostraca; order Decapoda; family Parastacidae; genus Cherax; species Cherax quadricarinatus. Next base: position 41,054,516 of record NC_091294.1, on the reverse strand, counting down.
CCTTCCTACAGCTGGTTTAATTTCTCTCTCACAGCTGGCTTATAGTCCCCCACATGGTATTTCATAATCCCCTGGTGTGTGTGGTTGAGTTTTTTGTTTTGTTTATTTGTGTTACTGTTGAAGAGTATTTGTTTAGGCTTTAATGTTTCTAACATTCGGAAGATTCGGCGAAATCCAGTCGCTAGAATCATGAGAAAGAAAGCAGATATGTTAGGTTAGCGTAGATTAGTTTAGATTAGGATAGGTTTGTATTAAGTTAGGTCAGGCTAGTAGATCAGGGAACTAACGCCTCCCTCTTACTCCCCACATCATAGACGAGTCTCTGAAGTTGAAATAATAACAAAAAAGAAAAAGCTCGCGGATTGAGACTATGTATTATTCTGAACAAATATTGAGACAACATTTCGCTCCGCGTTAATTAAGCTTTGTCAAGCCATGACCTAAACTCTATACAAAGAGAAACGTTCTCCCAAATGAAAACTTGGTCTGTAAACCTATTCTAACCACTGTGGTCTGCAACACTCCGTTTAGTTGCAGCTACTGGAAGAATTCATTTCGTAAACAAGGATACAGATAAAAACCTAACCAGAAAGAGGCATACATAAATAAAAGAAGCAGGAATTAGTGACTGTATCACGTCAGATAAAGGTCACGAGGGGCCTCAAGCACACCCACCTGCCTGGCGAAGGTACTTGCTCTTGAATCAGAGAAAAGGTCCTTTGAAAGGTCAGAACCCAACGTATAATAGAGCACAGAGTATCGTTTTATACTTTACTACGACACTTCTGTCGAGTTCCTCTCCAGCAACGGATTTTTTATGTGTGATTTATAGAATGTTTATCATTCATAACTAGAATATTGATATTAGTATTTATGCCTATATTATAATTACTGTAATGGAGGCATCTTTGGCATCCAAAGTGGCATTAAAATTGCATTTCATGATACTCGAGTGCCATTATGACTTCATTCCTCTTTATACCATTAGTCAAAAAATATTATTCCCTAGAGAAATCAAACTCTCATTATGTATAAATAAAGATGTACAGTGTATATACACTCTACAGAATATATGTATAAAATGTGTGCCTCAGAGTTGGTTTATTAAGTTTTAAAACCCACCGACTTCACGAGGGTCATAAAGGCTACATAACATATGGACAACACCAGTCATCAATACTTTAATATCTAATGCCTAAAATAGGTCGAAACACCTTTAAGTGTGTGAATATTCTTCTTGCCGAATAAGGCATGCGAAAATTTATGTATGCAATAATTTCTCAAAAATCATTCTGAACCTAACGAAAAAATGTATTTCATTGTGTTTATTATTAAATTGTAAATTTATCTAAAATACATTTAGCTGGTTTAGGTTAAATTAAATTGAGCTTGGTATAATAAGGTTAGGCAAGTTTTCTAAGGTTCTTTTGGTACAAAATTACTAAATTTAAAATTCACATAAATGAACAATATATATCTTTAAACATATAAGAAACTTTTTGAGAAAAGATTTAATTTTAAATATATATGAATGTGTGTATATAACCTCATAGATACACACCTCTCAGAGATACACATCACAGCGTATATACACAGAGTTACATATCTCAGTGTAAATACACAGAGATGCACCTCTCAGTGTCTCAAAGGAAAATACTTCAGAAAAACTATTATGCTAGCTATGATTATATTTGCTTATGCTAAAATATATTTTTATATTAAAATAATTATTATTATTATATTTCATCATGAATACATCTTACTTATAAATGACAGTTTTGTTTCTATATCCCTGATCAAGTGTTTTATTTGGCGTGTTTGCTTACCTCACCAACTCTCCCCGTGCGGCCAGCAGTAACAGCCTCGTTGATCAGGCCCTGATCCACCGGGAGGCCTGGTAGTGGACCGGGCCGCGGGGACGTTGATCCCCGGAATGCCCTCCAGGTAGACTCCAGGTAGGTAGACCAACTCCGTCAACTAACTTGACTCTCATTTCAGTCGATAAAGAGCCAGCACCTTCTTTTCTGTCAGCCGGTGATCACCTGTGTCAGCACAAGACACCAACATCAATGTATGCACACCTGACCTTCTCTTAGTACATCTGGACTGTGGAAGTTATTCATCGCTCCGTCCATCTCGGTGAAAAGGATGATTTCATTCCATTTCGTGAGAGCACGAACGACCGTTCGTATGTGTGTACTCACCTATTTGTGGTTGCAGGGGTCGAGTCTTAGCTCCTGGCCCCCGCCACTTCACCGGTTGCTACTGGGCCCTCTCTCTCCCCGCTCCATGAGCTTTATCAAACCTCGTGTGTGTGTGTGTGTGTGTGTGTGTGTGTGTGTGTGTGTGTGTGTGTGTGTGTGTGTGTGTGTGTGTGTATGTCGTGCCGAATAGGCAGAACTTGCCATCTTGGCTTAAATAGCAACGCTCATCTTGCCATATAGGACAAGTAAAAATTTGTGTATGCAATAATTTCGCCAAAATCATTCTGAAGCTAACGAAAAAAATATATTTCACTGTGTTTGTTTAGTATTAAATTATTGTAAACAAATCTAAAATATATTTAGTTGGGTTAGGCTAAAATAAATTGTTCTTGTTATAATAAGGTTAGGTAAGTTTTCTAAGTTCCTTTTGGTGCAAAATTAAACATTTTTACATCAACATTAATGAAAAAAATATATCTTTAAACGTATAAAAAAAAATTTCGAAAAGGACTTAATTTTAAATGAGTTCTTGCTAATTGACCAGTTTTACATATTCGGCACGACATATATATATATATATATATATATATATATATATATATATATATATATATATATATATATATATATATATATATATACACACACACAAGTCAAGCATCCAGCAGCAAACTTCACAATATCTTAGGGAAATTAGCAATAATGTGACTGCTGCTGGTCGACTGCAGGTGGTCGTCAATATGAATATGGAAGGAGAGGGAGAAACCAGTTATTATTTTCTGGCACGGAGAACAAACGCTCTGGCGCTTTGTAGTTCTCAGATCCGCCAGAGAGGAATTTGCGTCGGTGGGCTGGCGTGCACTCGGTCCTGGGGTGGAAGGTGTTGGGGAGGCGGAGGTAGGTCTTGCGGTGAAAGCTTTGGGTAAGGGGACTGGGTGTGTATACTCACCTAGTTGTGGTTGCAGGGGTCGTGTGTGTGTGTGTGTGTGTGTGTGTGTGTGTGTGTGTGTGTGTGTGTGTGTGTGTACTCACCTATTTGTACTCACCTATTTGTGGTTGCAGGGGTCGAGTCCTAGCTCCTGGCCCCGCCTCTTCACCGGTTGCTACTAGGCCCTCTCTCTCCCCGCTCCATGAGCTTTATCAAACCTCGTCTTAAAACTGTGTATGGTTCCTGCCTCCACTACGTCATTTTCTAGGCTATTCCACTGCCTTACAACTCTATGACTGAAGAAATACTTCCTACTATCTCTCTGACTCATTTGTGTCTTCAACTTCCAATTGTGGCCTCTTGTTTCTGTGTCCCCTCCCTGGAACATCCTGTCTTTGTCCACCTTGTCTATTCCACGCAGTATTTTATATGTCGTTATCATGTCTCCCCTGACCCTCCTGTCCTCCAGTGTCGTCAGGCCGATTTCCCTTAATCTTTCTTCACAGGACATTCCCCTTAGCTCTGGAACTAACCTTGTCGCAAACCTTTGTACTTTCTCTAGTTTCTTGACGTGCTTTATCAAGTGCGGGTTCCAAACAGGTGCTGCATACTCCAGTATGGGCCTGACATACACGGTGTACAGTGTCTTGAATGATTCCTTACTAAGGTATCGGAATGCTGTTCTCAGGTTTGCCAGGCCCCCATATGCTGCAGCAGTTATCTGATTGATGTGTGCTTCCGGAGACATGCTCGGTGTTATACTCACCCCAAGATCTTTCTCCTTGAGTGAGGTTTGCAGTCTTTGGCCACCTAGCCTATACTCTGTCTGTGGTCTTCTGTGCCCTTCCCCTATCTTCATGACTTTGCATTTGGCAGGATTAAATTCGAGAAGCCATTTGCTGGACCAGGTGTCCAGTCTGTCCAGGTCTCTTTGAAGTCCTGCCTGGTCTTCATCAGATTTAATTCTCCTCATTAACTTCACATCATCTGCAAACAGGGACACTTCTGAATCTAACCCTTCCGTCATGTCGTTCACATATACCAAAAATAGCACTGGTCCTAGGACCGACCCCTGTGGGACCCCGCTCGTCATAGGTGCCCACTGTGATACATCATTACGTACCATGACTCGTTGTTGCCTCCCTGTCAGGTATTCTCTGATCCATTGCAGTGCCCTTCCTGTTATATGCGCCTGATGCT
>NC_091294.1:41030184-41045184 GCF_038502225.1 Cherax quadricarinatus | reverse complement strand
TAACCCTACCGTACACTTTTCCTGGTATACTCAGTAAACTTATTCCTCTATAATTTTTACAGTCTCTATTGTCCCCTTTCCCTTTATATAAAGGGACTATACATGCTCTGTGCCAATCCCTAGGTACCTTCCCCTCTTTCATACATTTATTAAACAAAAATTCCAACCACTCCAACACTATATCCCCCCCTGCTTTTAACATTTCTGTCATGATCCCATCAGTTTCAACTGCTTTACCCCCTTTCATTCTACGTAATGCCTCACGTACCTCCCCCACACTTACATTCTGCTCTTCTTCACTCCTAAAAGATGGTATACCTCCCTGACCAGTGCATGAAATTACTGCCTCTCTTTCTTCCTTAACATTTAAAAGTTCCTCAAAATATTCTCGCCATCTACCTGATACCTCCATCTCCCCATCTACTAACTCCCCTACTCTGTTTTTAACTGACAAATCCATGCTTTAACTTGTTTAACTCACTCCAAATTTTTTTCTTATTTTCATTAAAATTTCTTGACAGTGCCTCTCCCACTCTATCATCTGCTCTCCTTTTGTACTCTCTCACCACTCTCTTCACCTTTCTTTTACTCTCCATATACTCTGCTCTTCTTATAACACTTCTGCTTTGTAAAAACCTCTCATAAGCTACCTTTTTCTCTTTTATCACACCCTTTACTTCATCATTCCACCAATCACTCCTCTTTCCTAGTGCCCCCACCCTCCTATAACCACAAACTTCTGCCCCACATTCTAATACTGCATTTTTAAAACTATTCCAACCCTCTTCAACCCCCCCCCACTACTCATCTTTGCACTAGCCCACCTTTCTGCCAATAGTCGCTTATATCTCACCCGAACTTCCTCCTCCCTTAGTTTATACACTTTCACCTCCCTCTTACTTGTTGTTGCCACCTTCCTCTTTTCCCATCTACCTCTTACTCTAACTGTAGCTACAACTAAATAATGATCCGATATATCAGTTGCCCCTCTATAAACATGTACATCCTGGAGCCTACCCATCAACCTTTTATCCACCAACACATAATCTAATAAACTACTTTCATTACGTGTTACATCATACCTTGTATATTTATTTATCCTCTTTTTCATAAAATATGTATTACTTATTACCAAATCTCTTTCTACACATAGCTCAATTAAAGGCTCCCCATTTACATTTACCCCTGGCACCCCAAATTTACCTACTACTCCTTCCATAACATTTTTACCCACTTTAGCATTGAAATCCCCAACCACCATTACTCTCACACTTGATTCAAAACTCCCCACGCATTCACTCAACATTTCCCAAAATCTCTCTCTCTCCTCTACACTTCTCTATTCTCCAGGTGCATACACGCTTACTATAACCCACTTTTCACATCCAATCTTTAATATATATATATATATATATATATATATATATACACACACTCACGTACACACGAAAATAAAGTTACTCTAAATTTCGACCCCCCCCCCCCCCAAAAAAAAAAAATTGCAGTGTATTTGAGGTAAAGAGAACTAGAGGACTCCCTCAGTGGGTCGCAATTTACATGTCTATTTTATTTTCCGTCAATCTCCTTCCTTGGATCGAAAATGATTTCCTCACTTTCCCAGACGCTGAATGACTCCTTACGGTTTGGTGCTCCCACTACGAATGTTATAATAATAATAATAATAATAATAATAATAATAATAATAATAATAATAATAACAAAATAAGTTTTAATAATTCTATATTCTGAGCATTTGTTTAGGAAACAAAATTGGACAAGATAGTGGAATCATAACACATACACACTTTTAAGACTAGGCATGACAGGGTCAACGAATCCAGTGAAAGTGACCGTTTGCATTGGAGATGTGGAGTCCACTAGCTGGGAATCGAACCCCCCACAACAACTAGGTGAGCACACACGCCTAGCGGCCCAGCAGCTTTAACAGGGTCAAGACCCACTATTGTGGGATCCAATTCCGCCATAATATTGTCATTCTCAGTTCTATTATACGTTTACTCTCGGGTAAAAAAAAACTTCATTTCTTTAACATGTGTATTACCGCTTTGGTATGTGTCAGTGGCTTTTTTTTCTGTTCTTTTAATATTCTCTGCCGCTCTACCTACCTCCTCTCTGCGTTTGTCTGTCTCTCCGTTTATACGTGTGTGTGTGTGTGTGTGTGTGTGTGTGTGTGTCTGTGTGTGTGTGTGTCTGTGTGTCTGTGTGTCTGTGTGTCTGTGTGTCTCTGTGTGTCTGTGTGTGTGTCTGTGTGTGTGTGTCTGTGTGTGTGTCTGTGTGTGTGTGTGTGTGTGTGTGTCTGTGTGTGTGTCTGTGTGTGTGTCTGTGTGTGTGTGTCTGTGTGTGTGTGTGTGTGTGTGTGTCTGTGTGTGTCTGTGTGTGTCCGTGTGTCCGTGTCTCTGTGTGTGTGTGTGTGTGTGTGTGTCTGTGTGTGTCTGTGTGTGAGTGTGTGTGTGTGTGTGTCTGTGTGTGTGTGTGTGTGTCTGTGTGTGTCTGTGTGTCCGTGTGTCCGTGTGTGTGTGTGTCTGTGTGTGTGTGTGTGTGTGTGTGTGTGTCTGTGTGTGTGTGTGTGCGTGTCTGTGTGTCCGTGTGTCCGTGTGTCCGTGTGTGTGTGTCTGTGTGTGTGTGTCTGTGTGTGTCTGTGTGTCCGTCTGTGTGTGTCTGTGTGTGTGTCTGTGTGTGTGTCTGTGTGTCCGTCTGTGTGTCCGTCTGTGTGTCCGTCTGTGTGTGCGTCTGTGTGTCCGTCTGTGTGTCCGTCTGTGTGTCCGTCTGTGTGTCCGTCTGTGTGTCCGTCTGTGTGTCCGTCTGTGTGTCCGTCTGTGTGTCCGTCTTTTCCGCTACTACTACGTACTTCAACAACTACTACTACAACGTCTTTACCTCACTGGCGACATGTGTCGTCAAAATACATATTCATCAATGTCCGACATGTTGAACAGTTACGGAATGATATTACATGTAGTTGTGGACAGACATATCCAAGATTTAGCCACACTAGAGCCTGAAGCAACATTTACCGTATTTCCTGGCATAAAGGCGCGCCTTTTTTTCCACAAGTCGTGGAAAATCACCCTGCGCCTTATATGCTCAATGTCATGGTCCAGGGTAGGCTATGGATTACGCTTGAGCGTAAAGCAAGAGGGTAATTAGCCCTTGAGTATGATTACTGATATACCATTATGGTATATCAGTAATCATAGTTTAACATGGTTATATCTGCAACCGAAATAAAAGTTTGACTTTGAAAAACGACATTGAAGTTATACCAACTTCCTCGGTAGTAAAATATTTCGATCCTTTCTTTTTTTCTAAGAAAGATTATCGGAATGTCAGACAAGGTGCCATTTATTTGAGAGATATGGGAAAGGGGCAGCTGGGTCACAGCTGGTACCGCTGACGGGGACATGAACGTAAGTTTAGTTTCCGGATCTTAACTATTAGTAACCTCATAGCTTAGCATGAGAAAGAGAATGAGAGAGAGAGAATGAGAGAGAGAATGAGAGAGAGAGAGAGAGAGAGAGAGAGAGAGAGAGAGAGAGAGAGAGAGAGAGAGAGACAGAGCGCGAGAGTCACGCCTTCCGTGCTCCACGAATATAAGTGTTTTTGAGGGCTACCCAAGTGTTCTGCAATTGTTGCAAAGTGTGTTATGTTAGGGTAGTGAACAATGCTAGAAGCGATTTACAATCTGCCTGAGGCACCTAAGTGTGGGGAGAGCCACAATTTTGTAAGTGATCTAGAAAGTAAACCGTGGTGGCGCAGTCAGAGCGGGCAGGCTAGTGTGGGTGGTAAAGCGACGTTGTCACGTGTCACCCAAGAAAGCTAATAAAGTGAAACAATCGTGTGTCCAGTGAGAGAAATACAGTGAATAGGGTACATTATTAACGAGAAGAAATTGAGGTGGATCTATGCCAGGACGTCACATCGAGCTGGACAATCTACAGGCTGCTACAGCTGCATTGCAAGTACTGTACTCACCTATGGGTGGTTGTTAGGGTATGGGGTTATAGGTTCCAATTAGCCGCCAAGCAGATTGTGAATGGTCTCTCATAGCACGATAAAGAATAGGCATTCAGGTATTCAATAAGGAATAGCAATTGGTAATTCAATGAACAAGGCGAGTAACTTACTATAAGCTAGGTGGCAGGACAAGCTTTTAAGGGCAACACTGTAAGTAGGTGCGGGTCAAGTCCCAGGAGGGTGGGGGTCAGGTCAAAAGAAGTTGTGGTCAGTCAAGGACCACTGAGACTCCACATTACACCGCACAAGTCACCTACCTCACACACACACACACACACACACACACACACACACACACACACACACACACATATCCAGACTCACACATACACTCCCCCCTCCCCACCGACATCTCACTACTTGCCCTGATCCCTTCCCTCCCTCTTTCACCCTCCCCCTCCCCACCTCTCCCTCCTTCCCCCTCTCCCTCTCACCCACTTGCTTCTCCCTCCTTCCCACTCCCCATATTCTCCCCTAAATCCCCCTCCCCACTCCTCCCCCACATAGCCACAGTTCCTCCTCTACCTCCCCCCCCCTCCACACTCTGACATACACACTACTAACCTAACACACAGAATTACATAGGTTTCCCACTCTGAGGCAATCAGGATCAGGCAATCAGGATCAGGCAATCAGTTGCTCTCTGGGTTGCCAGAGAGCAACAAGAAAAACCAAGGAACAGGAGGAGGAAGCTGCAAAGGAAGATTGGGCAGCAGAGCTCATAAAAAGGGAACATGAATGGGAAAAGAAACTAGAAGAACTTAGCATGAGAATGGAAGAGAGGATAGATATGGAAAGCAGGAAGTGGGAGGTGCATGTCAAAGCAGCAGAGTCTAGGATACAGAGTTTAGAAGAGGAACTGAAAAATCAGAAACAGCCTAAAGAACTAAAGAACATTTTGGGATTGACAACAGAGACTGCTACCTCAGTCACAAATAAGGGGACTGTAGGGAAAGAAGGAGCAAAACTGCATGTAGAAGCTCTATCAGTGGAGACTGTAGTAAATGATAGAGCTAAGCTATATGTGGAGGCCCTAACAGACCACAGCAGAGCCCAGTGAAAGCCGAGAAGGGAAAAATGACAGGCCACTGAGCCCAAGTATATTAGCTAGTGAAACTGAAGAAAGGAAAGCTGCAATGGAGGAAATCAAATTGAATGAGGGGATACACAGGGATATGCAGTGGGAGAATGAAAGGGTGAGGTCAGTCTTTGTATATGGGCTCCAGGAAGTTGAAGGGGAAACATATGAAGCAAGAAAACAAGGGAAAAAAAAAGCAATTGAAGGCATCATGAAAGCAATAGGAGAAGACGACATGACCCAGCTGGAAAATTTTCGGAGAATAGGGGGGTTTGTGAAAAAAATAACCCAGCCAGTGAAAGTGACCTTCAAGGCAGAATCGACTCGGAACAGGATCCTGCAGGAGAAAGTACAATTAAGGGACATGCCGGCATACAGGAAGGTGTATCTCGACCGCAACAGAACACAAGAAGAAAGGCAGAAACTGAGAGAGATGGTACAAAGGCGAAAGGAGGAAAGAGAGGGGATGGAGAAGACAGAAAGGAGATCCCAGACCCAGGAAGAAGATCGAATACAGCCTCCCTCACAACTTCCTATAGAAGCCTCCCAACCAGGTCAACCCCAGTACAAACACTCTAAACCAAAACACCCATGCCACATCCAATGCCCCCACCCACTGTATTACAAACTCCACCTCCACAGCAACCACCCATAGTTCCTTATCAGGTCTCTCACTTCCCCAACCCCAATACACCTCCCAGACCACAGTCTTAGAAAAGAAGTTGAAGGTGTGGTATACAAATGCAGATGGAATAACAAATAAGTATGAGGAGTGGCACGAAAGAATCAAGGAGACATCCCCAGACATAATAGCACTCACAGAAACAAAACTCACCAGAATAATAACAGATTCAATCTTTCCATCCGGATATCAAATCCTCAGGAAAGACAGAGGGAGGAGAGGGGGAGGAGGAGTTGCACTGCTCATTAAAAACCAGTTGGATTTTGGGAAAATGGAAGGAATGGATGGCACGGGCGAAAGGGACTACTTAGTAGGAACAATCCAGTCTAAGGGACATAAGGTGATAATTGCAGTAATGTACAACCCACCACAGAACTGCAGGAGGCCAAGAGAAGAATACGATGAGAGCAACAGAGCAATGGTCGACACATTAGCCGAGGTGGCCAGGAGAGCACACATGGGGGGAGCAAAGTTACTAGTTATGGGTGATTTCAATCACAAGGAGATTGACTGGGAAAACCTGGAGCCCCATGGGGGTCCCGAAACATGGAGAGCCAAGATGATGGATGTGGTGCTGGAAAACCTCATGCATCAACATGTTAGAGACACTACCAGAGAGGAGAGGATGAACCAGCAAGACTGGACCTTGTATTCACCTCGAGTAGTTCGGACATCGAGGATATCATGTATGAAAGGCCCCCGGGAGCTAGTGATCATGTGGTTCTGTGCTTCGACTACATAGTTGAGCTCCAAGTGGAGAGAGTAACAGGAATAAGGTGGGAAAACCCAAACTACAAAAGGCAGAACTACTCAGGCATGAGGAACTTCCTTCAAGACATTCAGTGGGAGAGGGAACTGACAGGAAAACCAGTACAAGAAATGGACTATGTGACAACAAAATGCAAGGAGGCGGAGGAGAGGTTTGTTCCCATGGGAAGCAGAAATAATGGGAAGAACAGAGCGAGTCCTTGGTTCACCCAAAGGTGTAGGGAGGCAAAAACTAGGTGTACTAGAGAATGGAAAAGGTACAGAAGACAGAGAACTCAGGAAAATAAAGAGATTAGCCGAAGAGCCAGAAACGAATATGCACAGATAAGAAGGGAGCTCAACGACAATATGAAAATGACATAGAATCGAAAGTCAAGACTGACCCGAAGCTGTTGTACAGCCACATCAGGAGGAAAACAACAGTCAAGGACCAGGTAATCAGACTGAGGAAGGGTAATGGGGAATTCACTAGAAACGACCGAGAAGTATGTCAGGAGCTCAACACGAGATTTAAAGAAGTATTTACAGTGGAAACCAGTAGGACTCCAGGAAATCAGAACAGGGGGGTACATCAGCAAGTGCTGGATGAGGTACATATAACCAAGGAGGAGGTGAAGAAGCTGCTATGCGAACTTGACACCTCAAAGGCGGTGGGACCAGACAACATCTCTCCGTGGGTCCTTAAAGAGGGAGCAGAGATATTGTGTGTGCCATTAACAAAGATCTTTAACACATCATTTGAAACTCGGCAACTCCCTGAGGTATGGAAGATGGCAAATGTAGTCCCAATTTTTAAAAAGGGAGACAGACATGAGGCACTAAACTACAGACCCGTATCACTAACGTGTATAGTATGCAAGGTCATGTAGAAAATCATCAGGAGGAGAGTGGTGGATCACCTGGAAAGAAACAAGTGTATAATTGACAAAAAGCGCGGTTTCATGGAGGGAAAATCCTGTGTCACAAACCTACTAGAGTTTTATGACAAGGTGACAGAAGTTAGACAAGAGAGAGAGGGGTGGATCGACTGCATTTTTTTTTGGACTGCGAGGCCTTCGACACAGTTCCTCACAAGAGGTTACTGCAAAAGCTAGAGGATCAGGCACACATGACAGGAAAGGCACTGCAATAGATCAGAAAATACCTGACAGGGAGGCAACAACGAGTCATGGTACGTGACGAGGTGTCAGAGTGGGCGCCTGTGACAAGCGGGGTTCCACAGGGGTCAGTCCGATGGCCTGTGCTGTTCTTGGTATATGTGAACGACATAACGGAAGGGATAGACTCAGAAGTGTCCTTGTTTGCAGATGATGTGAAGTTAATGAGAAGAATCAAATCGGATGAGGACCAGGCAGGACTACAAAGAGACCTGGACAGGCTACAAGTCTGGTCCAGCAACTGGCTCCTTGAGTTTAACCCTGCCAAATGCAAAGTCATAAAGATTGGGGAAGGGCAAAGAAGACCGCAGACACTATATAGTTTAGATGGCCAAAGACTGCAAACTTCACTCAAGGAAAAAGATCTGGGGGTGAGTATAACACCGAGCATATCTCCTGAGGCGCCCATTAATCAGATAACTGCTGCAGCATACGGGCGCCTGGCAAACCTACGGATAGCGTTCCGATACCTCAGTAAGGATTCGTTCAAGACTCTGTATATCATTTACGTCAGGCCCATATTGGAGTATGCAGCACCAGTTTGGAATCCACACCTAGTCAAGCACGTCAAGAAATTAGAGAAAGTGCAAAGGTTTGCAACAAGACTAGTCCCAGAGCTACGGGGATTGTCCAACGAAGAAAGGTTGAGGGAAATCGGCCTGACGACACTGGAGGACAGGAGGGTCAGGGGAGACATGATAAGGACATATAAAATACTGCGCGGAATAGACAAGGTGGACAAAGACGGGATGTTCCAGAGAAGGGACACAGACACAAGAGGTCACAATTGGAAGTTGAAGACTCAGATGAATCAAAGGGATGTTAGGAAGTATTTCTTCAGTCATAGAGTAGACAGGCCGTGGAATAGCCTAGAAAATGACGTAGTGGAGGCGGGAACCATAGTTTTAAGGCGAGGTATGATAGAGCTCATGGGGCAGGGAGAGGACCTAGTAGCAATCAGCGAAGTGGCGGGGCCAGGAGCTATGAATAGACCCCTGCAACCACAAACAGGTAAGTACAGTATAGTCAACAGTTCTTCAAAACCTCCAAGACCGACACACGAGAATTCAGAACTCTTCAGATACACTTCAGAGATCCACGACTCAGAAGATAGAAATTTATAAAAAACTAAATATATATATATATATATATATATATATATATATATATATATATATATATATATATATATATATATATATATATATATATATACTATTTTATATAACAGGAAATTTTGAGATAGTAAACAAGCAAACTAAAATTTGAATTTCGGTAGACAAACTTTTTGAAATTTCAAGACACTTTATATTTAGCGACTCGCCTAGAAAAAAATATTAACCCCCCCCTTCCCAAATGTTCAATAAACAGATTATTTTAAGCATTAGGACTAACCAGAGAGACGTTCCGAACCTTCATGACTAACCAGACAGGAGGTTCAAGATTTGAAAACTCTCTAAAAGATACTTCAGAACCGCAAGACTCCCCAAACTCAGAGTCTGAAATTTAAGACTCCCAATTCAGTATAATTCAGGTTATGGGGAAGGGAGGAGTGCGCGCACGCGCACACACACACACACACACACACACACACACACACACACACACACACACACACACACACACACACACACAAAGGCTTCAAAGCTTCTTGAAGCTCTTTACACCTGGTGGGGAGTTTCAAGTATTTGCGCAAAAAAAATAAAAAATAAGAAAAATCCCCCTTGAGGGCCACCAGTAGCTTCAAACCCCATCTTAAAGAATTCTTTGGGTTGCCGGCTGGACTTTGAAGGACGCCTCATTAAGTATCTCTTTCACGCGGGCCGACCGAGGCGTCACTTAAGTGGAGTTTTATTTAGTCTCTCTTTTTCTTTCACTTAGCCACTTTTGACAAGTCACCTTTGCTTTCCCACCTCATCCTCTTTTCTTCATTCCTTCTCACCCCGACATCTCCTTACCGCTATCTCTAAACAGAAATTTGAAGAGGTTCGGTGTTTGGTGGTATGTACGGAAAGTCAGGCTCCCACATAGCTTCTTGGAGACGGAGCCTTGGAGTTTCCTGGTGACAGAACTTTGTGGTTTTTAGGTGTTTTGACTTGCAGTTTACTTACTTGGAGTTTACGTCCCCGCGGCCCGGTCTGAGACGAGGCCTCATGATGGATCAGGGTCTGATCAACCAGGCTGTTACTGCTGGCCACACGCAAGCTTACGTACGAGCCCGGTTGATCAGGTAGTGACTTTAGGTGCCTGCAGTCAGTCCTTGCGGTTTGTTATTAGGTAACCTCTTGCAGTATTCTTGATGTCGGGTTTTCAGTTTTCTTGATAAATGGACATGCGGGATGACACCTTTTAGTTTGAGGTGAGAAATTCATTGGTTTCTGAGAGGTAGAACCCAGAAATTTATTAATAGTCTGTCACGTAGTTCGATGGTGGACGATCATTGCAGCTGGAGAGATTCATTACGTTTCTGAAGGTCAGAAACTGTAGTTGGAGAGTAAATCTTGAATCTTACTAAATGCTTCATCGTGATGATTAATAAGATATGTGCGATACTCGGTAATATTTATTGTACAAGTGTTTCGCCATCTTAGCAGACTTCTTCAGTTGAATACGGAAGTGATTTCATTAACTTGTCGGTATTGTATACCTTTAATATAATTATACTTTTTAATATATAAGTGGGTTGATCGGTCCAAGAATTATAGAATTTTAATTGTAGTTTTATTATGTATCGTAATGGTGTAGCAACTGCAGACACAGTGACATCAATAAAATGCCATGTGAATGCCAGGGGGCTGGATTCTGTATTTTTATGCGGATAAATTCTTTAAATTTGTCAAAGGACGGGATGTGTCATTTATTGGAGATCAAGTCCCTTAATTTGCAGAAATTTGGGCACAGTAATTGTGAAGTATACTGATAAATAATTTGAAAAAAGCATTTTTAGTTTATCTATATTTATCTTCGATTACTCTCCCATCTCTCTCTCTTTCTCTCTCTCTCTCTCTCTCTCTTCTCCCCCCCCACATGAAAGTAATTGCTAAATTCCTGTCGGCGTGTTCCTCAGCTCTTTGTCCACGCCTTTCTTTTTCTCCTGCCATTCTCTCTGCTGCCTCAGTAAACCTCCCTGCCTTCTCCCCATTTCCTATATTTATTGAAGCTCCGGCATCTTGGCTTCCCTTTCATTATTTACACATACATCTCTGCTTCCGTTCCTTCCTTCCTGCCCAGCCACCAGCCCCAGCGTTCAGCCCCAGTCTCTAGCCTCTAGCCTCTTTAAACCTCCAGCTTCATCCTCCAGTCCCACGCTCGAGTGCACAGCTGCCACTGTTGGTTCTGCCATTTCTCTCACATTCTGGGCTCCTCTTGGCTAGTGTTGTACCTTATGCTATTCATGTTAGTTGTTGCCTGACCTTAATGCTCTTATGCTGACGTGGACACACTGCCTGCCCACACGCTGCCTGCCCCCACACACCCCGCCCCCACGCACCCCGCCCACACACACCCACTCTCACCCCGCCCACACACACCCCGCCCACACACTCCGTCCACACACACCCCGCCCACACACACCCCGCCCACACACTCCGTCCACACACACACCCCGCCCACACACACCATGCCCACACACACCCCGCCCACACACACCCCGCTCATCTCAATATATTTTTTCATGAAACCCGCATGATTATATTCACATGATTCAAGGTCCACATAACTCCACTTCCTTGGATCTAGAACCCTTTATCAGCACGCTTTTAGGCATACACAAACGCGAAAAATTAAAGCATACTAAATTCTCAGGACACACTAAACCCCCAGGGACCAGTTACAATGTTAAAAAAGAACGCCATTTATGGGTCGTAAAAAGCCAGGCGAAATGAAAGGCAAAGAGGGAAGCTAAAATTTCTTGGATCAAGAGCCCTTCAAAGGCATCAAATCACCTTCATTGTGACGTTAGCTCCGTTAGCCTCATATGACTTCTACTCTAGTATATGAGGTCTGGCCGCATATGTTTAAGGTTTGAGGGACTGACCACCACCTACTAAGGGTGATGGACTCCTCACCTTAAAACTGTTCCGGTCGTGTCTCCCACCGAGGAAGGGTGACCCAAAAAATGAAGAAACACCTTCACCATCACTCGCTCCATTACTGCCTTCCCAGAGGATCGCCGATATTACAGATGTCCGACTAATCGGTTCCCCTGAATCCCCTCATGTTACCTTGCTCACACTCCAATAGCACGTCGTCATTAAACCCACTTGTCTCCACTCCTAACACGCTCAAACAAGCCTGCTGGATGTCCAATCCACTCGCACACAAAACCTCCATTACTCCCTCCCTCCAACTTTTCTGGGACGACCATTCTCTTAAAACTCAGTTGTTTTTGTCAGATCCGGTTATTGCTCTCTCCACCCAGCTGTGGACGTGCCCCACGAGAAACACAAACACACTAACTTGTATTACGACAGCACACTCAACTCTCCCAGAGGGCGCTGGTCTTGACACAGCGAAGCAATTAAAAAGTTAGCCCACTTACTAGCTAGACTCTGAATCGCCACTAGCATATACAATCCCCCCGTTCTTCCTCGCCTACGTAGTCACTGTGCTGGAAATAAAGACGCTGGGAGCAAGGAAATCTTTTAATACGACGTTTCGCCTAAGGCGTAACGATTATGCTTAGAGAAACACAGCTCAAAATCAGGAAAAGTTATTATGTGAGGTCAAAAGAGACCAGGAAAGAGTCAGGGTGACAGGTTTATTATAAGAATCACAGTTAACGTGGGCAATAGGTTTAACTAATGTATACATTGCACTATACTGCTCGTTGGTCTTGTTAAGGTGGCTCGTAGCTGCTCCTAAAATTGTATATTTATTCCTGTCGTTGTCGTGGTGTAACTGTTATGTTCTCTTTCCAATCCATGATGTGAGAATGACTGCTGCATTGACTTGAGATTCCAAATAAAAAAATCTAACTCCTTTTTCCAATCATTGCTTTATAAAATGTTCAATAATGAACCTTTGATAAGTGTTTATTACACTTTTATTAGATATGCATTATAAAAAAAACAGCTAACTTCCAAGCGTTTTCGTGACTTTTCACATTATCAAGGAACTATGTGACATAGTTCCTTGATAATGTGAGAAGTCACGAAAGCGCTTGGAATTTCGCTATTTTTTCATAGTAGTTGTTTTGCATATTGTAATATCACCTGTTTACTGTGATCTTATTGCATGCCTTATAAAACATACAATAATCAGAATCCAAAGTCAGCTGTGTGGTAGCACTTGACATTGCTGGTGCTTTCGACCGGGTGTGGCACCAGGGCCTCTTAGCAAAACTTCAAGCACTGGGAATTGCAGGCTCTACGCTATGTCTCCTCAGTGATTACCTTCATGGTAGATCTCTAAGTGTAGTTTTCAATGGAACGGAATCAGCAAGACATCCTATTGGGGCAAGTGTTCCACAAGGAAGCGTGCTGGGTCCATTGTTATGGAATGTCTACTTCAACGACCTTCTTCATCTCATCCCAGACTCCCATGCATATACAGGCGACTGTACACTGACATTCACTTATCCAAGAGAAGAAATGCCAGCTGCTCTAAGCTACATTAATCACCAGCTTAGAGCTACTTCAGCTTGGGGAAATAGATGGCAAGTAACATTTGCACCTGAGAAAACGCAAATGATGATGGTCTCTAGGCACCATGATGGTAATACTGGTGCAGTAGTAAGGATGAATGGGAGGGTGTTGGCACCTGGAGAAGAAGTTGATATCCTTGGGGTGAAATTTGACTCCAAACTAACCATGAAGAACCATGTTGTAAATCTTGCAAACAAGGCAGCCAGGAAGCTTACAGCACTTCGCCGTATCTCCCATCTGCTTGACAATAGGGGTTGCAAGATTCTGTACGAGGCACAAGTACGCTCACACCTTGAGTATGCTCCACTTTCTTGGTTTGCCTGCCTCCCCCCTCCCCTCTCATCTGCGACTGCTTGACAGAGTAGAGAACAGAGCAAGACGTCTCATCTCTCGCCTGGACCCATCCTGGATAGACCTGTCATTTCAGCAGAGCCTTCAGCACAGGAGGGATGTGGGTGGCCTTACTGTTATGTACAAGGCCAATATTGTCAAAATACCACACTTGGATCCACTTCGAGGACAGCGTGAAACAAGCTTTTATGCCACAAGATGGGCAGAAAGCAGCAACTTCACTCTGGCTGTACCCTTCTCCAGAACTTCACTCCATCTGAGATCATATATACCCAAGATGACTCGAGTATGGAACACATTCGTACAGCATAATGATGTCAACGAGATAAAGTCAGTTGATCAAATGAAAATGTTGGCCCACAGATGGCTCCAACTTAATCCTGTTCCCTACTTGTATGTCTCATAACTATAAAAATGCTTTCAAATGAGCTGATATAGGTAACATCTCTTAGCTTGCCAATAAAGCTAGGGATCCTTAACCTGTAAATAGCGTGTCAATAAAACTAGGGATCCTTAACCTAACCTTGTCAAACCCTGTGTAAAAAAAAAAAAAAAAAAAAAAAAAAAAAAAAAAAAAAAAAAAAAAAAAAAAAAACTGAAGTTAATAGCATGCACAACATTTCAAATATTTTCTTGTTATTCATCCTGCAGGCGTAGGTATGTTTCTGAAAGTGTGTCTGAAGGTCTCCGCTGTTCTCATCAGCATAGAAATTATCCCATCTGCTGTGTTGTACACTGCTGCTGTGCAAGTAGTTCCGAGTATAGAGCTTCTGGAAATCTCTGATAGTTTTGGTGGTAAGGATTACCACGTCCATGTACGCTTTAGAGAGACTCGGGGAGATGGTGGTAGAAGTCTGCCTTGTAGGGAGGTCTAGAAATCTTGGGATGTGCTGTATTCGGGGAAGATTTTCCATTTGCAGGAGTGAATGATGTGCACTGGGAACTTTAATGTGGCAAAGGCCTTAACATATTTTGGTCGTTTTGAAATCTAATCGTCACTGCAAATTCAGAATGCTGGCAGGGAAAAATTATGATAACGCCAAGCACAGTTTTGAGGTGATGAAAGGAGTAGCAGTGTACTAGTTATTCTTTTTGTTATATTTTCAGTATACTTTTAGATCATCTCCATCCTTGATGAAAACGTCCAGAAACAGTAGACAGTGAATTGTGTGGGAACAATAACCAGAGTATCGCCGAAATATACAAGGCTAATAATGTGTCGTGGGAAGATATCTTTAAAAAGGTCCTAATCGAGGTGGATCATGGCTAAACTTGCTCTAAGAG
>NC_091294.1:41010184-41022684 GCF_038502225.1 Cherax quadricarinatus | reverse complement strand
CTCAAACTACCAGTCTGGCACTAACAATCATTCCACGGTCCAAGTCACTTAAATCACATTTCTTCCCCATTCTGATGTTCAGTCTGAGCAACGGCTGAACCTCATCATGTCTGCATGCTTTTAGGCATTGAGGTGCTCCAACGTAATTGGCTGTTAGATATTTTCATTAATGGGCAGGTGTACAGTTGTACTTAGTAAACTGGCTACTGATTATATATATGCATGTACTAGTTTCCGAAACATGTCGTGAATAAATAATGCTTCTAGTAACAATCATACTTACCTCCCTTATGAATATTGCTTCTAGTAACAATCATAGTTATCTCCCGTATAATATTTCCCAAGGAATTCTTCAGTTGTTAATATATACATATATAAAAATTATATTGTTTTAACGCAGGAAGTGTGAAGATATATTTTCATATAGTCAGCATTAAGTTTCAAAGTTCCTCATCACAGTTTAGTGTGTCAGAGCCGACGACTGCATTACTCTGAATATATGTCAACATTTATCGTATATTCTACCGTATCTGTGTACTGGTATGCCTGAAAATTGCTCTGTGATTCGTGTGTGTGTGTGTGTGTGTGTGTGTGTGTGTGTGTGTGTAAAATCTCCTGTAATCTCAGTTGTAGTAAGCAGTCGTCACAATCTACGCCATGTTTGTGAAAGTATGACAGCAGAGTTAATGTGACTGACCACGAACTGTAACTACGAGGCTTCTCAGTAAGTTTGTCACTATTTCTATTGTCAATGTAGTCATTATGCCGGTGTAGTCGCAATGTTGTAGTCGTTATGTTGGTGCAGTCGCTATGATCTAGTCATGTAGTCGTTATCGTTATGCTGGTGCAGTCGTTGTTACTCTAAATCCTTTGTTGGTATAGTTCTTATTTGTTCTAGTTCTTAAGGTGGTGTAATTGTTAGTTATGTAGGTATAGTTATGTTGTTGTAATAATATTCCTGCAGATCATCCATGTTGCGATGTCCATGTGTGCCAGTGGGCCGCTGACAACAACAATCTGGATGAACAGGCATTCTACAAGAAAACCTGGCCAGATTGCAAGCGGCAAGAGCAGAAAAAGGCTCTGGTGTTATACGGGAGACAAGACAACAACACTTGGCTCTGGTGTTGTACGGGAGACAAGAAGACAACAACACTTGGCTCTGGTGTTGTACGGGAGGCAAGAAGACAACAACACTTGGCTCTGGTGTTGTACGGGAGACAAGAAGACAACAACACTTGGCTCTGGTGTTGTACGGGAGGCAAGAAGACAACAACACTTGGCTCTGGTGTTGTACGGGAGACAAGAAGACAACAACACTTGGCTCTGGTGTTGTACGGGAGACAAGAAGACAACAACACTTGGCTCTGGTGTTGTACGGGAGACAAGAAGACAACACCACTTGGCTCTGGTGTTGTACGGGAGGCAAGACAACAACACTTGGCTCTGGTGTTGTACGGGAGACAAGACAACAACACTTGGCTCTGGTGTTGTACGGGAGACAAGAAGACAACAACACTTGGCTCTGGTGTTGTACGGGAGACAAGACAACAACACTTGGCTCTGGTGTTGTACGGGAGACAAGAAGACAACAACACTTGGCTCTGGTGTTGTACGGGAGACAAGACAACAACACTTGGCTCTGGTGTTGTACGGGAGACAAGAAGACAACAACACTTGGCTCTGGTGTTGTACGGGAGACAAGAAGACAACAACACTTGGCTCTGGTGTTGTACGGGAGGCAAGAAGACAACAACACTTGGCTCTGGTGTTGTACGGGAGACAAGAAGACAACAACACTTGGCTCTGGTGTTGTACGGGAGACAAGAAGACAACAACACTTGGCTCTGGTGTTGTACGGGAGACAAGAAGACAACACCACTTGGCTCTGGTGTTGTACGGGAGGCAAGACAACAACACTTGGCTCTGGTGTTGTACGGGAGACAAGAAGACAACACCACTTGGCTCTGGTGTTGTACGGGAGGCAAGACAACAACACTTGGCTCTGGTGTTGTACGGGAGACACGAAGACAACAACACTTGGCTCTGGTGTTGTACGGGAGACAAGAAGACAACAATACTTGGCACTGGTGTTGTACGGGAGACACGAAGACAACAACACTTGGCTCTGGTGTTGTACGGGAGACAAGACAACAACACTTGGCTCTGGTGTTGTACGGGAGACAAGACAACAACACTTGGCTCTGGTGTTGTACGGGAGGCAAGAAGACAACAACACTTGGCTCTGGTGTTGTACGGGAGACAAGAAGACAACAGCACTTGGCTCTGGTGTTGTACGGGAGACAAGACAACAACACTTGGCTCTGGTGTTGTACGGGAGACAAGACAACATAAGAACATAAGAACATAAGAAAGGAGGAACACTGCAGGAGGCCTGTTGGCCCATACTAGGCAGGTCCTTTACAATTCATCCCACTAACAAAACATTTGCCCAACCCAATTTTCAATGCCACCCAAGAAATAAGCTCTGATGTGAAAGTCCCACTCAAATCCAACCCCTCCCACTCATGTACTTATCCAACCTAAATTTGAAACTACCCAAAGTCCCAGCCTCAATAACCCAACTAGGTAGACTGTTCCACTCATCTACTACCCTATTTCCAAACCAATACTTTCCTATGTCCTCTCTAAATCTAAACTTATCTAATTTAAATCCATTACTGCGGGTTCTCTCTTGCTAAAGCTAACCTATGACACTGAGCTTGACTCTATCATCATTACTGATTCTATGTCATCATTGAAGGCTCTTGGCTCATATAATGACTCCAACAACATGCTCATTGGAGAAGCCAGCTATAGATACTCAAAAATTAGGGACAAAGGAATTAATGTACAATTGCTATGGATCCCATCACACATTGGATTACTCCTTCATGATAAAGTTGATATGTTAGCCAAGAAGAGTATCCAGAAGGAGAACGTAGAATATAACTTTGGTATAACTGTGTCTAGCATTAGGAATAATATTAGGAGAGAAGTAAATAATGAAGATGATTGTTATAGGAATGCAGTTAGAAGCCTGAGTAGATCTATAACCCACTATGATAACATGAACGTAGATAAGTATGTTTATGGAGCAACTTGCAATGTGAACAGACTGACTGATGTTGTAGTGGCCAGGCTTAGGCTTGGTTACAAGTACTTCTGGCAGTTTGGGAGACACACAGATGATGATCAAACTAAATGTAAATTATGTGATCAGGCATATGGTCACTCTCTTGAACACTGTGCTTAATTGTCCACTTATTGAGGAATACAGAGACAGACAGTATAATAACCTATGTGACATGTCAAGATATCTTATTAATGAAAATAAGATACCAGATATACTAAGCAGGTTTCCTAAATTTGCTTGTAACAGATAAGTGAACTATAGATGTGTAGATATGAATCCATATGTATTCCTGTTAACCCTTTGGGGCCTAGTTCCTAGGCCTTTTGTGTATCCACATGCTCTCGCGCTACCATCCACAGGATGGATATGGGGTGCACAATAAACTAGCCACTTCGGTGGCAAAATCTAAATCTAATCTAATCTTGGAGAGACATCCTCAAGACCTTATTAATATCCCCTTTATTAATACCTATCTTCCACTTACACACTTCGATCAGGTCTCCCCTCATTCTTCGTCTAACAAGTGAATGTAACTTAAGAGTCTTTAATCTTTCTTCATAAGGAAGATTTCTAATGCTATGTATTAATTTAGTCATCCTACGCTGAATGTTTTCTAACGAATTTATGTCCATTCTGTAATATGGAGACCAGAACCGAGCTGCATAATCTAGGTGAGGCCTTACTAATGATGTATAAAGCTGCAGTATGACCTCTGGACTTTTGTTGCTTACACTTCTTGATATAAATCCCAGTAATCTATTTGCCTTATTACGTACGCTTGGGCATTGCTGTCTTGGTTTAAGGTTGCTGCTCACCATAACCCCCAAGTCCTTTTCGCAATCTGTATGGCTAAGTTCTACATCATTTAACTTATAAGTACTAGGGTTATGGGCACTCCCAAGCTTCAGAACCTTGCATTTATCTACATTGAACTGCATCTGCCACTTTTCTGACCAAGAATAGAGTTTGTTTAAATCCTCCTGAAGTTCCATAACATCTACGTTTGAATCAATTATCCTATCTTTGTGTCATCGGCGAATTTGCTCATATCACTAGTAATTCCCTCATCAAGATCATTGATATATATTATAAACAACAACGGGCCCAAGACTGATCCCTGTGGAACGCCACTTGTTACAGATCCCCACTCGGATTTAACCCCATTTATGGACACTCTGCTTCCTGTCAGTGAGCCATGACTCGATCCACGAGAGCACTTTTCCCCCAATGCCATGAGCTGCCACTTTCTTTAACAGTCTATGGTGCGGAACTCTATCAAAAGCCTTACTAAAATCTAAGTAAATATCAAATTCTTTATCGTGGTCAACAGCCTCAAAAGCTTTACTGAAGAAAGTTAATCAATTAGTTAGACAAGACCGGCCTCTTGTGAATCCATGCTGAGTATCATTAATCAAGCTATGCTTATCGAGATGGCTTCTTATAATCTCAGCTATAATTGACTCTAGTAATTTGCCTACAATTGAGGTCAGGCTTATTGGGCGGTAATTTGACGGTAACGACTTGTCCCCTGTTTTAAAAATAGGAATTACATTAGCCATCTTCCACATATCAGACACTACACCTGTTTGAAGAGATAAATTAAAAATATTAGTTAATGGTTCACAGACTTCCATTTTGCATTCCTTAAGAACCCTTGAAAAAACCTCATCAGGACCCGGTGACTTATTTTGCTTCAGTCTGTCTATCTGCTTCAC
Organism: Cherax quadricarinatus; assembly: GCF_038502225.1. Taxonomy (NCBI): domain Eukaryota; kingdom Metazoa; phylum Arthropoda; class Malacostraca; order Decapoda; family Parastacidae; genus Cherax; species Cherax quadricarinatus. The sequence goes on along the minus strand of NC_091294.1, from coordinate 41,017,833 downwards.
AACCATTTCACTAGTGACTGTGATGTTACATAATTTATCTTCTTCTAGCCCACTATAAAAATTAATTACTGGAATATTGTTAGTGTCTTCCTGTGTAAAAACTGAGAGAAAATAATTATTAAAAATCGAGCACATTTCATTCTCTTTGTCAGTAAAGTGCCCATAGTTATTTTTAAGGGGACCTATCTTATCTCTAACTTTTGTTCTATAGACCTGGAAAAAACTTTTTGGGTTAGTTTTAGAATCCCTAGCAACTTTAATTTCATAGTCCCTTTTAGCTTTTCTTATCCCCTTTTTAATGTCCCTCTTAATGTCAATATACTGATTCATAAGATGACACTCACCTCTTTTGATACGCCTATAAATTCCTTTCTTATGCCCTAGTAGATATTTGAGCCTATTATTCATCCATTTTGGGTCATTTCTATTTGATCTAATTTCTTTATATGGGATAAACGTTCTTTGAGCAGCATGTATAGTGTTCAGAAAACTGTCATATTGATAGCTCACTTCGTTACCCCAGTTAACAGATAAGTGTTCTCTAAGCCCATCGTAATCTGCTAAGCGAAAATCTGGGACTGTTACTGAGTTATCGCTACTATCGTACTTCCATTCAATGCTAAATGTAATTGATTTGTGGTCGCTAGCACCCAGTTCCTCTGAAATTTCTAAATTATTAACAAGGGATTCATTGTTTGCCATAACTAAGTCAAGCAGGTTATTTCCTCTTGTAGGTTCTGTCACAAACTGCTTCAAAAAACAATCCTGAACTACTTCTAAGAAGTCGTATGATTCTAAATTCCCAGTCAAGATATTCCAATCAATATGACTAAAGTTAAAGTCTCCTAGAATTACTACATTATCGTGCCTTGTGGCCTTAACAATTTCCTCCCATAGTAGTCTCCCTTGGTCCCTATCTAAGTTTGGGGGACGGTATATCACTCCTAAAATCAGTTTTCCATGCCCCTCTGAAAATTCTATCCAAACAGACTCTGTATGTGTTACTTCAGACTTAATACCCGTTTTTATGCAACAGTTCAAGCGATCTTGGACATACAATGCCACCCCACCCCCCTTCCCGATACTTCTATCTACTTGGAACAATTTAAAACCCTGAATATGACATTCCGCAGGCATGTCCCGACTTTTTGAATTAAACCACGTCTCAGTTAAGGCAAATACATCAATGTTACCTGCACTAGCAACTAATCTCAACTCGTCCATCTTATTCCTAGCACTACGGCAATTAGCATAATAAACATTGAAAGACTCTCCTTTCTCTTTACCCTTCCTGCTCATTTCTGTTTTTCTACTAAACCTATTACTGTCCTTATCACCCAAAGTCCCTGGCTTTTCAATATCTACCTCGTTCTGCTTATTACTAGTTCCCCTAGAACTCGTAATATTACTACACTGGGACTTCACTGTTTTCCTGCCAAAACCCATACCACTAACTATTCCTAGTTTAAAGTCCTAACTGCTCCCTCCACTGCAGTTGCCAGTGCTACCACCCCAGACCTAGATAAGTGAACCCCATCCCTGGCATACATGTCATTTCTGCCATAGAAGATGTCCCAGTTGTCAATGAATGTTACCGCATTTTCCTTACAGTATTTGTCCAGCCAGCAATTGACACCAATTGCCCTGGACAACCATTCATTTCCAACTCCTCTCCTTGGCAAAATACCACATATGACAGGGTTCCCACCCTTACTCCTAATTATTTCTATTGCTGACCTATACCTGCTAATCAGGTCTTCACTCCTACGTCTGCCAACATCGTTGCCTCCAGCACTGAGACAGATAATCGGATTGTTCCCATTACCTCTCATGATGTCATCCAGACGGCTAACAATATCCTCCATCCCAGCCCCAGGAAAGCAAACTCTCTGTCTCCTACTCCTGTCCTTCAAGCAGAACGCCCTATCCATATACCTAACTTGGCTATCCCCAACAACAACAATATTCTTACCTTCCTTGATGTCGTTCGTCGTGACGTTCCCAGTAGTCGACTCACATTCGTCGGGTAGCACTGAGAATGTATTAGATGTTTCTACAACAGTTTCCACGGCAGTCTCTTTCTTCTTCATCGTTTCTACCTTTCCATTCGACTTCTTGATCGTCAACTTCGTTCCCTGCTGTCCAGCCATTGACCAGTTTCCCTTCTTGACCAGAGGACTCAAAACAGGAGGACTACTACGAATATTCCTGTTTTCCTCGGTCAGTCTCCGAATCTCTACCTTCGCCAACCTCAATTCTTCCTTAAGCTGTTGGTAAAGTTGCTCGATGGAGGGCATCTTGCTTCAATTCGTAGACAGCGCGCAAACAGGTCTTCACAGAGCTAAGTACACGTCAACACTGCGCAAAAGCAAACTCAATCAGGAGCTACTGCGCAGCACGTCCGCACGGCCCAATAGCGATGCGAACAACAACACTTGGCTCTGGTGTTGTACGGGAGATAAGACAACAACACTTGGCTCTGGTGTTGTACGGGAGACAAGACAACAACACTTGGCTCTGGTGTTGTACGGGAGACAAGAAGACAACAACGCTTGGCTCTGTTGTTGTACGGGAGAGAAGAAGACAACAACACTTGGCTCTGGTGTTGTATGGGAGACACGAAGACAACAACACTTGGCTCTGGTGTTGTACGGGAGATAAGACAACAACACTTGGCTCTGGTGTTGTACGGGAGACAAGACAACAACACTTGGCTCTGGTGTTGTACGGGAGGCAAGAAGACAACAACACTTGGCTCTGGTGTTGTACGGGAGGCAAGAAGACAACAACACTTGGCTCTGGTGTTGTACGGGAGACAAGAAGACAACAACACTTGGCTCTGGTGTTGTACGGGAGACAAGAAGACAACAACACTTGGCTCTGGTGTTGTACGGGAGACAAGACAACAGCACTTGGCTCTGGTGTTGTACGGGAGACAAGAAGACAACAACACTTGGCTCTGGTGTTGTACGGGAGACAAGAAGACAACAACACTTGGCTCTGGTGTTGTACGGGAGACAAGAAGACAACAACACTTGGCTCTGGTGTTGTACGGGAGACAAGAAGACAACAACACTTGGCTCTGGTGTTGTACGGGAGCCAAGACAACAACACTTGGCTCTGGTGTTGTACGGGAGACAAGACAACAACACTTGGCTCTGGTGTTGTACGGGAGACAAGACAACAACACTTGGCTCTGGTGTTGTACGGGAGACAAGAAGACAACAACACTTCGCTCTGGTGTTGTACGGGAGACAAGAAGACAACACTTGGCTCTGGTGTTGTACGGGAGACAAGACAACAACATTTGGCTCTGGTGTTGTACGGGAGACAAGACAACAACACTTGGCTCTGGTGTTGTACAGGAGACAAGAAGACAACAACACTTGGCTCTGGTGTTGGACGGGAGACAAGACAACAACACTTGGCTCTGGTGTTGTACGGGAGACAAGAAGACAACAACACTTGGCTCTGGTGTTGTACGGGAGACAAGAAGACAACAACACTTGGCTCTGGTGTTGTACGGGAGACAAGAAGACAACAACACTTGGCTCTGGTGTTGTACGGGAGACAAGAAGACAACAACACTTGGCTCTGGTGTTGTACGGGAGGCAAGACAACAACACTTGGCTCTGGTGTTGTACGGGAGGCAAGACAACAACACTTGGCTCTGGTATTGTACGGGAGACAAGACGACAACAACACTTGGCTCTGGTGTTGTACGGGAGCCAAGACAACAACACTTGGCTCTGGTGTTGTACGGGAGACAAGACAACAACACTTGGCTCTGGTGTTGTACGGGAGACAAGACAACAACACTTGGCTCTGGTGTTGTACGGGAGACAAGAAGACAACAACACTTCGCTCTGGTGTTGTACGGGAGACAAGAAGACAACACTTGGCTCTGGTGTTGTACGGGAGACAAGACAACAACATTTGGCTCTGGTGTTGTACGGGAGACAAGACAACAACACTTGGCTCTGGTGTTGTACAGGAGACAAGAAGACAACAACACTTGGCTCTGGTGTTGTACGGGAGACAAGACAACAACACTTGGCTCTGGTGTTGTACAGGAGACAAGAAGACAACAACACTTGGCTCTGGTGTTGTACGGGAGACAAGAAGACAACAACACTTGGCTCTGGTGTTGTACGGGAGACAAGACAACAACATTTGGCTCTGGTGTTGTACGGGAGACAAGACAACACTTGGCTCTGGTGTTGTACGGGAGGCAAGACAACAACACTTGGCTCTGGTGTTGTACGGGAGGCAAGACAACAACACTTGGCTCTGGTATTGTACGGGAGACAAGACGACAACAACACTTGGCTCTGGTGTTGTACGGGAGACAAGAAGACAACAACACTTGGCTCTGGTGATGTACGGGAGGCAAGAAGACAACACTTGGCTCTGGTGTTGTACGGGAGACAAGACAACAACACTTGGCTCTGGTGTTGTACGGGAGACAAGAAGACAACAACACTTGGCTCTTGTGTTGTACGGGAGACAAGAAGACAACAACACTTGGCTCTGGTTTTGTACGGGAGACAAGAAGACAACAACACTTGGCTCTGGTGTTGTACGGGAGACAAGACAACAACACTTGGCTCTGATGTTGTACGGGAGACAAGAAGACGACAACACTTGTCTCTGGTGTTGTACGATAGACAAGAAGACAACAACACTTGGCTCTGGTGTTGTACGGGAGACAAGAAGACAACAACACTTGGCTCTGGTGTTGTACGGGAGACAAGAAGACAACAACACTTGGCTCTGGTGTTGTACGGGAGACAAGAAGACAACAACACTTGGCTCTGGTGATGTACGGGAGGCAAGAAGACAACACTTGGCTCTGGTGTTGTACGGGAGACAAGACAACAACACTTGGCTCTGGTCTTGTACCGGAGACAAGAAGACAACAACACTTGGCTCTGGTGTTGTACGGGAGACAAGACAACAACACTTGGCTCTGGTGTTGTACGGGAGACAAGACAACACTTGGCTCTGGTGTTGTACGGGAGACAAGAAGACGACAACACTTGTCTCTGGTGTTGTACGAGAGACAAGAAGACAACAACACTTGGCTCTGTTGTTGTACGGGAGACAAGAAGACAACAACACTTGGCTCTGGTGTTGTACGGGAGACAAGAAGACAACAACACCTGGCTCTGGTGTTGTACGAGAGACAAGAAGACAACAACACTTGGCTCTGGTGTTGTACGGGGGACAAGAAGACAACACCACTTGGCTCTGGTGTTGTACGGGAGACAAGAAGACAACAACACTTGGCTCTGGTGTTGTACGGGAGACAAGAAGACAACACTTGGCTCTGGTGTTGTACGGGAGACAAGAAGACATCAACACTTGGCTCTGGTGTTGTACGGGAGACAAGACAACAACACTTGGCTCTGGTGTTGTACGGGAGACAAGAAGACAACAACACTTGGCTCTGTTGTACGGGAGACAAGAAGACAACAACACTTGGCTCTGGTGTTGTACGAGAGACAAGACAACAACACTTGGCTCTGGTGTTGTACGGGAGACAAGACAACAACACTTGGCTCTGGTGTTGTACGGGAGACAAGAAGACGACAACACTTGTCTCTGGTGTTGTACGAGAGACAAGAAGACAACAACACTTGGCTCTGGTGTTGTACGGGAGACAAGAAGACAACACCACTTGGCTCTGGTGTTGTACGGGAGACAAGACAACAACACTTGGCTCTGGTGTTGTACGGGAGACAAGAAGACATCAACACTTGGCTCTGGTGTTGTACGGGAGACAAGAAGACATCAACACTTGGCTCTGGTGTTGTACGGGAGACAAGAAGACAACAACACTTGGCTCTGGTGTTGTACGAGAGACAAGAAGACAACAACACTTGGCTCTGGTGTTGTACGGGAGACAAGACAACAACACTTGGCTCTGGTGTTGTACGGGAGACAAGACAACAACACTTGGCTCTGGTGTTGTACGGGAGACAAGAAGACAACAACACTTCGCTCTGGTGTTGTACGGGAGACAAGAAGACAACACTTGGCTCTGGTGTTGTACGGGAGACAAGACAACAACACTTGGCTCTGGTGTTGTACGGGAGACAAGAAGACAACACTTGGCTCTGGTGTTGTACGGGAGACAAGACAACAACACTTGGCTCTGGTGTTGTACGGGAGACAAGAAGACAACACTTGGCTCTGGTGTTGTACGGGAGACAAGAAGACAACAACACTTGTCTCTGGTGTTGTACGGGAGACAAGAAGACAGCACTTGGCTCTGGTGTTGTACGGGAGACAAGAAGACATCAACACTTGGCTCTGGTGTTGTACGGGAGACAAGACAACAACACTTGGCTCTGGTGTTGTACGGGAGACAAGAAGACAACAACACTTGGCTCTGTTGTACGGGAGACAAGAAGACAACAACACTTGGCTCTGGTGTTGTACGAGAGACAAGACAACAACACTTGGCTCTGGTGTTGTACGGGAGACAAGACAACAACACTTGGCTCTGGTGTTGTACGGGAGACAAGAAGACGACAACACTTGTCTCTGGTGTTGTACGAGAGACAAGAAGACAACAACACTTGGCTCTGGTGTTGTACGGGAGACAAGAAGACAACACCACTTGGCTCTGGTGTTGTACGGGAGACAAGACAACAACACTTGGCTCTGGTGTTGTACGGGAGACAAGAAGACATCAACACTTGGCTCTGGTGTTGTACGGGAGACAAGAAGACATCAACACTTGGCTCTGGTGTTGTACGGGAGACAAGAAGACAACAACACTTGGCTCTGGTGTTGTACGAGAGACAAGAAGACAACAACACTTGGCTCTGGTGTTGTACGGGAGACAAGAAGACAACACCACTTGGCTCTGGTGTTGTACGGGAGACAAGAAGACATCAACACTTGGCTCTGGTGTTGTACGGGAGACAAGAAGACAACAACACTTGGCTCTGGTGTTTTTGCGATTAATTAGCCGGAAACCGAAATGAGCTTTCATTTAAACATAAAAAATACGTATGTATCTTTATCGCTAATCATATCAGATATAAAATTCAAGGGAAGTTGAATTCTCAAGAAACATTTTCATCAGGTAGCTAAGAAATTTATGGCTTGATAATTTTTCAACCGAAGAAAAAGGTTGAAATTTTGGCTGAAGAAAAATTGAGAAGAATTTAAGAGTTGAGATTTAAAATGCATGAAATTATAGCTGGAGATATTATATGTCTAGCTCACTCCCTGCTAATACATTTATGTGAATATTTCTCGAGGAATTTATAAAAGTTTCGCATGAAGAGAGGAGGTCTGACACCTGCAAAACATCAGTTCAAACTTTTGCAACTCTCGTATCATGTGTGTGCATGTGCATACACACACACACATATATATATGTCGTGCCGAACAGGTAAAACTTGCGATTTTGGCTTAAATATTAACGCTCTTCTTGCCGAATAAGGCAAGCCAAAGTTTGTGTTTGCAATAATTTCGCAGAAATCATTCTGAATCAAACGAAAAAATATATTTCATTGTGTTATTATATTATTGCAAGCTTATCTAAAATATATATAGTTGGATTAGGCTAAATTAATTTGCTCTTGTTATAATAAGGTTAGATTAGTTTTCTGTGGTTCTTTTGGTACAAAATT
>NC_091294.1:41004228-41010084 GCF_038502225.1 Cherax quadricarinatus | reverse complement strand
AATGTTACTCATAATTTTAAAAAAATATATATTATATATATATATATATATATATATATATATATATATATATATATATATATATATATATATATATATATATACATATATGTCGTGCCGAATAGGCAGAACTTGCGATCTTGGCTTAAATAGCAACGCTCATCTTGCCATATAGAACAAGTGAAAGTTTGTATGCGCAATAATTTCGCAAAAATCATTCTGAACCTAACGAAAAAAGTATATTTAATTGTGTTTGTTTAGTATTAAATTATTGTAAACGTAATTAAAATATATTTAGTAGGATAAGGCTAAAATAAATTGTTCTTGTTATAATAAGGTTAGGTAAGTTTTCTAAGATTCTTCTGGTGCAAAATTAAAAATTTTTACATTAACATTAATAAAAAAAAATATATCTTTAAACGTATCAGAGAAAATTTTAGAAAGAACTTAATTTTACATGAGTTCTTGCTAATTGACCAGTTTTACATATTCGGCACAACATTATATATATATATATATATATATATATATATGTGTGTGTGTGTGTGTGTGTGTGTGTGTGTGTGTGTGTGTGTGTGTGTGTGTGTCGCACTCTCAGTGTGAGTATTTGGATTTTTTTCATTTCTATTAAATGCTTTTCAAAAGAGTAACTTCAGATGTGCGCTGAAGGTTCAGGTTCAGAAAAGTCGTGCAGATGCAGTAGTTATCCGAAATGGCAGGAGGCAATTTTCTTCCAGTTCAATTTTAAACATATTTGTATATTTGTATTCAGAGAATTAAGACGATCTAATGACTGTTATAGTAAGCGATGCCTCCAGAGACACTTCACATATCACAGACAAGTGAAAAGTTCACTCTGAACATTGAATTTATATTTTGGTTAAAACAATCAATAAAGGCGAGCCCATTGCCATTCCAAATACTCGGCTGCAAAATGTCACTTCATACGCAAACGCTTTTTCTGGGAAAAACATACAGTTCGACGAGACTCAAGACTATTTTATAAGCACCAAAAAAAAATTAAGATCCTTATCAGCAAGTTTATATCCAAAGAAAATTCAGTCTCACAGGAAAGTCAGTAAACAAAATCGACTCATCAGAACTAATCACCACCTTGTTTTTCAGGTTAAGATTTTTAATTTGCAAATACACGCCTTTAGATGTTAAAAAGTACTTAAACCCTGGTAAAACAATGAACGCCGCCTCTAGTGGGAATTGTCTTAACGGACTGCCATTAACTGTGCCTTTGGTAGTCCATGCTTAAAGGGACGCTAATGCAGAAGGGAAATAAACTCATTTTGCGACTCGGGAAAAATACTTAAAATTAACATTGCATTAAGGACTACAGATTCTTCTAACTTGGCTAAATTCCTCGACCATCCATCAATTCTCATCCAGATTCAAACGACGAATCCACATGCACATTCCGAGTGTTGTCTCTGCTTGTGGAACACAATTACGCCTACGAAGAAGCTAGCTACCAGGACTGACTAATGTACCTCCTTGTCTCCGTTTATCCGTAGGGTTTACTGGAGCTTAAATCTTTTGAAAGACCCGTAATGCAGTTCCTTGACTGGCAGTTTTGGGTTTATATACGAGAGACATTATTTACTTCTATGCTAAGTTAGCCGTGTCTAATTATTTTTATTTATCTTAACCGAGGTTAAAATTGTCATTTCTTTATATTTGTGGAATATTTTGTTTTTTTAATTTCTTCTCTAATTAAAAGTTCTGTGTTTCTGTTTCTCTCTTTCTTTTGTAATGTTTTGCAAGGAAAATATATTATCTAATATATCTGACATCTTTTCATACCTAACTCTCCTCTTCGTCTTACTCTCTCCCTTCTCTCCCTCTTTCATTCCTTTTTACTTCATTCCCTAATTCCCACCATCTCTCCTTCCTTCCCTACTCTTTAATACCTTTCTACGTCCTCTCCTTAACACCTTTCCTCCTTTTTAATTCTTTTCCACGTCTTCTCCATAACTCCCACCTTCCTTTCCACCTCCTCCTCCTCCTCTCTCTTCCATTATTCGTTCCTAACTCTTCCTCCTCTCTCCCTCTCTCACTTTACCTTCTCAGCAAGGGTAGTGAAAACTTTAATACGTGGGCGAGAGTATCTTGCAAGACTTCACCTCAGTCGTCTCGTCTGAGACCACCCTCTGGATGAGAACAGAGAGGGGAGAGGGGTGGGGGTCTTGGTTGTGGAAATCGGGGTCGGTGCTGGGGGTCTGGGATTCGTGGGATATCGTCTATGGTGGGGGGTCAGGAATGATGACTGTGGGAAATGAGCCTGGAATGGTCAGGGGTCCGAGAAATGGGCGGAGGATATAGATTAGGTCTGAATAAGGGGTACAAGTAAGAATGGCTGTAGGGGGGAAGGAAAGGAATATGGGGGATGGTTGTGGTCCAGAATGGTATGGTGGATGGGGTGTGGTCTAAAAATTATGGGAGTTAAGCGAGGCGTGTTTTGGGGTCTCCTGGAGGAAAAAGAACTACAAGTGAGAGAATATAAATATTAAGCGTATGATCAATGGATCTTAGTTACACGTCCCAGACTTGGTAACTAGAATAATTAAAACTGTGTAAATGACTGGAAAATATGCCATTAGACTGAAAGCATTTGTGATAAGAATGATAATAGTTAAAGGAATGCAATGGGGATGAAGAATATTCGAGTAAGACATAATGAATTTAAGTAAAAACTAATTCAGTAAGAACGATGAGATAATAAGCAACAGTTAATAGAATAAGAAATAACCTAGAACTATTTTAACAATATTTTAACAATATGCTAGGTCACTTGCGTGATGAATTATGAAGTGTTCTGTAAAAATAAAACGAACGAGCTGTTTCAGACAGAAAGAATGCTAGAACAAATGAAACAATTTGAATATTAAGAGGCATCATAAAAATATATATACATGATATCTGTGGTATTATTCACGCAGAATAATAAAATGTTTATACACACACACACACACACACACACACACACACACACACACACACACACACACACACAAGGTGGACAGAGATGGGATGTTCCAGAGAGGGGACACAGAAACAAGGGGTCACAACTGGAAGCTGAAGACTCAGACGAGTCACAGGGACGTTAGGAAGTCTTTCTTCAGTCATAGAGTCGTCAGAAGTGGAATAGCCTAGCAAGTGAAGTAGTGGAGGCAGGAACCATACATAGTTTTAAGAAGAGGTATGACAAAGCTCAGGAAGCAGAGAGGGAGAGGACCTAGTAGCGATCAGTGACGAGGCGGGGCCAGGAGCTGAGTATCAACCCCTGCAACCACAATTAGGTGAGTACACACACACGTGTGTGAAGGTTGGTTGCTACCACTCCTTACCATCACACCATTGGTAGTTTCTCTATCTTAAAGCTGACGAGAGAGAGAGAGAGAGAGAGAGAGAGAGAGAGAGAGAGAGAGAGAGAGAGAGAGAGAGACGGTCATGTTACTCTGTCTTACATAACCCTGCAACATGCACCTCCTCGGTAAAGAAAACAGATGCAAATCCATACTTCGATCCCAATGAAATTGTTAAAAGGCTTCCTCTTTATGGGAAGCTGTTACGAAAGTCTGGCGTTGTAGAACGTGCATGACCCCGATGCTGGGGGAAATGAAGTGTGGTAATGTGTTTGAAAATTGCAAGACAAATCAGCTAGCCACCTCCTAGCCGGGTCTTGTAGTAATGCGTGGGAGAGGAACAGAGAGAGGGAGAGAGAAAGAGCGACTGCTAGAAAAAGAGAGAAGAAAAATGTGTAAAAAATATTCAGATGAAAGTAGCAGACAAGAGAAAGCGAATGAGAAGAACTGGTTGAGAGAGAGGATGGAAGTATAGAGAGACATTAAAATACAGGGAAAAATATGAAGATTGAGAACGAGAGATACTATGAGGAAGGGAAATGAGAAAGGAAATAGATAAAGAGGGGAGGGGCAGACCTATAGATGGAGAGATGGAAACATAATGGAGGGAAGGAGACGTGAAGAGGAACTAGACATGAAGTGGCAGACAAAGAGGGAGAAAACCGAAGTAGAAAAGGAAATATGATGATGAATGGGGAGATATGTAGAGGGAGGGAAGGAGACGTGAATAGAAAGGATGATAGATGATTAACAAAAGGGAGACAGGAGGAAGTGGAAAGAAAAGTGGAAGACGAATGATAGATGGGGTAGGGAAACGAGAGGTGATGAGTAATAGCTGGATAGAGAGGGATAGAATAAAACTAGAAGACGGATGGTGAACAGGCGAGTGGAGGATAAAAGAGGTACATAAGGGGAAGAAGAATAAGATGAGGGAATGGAGAAGGAGAAACAATAGCCAAAATGGAAGGAACGTTAAGGTTAATACAGGAAAATTAAAGCGAGGTAAGTGAGGTTTAGAGAGGTAAGGGAAATAGAACTAGAAGTGACTGGAAGAAAGGTAAGGGAAAAGCAGAGCTAAGGAAAGTGAAGGGAGAAGAGATGAGGGCAATAGAGGCCAGACGAGAAGTGAGGGGAAGAGAGGTGAGCAAAGACTAATGACGAGATTACAGGAATCTGCAACCGAGGGGAACCTCAGATCTGTTAGCTTTAGTAGGTAAACTGCTGAAGACGAAGTTGTGGTGGCGGTAGTAGATGGTGGTGATAGATGGTGGTGGTGGTGGTGGTGGTGGAGCTTATTTATGGCTTTTGTAGAAGGTAGTGGTAGTTATTATCGTAGATGCTGATGAGTTGTGGTTTTCGTTGATGTGATAATTATGATTGTCGTAGATGATGATGATAGTTATGATTTTGGTAGACTGGGATGGTAGTTATAATTCTGCTAGATGCTAAGGGTTGTCTTGGTGATGGTTCTGGTAGACGGTGGCAGAGGTTTTGCCAGATGGTTGTGAGAGCTGACGATATATTATATTGTGTAGAAACACAAATTATTATAATTATTTATCATCATATTAATGGTATTCCGTACAGTCAAGCTGACGAATAAATATAAAAAATAACCACAGCTAGAAAACAGTGAAATTCCTTAAGCTTCCTTGATATCTCACATTACCCATGAAAACGTTCAGAAAATCACTTTTTCACTGTCGTAATTTTGCATGTTGTGATATCACCTATTTTCTGTGAACTTATTATAATAAGAAACATCTGCAACAACTGGGTAAATTTACTGCTGAAACGTTTCGCCAATCGGTAGCTTTCTCAGTCTAATAGAATAAATACTGGATATTTTGGATAAAGTAGAATGAAAATGTTGAGATATTTAATCCCTACAACACTATCATTATCATCTTATCATCATCGTTCTCATCATTTTCCGCATCACTATTACTTTCATCATCTGTAAGAAGAGAGTTAATATGTTAAAGGTAGCCTGAGAGATATAGTATATCGGCGGTGCTCCGAGACAGCCAAACATTACAGATTTTCCAAGTGGGCGCTCTCTCCTGCATATCTGTGCTCTCTCCTGCAACTCTGTGCTCTCTCCTGCATCCCTGTGCTCTCCCCTGCATCCCTGTGCTTCATCCTGCATCCCTGTGCTCTCCCCTGCATACATGTGCTCTCCCTGCATCCCTGTGCTCTCCACTGCATCCCTGTGCTCTCTCCTGCATCCCTGTGCTCTCCCCTGCATCCCTGTGCTCTCCCCTGCATCCCTGTGCTCTCCCCTGCATCCCTGTGCTCTCCCCTGCATCCCTGTGCTCTCCCCTGCATCCCTGTGCTCTCCCCTGCATCCCTGTGCTCTCCCCTGCATTCCTGTGCTCTCCCCTGCATCCCTGTGCTCTCCCCTGCATCCCTGTGCTCTCCCCTGCATTCCTGTGCTCTCCCCTGCATCCCTGTGCTCTCCCCTGCATCCCTGTGCTCTCCC
>NC_091294.1:40961728-40989228 GCF_038502225.1 Cherax quadricarinatus | reverse complement strand
AGCTAAAGAAGGAGTAGCAATAATGTTGAAGGATAAGTTATGGCAGGAAAAGAGGGACTACAAATGTATTAATTCAAGGATTATGTGGAGTAAAATAAAGGTTGGATGTGAAAAGTGGGTTATAGTAAGCGTATATGCACCTGGAGAAGAGAGAAGTGTAGAGGAGAGAGAGAGATTTTGGGAAATGTTGAGTGAATGCGTTGGGAGTTTTGAATCAAGTGTGAGAGTAATGGTGGTTGGGGATTTCAATGCTAAAGCGGGCAAAAATTTTGTGGAGGGAGTAGTAGGTAAATTTGGGGTGCCAGGGGTAAATGAAAATGGGGAGCCTTTAATTGAGCTATGTGTAGAAAGAGGTTTGGTAACAAGTAATACATATTTTATGAAGAAGAGAATAAATATGATATATGATATAGCACGTAATGAAAGTAGTTTGTTAGATTATGTATTGGAGAATAAAAAGTTGATGGGTAGGATCCAGGATGTACACGTTTATAGAGGGGCAACTGATATATCGGATCATTATTTAGTTGTAGCTACAGTTAGAGTAAGAGGTAGTTGGGAAAAGAGGAAAATGGCAACAACAAGCAAGAGGGAGGTGAAAGTGTATAAACTAAGGGAGGAGGAAGTTCGGGTGAGATATAAGCAACTATTAGCAGAAAGGTGGACTGGTGCAAGTATGAGTAGAGTATATGGAGAGTAAAAGAAAGGTGAAAAGAGTGATGAGAGAGTGCAAAAGGAGAGCAGATGATAGAGTGGGAGAGGCACTGTCAAGAAATTTTAGTGAAAATAAGAAAAATTTTTGGAGTGAGTTAAACAAGTTAAGAAAGCCTAGAGAACGAATGGATTTGTCAGTTAAAAACAGAGTAGGGCAGTTAGTAGATGGGGAGATGGAGGTTTTGGGTAGATGGCGAGAATATTTTGAGGAACTTTTAAATGTCGACGAAGAAAGGGAAGCGGTAATTTCATGCACTGGCCAGGGAGGTATACCATCTTTTAGGAGTGACGAAGAGCAGGATATGAGTGTGGGGGAGGTGCATGAGGCATTACGTAGAATGAAAGGGGGTAAAGCAGCTGGAACTGACGGGATCAAGGCAGAAATGTTAAAAGCAGGGGGGAATATAGTGTTGGAGTGGTTGGTATTTTTGTTTAATAAATGCATGAAAGAGGGGAAGGTACCTAGGGATTGGCAGAGAGCATATATAGTCCCTTTATATAAAGGGAAGGAAAAGTGTTCTGTAGGGTTATAATTGAAAGAATTAGAGGTAAGACAGAATGTAGGGTTGCGGATGAGCAAGGAGGTTTCAGAGTGGGTAGGGGATGTGTAGATCAAGTATTTACATTGAAGCATATATGTGAACAGTATTTAGATAAAGGTAGGGAAGTTTTTATTGCATTTATGGATTTAGAAAAGGCATATGATAGAGTGGATAGGGGAGCAATGTGGCAGATGTTGCAAGTATATGGAATAGGTGGTAAGTTACTAAATGCTGTAAAGAGTTTTTATGAGGATAGTGAGGTTCAGGTTAGGGTGTGTAGAAGAGAGGGAGACTACTTCCCAGTAAAAGTAAGTCTTAGACAGAGATGTGTAATGTCACCATGGTTGTTTAATATATTTATAGATGGGGTTGTAAAATAAGTAAATGCTAGGGTGTTCGGGAGAGGGGTGGGATTAAATTATGGGGAATCAAATACAAAATGGGAATTGACAATTGCTTTTTGCTGATGATGCTGTGCTCATGGGAGATTCTAAAGAAAAATTGCAAAGGTTAGTGAATGAGTTTGGGAGTGTGTATAAAGGTAGAAAGTTGAAAGTGAACATAGAAAAGATGATTTAGATAAAGAAAAATTGGATATCAAATTGGGGAGGAGTATGGAAGAAGTGAATGTTTTCAGATACTTGGGAGTTGACGTGTCGGCGGATGGATTTATGAAGGATGAGGTTAATCTTAGAACTGATGGGGGAAAAAAGGTGAGTGGTGCGTTGAGATATATGTGGAGACAAAAAAAGTTATCTATGTAGGCAAAGAAGGGAATGTATGAAAGTATAATAGTACCAATACTCTTACATGGGTGTGAAGCTTGGGTTGTGAATGCAGCAGCGAAGAGGCGGTTGGAGGCAGTGGAGATGTCCTGTCTAAGGGCAATGTGTGGTGTAAATATTATGCAGAAAATTCGGAGTGTGGAAATTAGGAGAAGGTGTGGAGTTAATAAAAGTATTAGTCAGAGGGCTGAAGAGGGGTTGTTGAGGTGGTTTGATCATTTAGAGAGAATGGATCAAAATAGAATGACATGGAGAGCGTATAAATCTGTAGGGGAAGGAAGGCGGGATAGGGGTCGTCCTCGAAAAGGTTGGAGGGAGGAGGTAAAGGAGGTTTTGTGGGCGAGGGGCTTGGAATTCCAGCAGGCGTGCGTGAGCGTGTTAGATAGGAGTGAATGGAGACGAATGGTATTTGGGACCTGACGATCTGTTGGAGTGTGAGCAGAGTAATATTTAGTGAAGGGATTCAGGGAAATCGGTTATTTTTATATAGCCGGACTTGAGTCCTGGAAATGGGAAGTACAATGCCTGCACTTTAAAGGAGGGGTTAGGGATATTAGCAGTTTGGAGGGATATGTTGTGTATCTTTATAGGTATATGCTTCTAAACTGTTGTGTTCTGAGCACCTCTCCAAAAACAGTGATTATGTGTGAGTGTGGTGAAAGTGTTGAATGATGATGAAAGTATTTTCGTTTTTGGGGATTTTCATTCTTTTTTGGGTCACTCTGCCTCGGTGGGAGACGGCCGACTTGTTAAATATATATATATATATATATATATATATATATATATATATATATATATATATATATATATATATTACTTCCCAATTCACCCCAACCTCATTTAAAAAAAAAAGATGACGCAAGAGATGATTGGGTAATCTTGAGATGTGGCAGAGACGTGGCCATTCGGCCTTGTCGTCCTCAAGGCAGCTTCCTGGTTCTGTACTCACTAGAAATTTTTTACACTATCCAATTACTTCTTTCCTCTCTTTTTTCCTCTTGCTCTTCTCATATTCGTGTGCTCATTTTCCATTCACCTTTTTCCCATCTACCTCCTCTTTTTACCTATTTATCTTAATTTACCTTTACCTCTCTTATTTTCTTCTCGTGCTAATTTTACCCCATATTCTTCCACTTTTTTATATTCACTCATCCCAATTTTTGTTTTTCTTTTTCTCCTTCTCTATTTCTACCACCTATCCTCTAGCAGCAGAGTTGCTACACAACCACACAGTCTAGCAGCAGAGTTGCTACACAACCACACAGTCTAGCAGCAGAGATGCTACACAACTACACAGTCTAGCAGCAGAGTTGCTACACAACCACACAGTCTAGCAGCAGAGTTGTTACACAACTACACAGTCTAGCAGCAGAGTTGCTATACAACCACACAGTCTAGCAGCAGAGTTGCTATACAACCACACAGTCTAGCAGCAGAGTTGCTATACAACCACACAGTCTAGCAGCAGAGATGCTACACAACCACACAGTCTAGCAGCAGAGATGCTACACAACCACACAGTCTAGCAGCAGAGATGCTACACAACCACACAGTCTAGCAGCAGAGTTGCTATACAACCACACAGTCTAGCAGCAGAGTTGCTATACAACCACACAGTCTAGCAGCAGAGTTGCTATACAACCACACAGTCTAGCAGCAGAGTTGCTACACAACCACACAGTCTAGCAGCAGAGTTGCTATACAACCTCACAGTCTAGCAGCAGAGTTGCTACACAACCACACAGTCTAGCAGCAGAGTTGCTATACAACCACACAGTCTAGCAGCAGAGTTGCTACACAACCACACAGTCTAGCAGCAGAGTTGCTATACAACCACACAGTCTAGCAGCAGAGTTGCTACACAACCACACAGTCTAGCAGCAGAGTTGCTACACAACCACACAGTCTAGCAGCAGAGTTGCTATACAACCACACAGTCTAGCAGCAGAGTTGCTACACAACCACACAGTCTAGCAGCAGAGTTGCTATACAACCACACAGTCTAGCAGCAGAGTTGCTATACAACCACACAGTCTAGCAGCAGAGTTGCTACACAACCACACAGTCTAGCAGCAGAGGTGCTACACAACTACACAGTCTAGCAGCAGAGTTGCTATACAACCACACAGTCTAGCAGCAGAGTTGCTATACAACCACACAGTCTAGCAGCAGAGTTGCTATACAACCACACAGTCTAGCAGCAGAGTTGCTATACAACTACACAGTCTAGCAGCAGAGTTGCTATACAACCACACAGTCTAGCAGCAGAGTTGCTATACAACCACACAGTCTAGCAGCAGAGATGCTACACAACCACACAGTCTAGCAGCAGAGTTGCTATACAACTACACAGTCTAGCAGCAGAGTTGCTATACAACCACACAGTCTAGCAGCAGAGTTGCTATACAACCACACAGTCTAGCAGCAGAGATGCTACACAACCACACAGTCTAGCAGCAGAGTTGCTATACAACCACAGAGTCTAGCAGCAGAGTTGCTACACAACCACACAGTCTAGCAGCAAAGATGCTACACAACCACACAGTCTAGCAGCAGAGATGCTACACAACCACACAGTCTAGCAGCAGAGTTGCTACACAACCACACAGTCTAGCAGCAGAGTTGCTACACAACCACACAGTCTAGCAGCAGAGTTGCTACACAACCACACAGTCTAGCAGCAAAGATGCTACACAACCACACAGTCTAGCAGCAGAGATGCTACACAACCACACAGTCTAGCAGCAGAGTTGCTACACAACCACACAGTCTAGCAGCAGAGTTGCTACACAACCACACAGTCTAGCAGCAGAGATGCTACACAACCACACAGTCTAGTAGCAGAGATGCTACACAACCACACAGTCTAGCAGCAGAGATGCTACACAACCACACAGTCTAGCAGCAGAGTTGCTACACAACCACACAGTCTAGCAGCAGAGTTGCTACACAACCACACAGTCTAGCAGCAGAGTTGCTATACAACCACACAGTCTAGCAGCCGAGTTGCTACACAACCACACAGTCTAGCAGCAGAGATGCTACACAACCACACAGTCTAGCAGCAGAGTTGCTACACAACCACACAGTCTAGCAGAAGAGTTGCTACACAACCACAAAGTCTAGCAGCAGAGTTGCTATACAACCACACAGTCTAGCAGCAGAGATGCGATACAACCACACAGTGTAGCAGGAGAGTTGCTACACAACCGCACAGTCTAGCAGCAGAGATGCTACACAACCACACAGTCTAGCAGCAGAGATGCTACACAACCACACAGTCTAGCAGCAGAGATGCTACACAACCACACAGTCTAGTAGCAGAGATGCTACACAACCACACAGTCTAGCAGCAGAGATGCTACACAACCACACAGTCTAGCAGAAGAGTTGCTACACAACCACACAGTCTAGCAGAAGAGTTGCTACACAACCACACAGTCTAGCAGAAGAGTTGCTACACAACCACAAAGTCTAGCAGCAGAGTTGCTACACAGCCACTGAGTTTTGCTGTTATTTAAAGCAATTTAAAGTAAGGTGAAACAATTTAAAATGACGCAAAGTAATTTTTCATTGACTTAAGATAAGACTGAAGATTTGACGGCAAGCAAAATTAGCAGCAAAAATCAAATAAAGCGAAAATATTATAATTAATATTATAATTCAATATTCTCTCTTCATAGTTCATCTTCGCCTTTATGATCTGCCATCTATTTATCATTTCCTCTTTTTTTTACAGAGGGTTTGACAAGGTTAAGGATCCCTAGCTTTATTGACAAGCTATTTACAGGTTAAAGATTCCTTGTTTCACTCTGTCCTCGAAGTGGGTCCAAGTGTGGTACTTTGACAAAATTGGCCTTGTACAAAACAGTAAGGCCACCCACATCCCTCCTATGTTGAAGGCTCTGCTGAAATGACAGGTATATCCAGGATGGGTCCAGGCGAGAGATGAGACGTCTTGCTCTGTTCTCTACTCTGTCAAGCAGTCGCACATGAGAGGGGGGGTCAGGCAAACCAAGAAAGTGGAGCATACTCAAGGTGTGAGCGTACTTGTGCCTCGTACAGAATCTTGCAACCCCTACTGTCAAGTAGATGCGAGATACGGCGAAGTGCTGTAAGCTTCCTGGCTGCCTTGTTTGCAAGATTTACAACATGGTTCTTCATGGTTAATTTGGAGTCAAATTTCACCCCAAGGATATCAACTTCTTCTCCAGGTGCCAACACCCTCCCATTCATCCTTACTACTGCACCAGCATTACCATCATGGTGCCTAGAGACCATCATCATTTGCGTTTTCTCAGGTGCAAATGTTACTTGCCATCTATTTCCCCAAGCTGATATAACTCTCAGCTGGTGAATGATGTAGCTTAGAGCAGCTGGCATTTCTTCTCTTGGATAAGTGAATGTCAGTGTACAGTCGTCTGCATATGCATGTGATTCTGGGATGAGATGAAGAAGGTCGTTGAAGTAGACGTTCTATAACAATGGTCCCAGCACGCTTCCTTGTGGAACACTTGCCCCAATAGGATGTCTTGCTGATTCCGTTCCATTTTCTTTAAACTTCTCTTCCTCTTTCATCATCATTCCGGTTACTCTTCTTTCTCCTTCACTACTCTCCTATTTTAGCACTTCTCTGTCATCACACTCACCCTAGCCCATATAATTAACGTCCATTTTCCTTCCATTTCAGCCAGTTCCTCTCTTCTATTCGTTTTTTTATTCCCTATCACTGTTTACATTATCCTCACTCTCCTTCCTTCACTTCCTATCATTTCCCTCAGATTTAAATAATAGATAACAATAGCCAGCGAAGACACACTAGCACGTTTCACTCAGTGAAAGTACTTGACAACGCTGTAGGTCTCTTAACAAGGTTGTTGGGTATTTGACAACGCTTTGGGGGTACTGTGGAATACTTAAAGCCCCCCCCCTCCCCACATCGGGGTGTAAAGCCTTTGTTAAATGGCTTACTCTATTTAATGTGCCTTCAGATTCCCCTCGCTTTTTCTCACTCCCCTCCCTTCCTCTGTCTCCAGTCTTCCCTTCCCCTCACCTTTCAAGTTCCCCCATTTCCTTCCTCCTCTCAATGAATAATAAATTTGCTACCAGTGTCCCCCATCAGACTCCGATAATTTATGTTGAACAAGCGATCACTCTAACATTACTGTGTGAATCAGACCAAGTTCTGCGGAACGATGATTTTTCATTCTTTTCTAGACGCTTGTCACAGCCCAGGAGGCAGTATAGAGTGTATGGGCGCAGTGAGGTTTGTATATATCTCAATGTATACAGAGAGAGATGTATCTATATAAAGTGGATTAAAATCAGTTATATTTGGTAGTGTGCAGGTGTCTTGCAGTTGTAATGACCATCGTATAATCATAAGCTTGAAGCCTTATTAACTAAGAAGGTGTGTGTTCGCTTCTCATTGTATATACACGGAGAGATATGCCTCTCTGTGTGCATGTACACCGAGAGGTGTGTGTCAATGTGTATATATATTGTGTAACCGTATGTGTATAAACATCGAGAGATTAGTGACTGCTAGTGAATATAAACCATGAATATAAACTCATCAATATGTAGAGTGTATAATTCATCAATGTATACACGCAGAGGTATGAAACTCTCCGTGTATATTCATCTCTTATTCATCTCTTAGTCTTACGGGATTCTTCCAGGTTCCTTAATTAATGAAGATGCTCTCTCCTTAGCTTGTCATTTATCATGGATAAACAATCTCTGTTGCGTAATTTATCCATATGGACAGCTTATCCACCATAAGAATTTACCCACAAGAATCAATTATCCACATGAACACTAGACTCAAAAAATACTTCTGTATTCTTTGACACAAAAAATTACAGACGCGATTTTTTTTCTGAACGTCAGTTTTGAAACTTACACAAATACCTTCAATTTAGTAAGTAGAATGAAGTTTAATTGGCCTTTGAAGTTTCTGTCAAGCTCGTGATTCCATAACGTCGAGTTTACTTTTGCTGGTTTAGATGTAAATCACGTTGGACTATTTTTACTGTTACGAAATAGCTTAGGTAAATTATTTTAAAAGCGTTTTCCCTGATAAACATTTATTCTGGTGAAAACTTTAATATTCTCTGAAAAAATGGGATTTTAAAAGTTATCCCTCAAGGATTTTCTGATTTAAGACGTGAAATTGCATTGTTGTTATATAAGAAATGAATTAGAGACTGTGTCCATAAATTCTTTAAGAATGTGCATCAAATAAGGCGCAGTATACGCCGAAAAGCGTATTTCTTTTAGGATATAATATATACGCTGAGAGTTTACTTTCATCCCTATTTTAGGGGTTGAAGTATTCTCGTCCGGTGGTGGTCTTTCAACCCCATTAAATAACCCAACTGGGAAGAGCAAAGGTATACACCAAGAGGTGTATGTCTCTCACTGTGTATACACTGAGATTTTATTTAATCTCTGTTTATGGATGGAGAACCTTGAGAGGCGGAAAGTGAGGTTTTTAATCACAGCAACAATTTTTAACACGAACTAGTTGCAGTATTAGTAGTAGTTGGTAGTGGTAGTAGTATATATTATTATTAGTAGTAGTAGTGGTGGTGGTGGTGGTGGTGGTGGTGGTGGTGATGGTAGTAGTCGTAGTAGTAATCGTACTGGTAGTTGTAAAGTAGTAGGAGCCTACTACTTTACAACTACCAGTACAGTATGTATTCACTACTGTATGTATACACTACTGTTATTTCTTACTGAATCAATATGTTCATGTGTATCACAGTAAAAGTCTTCACTCACGTCCTCATACCGCAGAGTGGCAGGAGGATAGGGAGAGAGACTTCTCCTTTAGTATTTTGAAAAGTCAAAGCGAATAATACGTAGATCGTACTTCAACTTTTCTCACCAGAATATAAACTATATTGTCTCCGGTTATCCACTTTAACCCCAAACTCATACTCATTTCCTTCTCTCTATCTACGTCTGACCTCGTATATAATTTTTGCGCGCACCTTCATATAAAAGGGCATCTACTGACCCCTCTCTCTCTCACACACATTCTATTCACTTGTTCATTTTTTCCATCTTTACTTCCCATCTCTCACTCTCCCTATCGCCTCACTCTCTAGCCATTATTCCTCTCCCTCATTCTTGTTTTTTATCCCCTCACTCCATTTTACTCTCCCGTCTCCCCTCCCTCAGTGACCTTCCTCACCCTCTCTTTTCCTCTATCCCCTCTACGGCCTGGTGTCACCCGTCACTCTCTATTTTCTGCCAGTGTTAATTATTCAGATGTTGGCTAGGGCGACGGGTTACAGTGTTGTCATATAGAACCCTCTCCAACAATTACCTTCCGTAGCGATCACTCTCTCTAGCTAACAAACCCACCAGCAGTTAAACCCACTACTAGATAAACTCAATATCAACTAAGCTACCCAACGGTTAAACCCACCAACAACTAAACCTCTGTCAACTTTTCAATTTCCTTCAATTTCCAGACCCATACTATGGTTATAATCATTCGTGTGTGTACTCACCTATTTGTACTCACCTATTTGTGGTTGCAGGGGTCGAGTCACAGCTCCTGGCCCCGCCTCTTCGCTGATTGCTACTAGGTTCTCTCTCTCCCTGCCCCATGAGCTCTATCATACCTCGCCTTAAAACTATGTATGGTTCCTGCCTCCACTACATCACTTTCTAGGCTATTCCATGGCCTGACTACTCTATGACTGAAGAAATACTTCCTAACATCCCTTTGATTCATCTGAGTCTTCAACTTCCAATTGTGACCTCTTGTGTCTGTGTCCCATCTCTGGAACATCCCGTCTTTGTCCACCTCGTCTATTCCGCGCAGTATTTTATATGTCGTTATCATGTCTCCCCTGACCCTCCTGTCCTCCAGTGTCGTCAGGCCGATTTCCCTCAACCTTTCTTCATAGGACAATCCCCGTAGCTCTGGGACTAGTCTTGTTGCAAACCTTTGCACTTTCTCTAATTTCTTGACGTGCTTGACTAGGTGTGGATTCCAAACTGTGTGTGTGTGTGTGTGTGTGTGTGTGTGTGTGTGTGTGTGTGTGTGTGTGTGTGTGTGTGTGTGTGTGTGTGTGTGTGTGTGTGTGTGTGTGTGTCAGCACTCACACAGGTGATTGCTCTAACTTCAATACATGTATTTTCAAGTGCTGGTTACCCTCGTACTTCCAGGTAATCCCTTGCGTGAAATATACCTATAATGCTTACATTTTCTTTTCTTTTTTTCTAGTAGATATGCATGTTAATAGAATATCGAGTATTTTCTGGAATATGCCGAATTTAATTATTACACGGATATACATAACTGCAAATGTCGACACGTAATGAAAAAATAATTGATATTTCTTGTGACTGCTTTGGATCTCTTGCTCTCAAAGGTGCTGTCACCACATCCTTCAGAGAACACGGCTTTCCCATTTGCCTTACATCGAACTCCCAGTATGGATCAGTCTTTGGGCTGACTTTTAAGATTACAATCCTACCTTTGTGTTCAACATTTTCTTTGTACTTCATCACCTGCCATCGATTCCGGTACTACAGAATGTGCCTCAGTGCCTTTCATCGATACACTGCGGGGACGAGAGGAACGTTCAAAGCCTTGTGAGCCAAGTCGCCAGCGATATAATTCTGCATTTTCCTGAACCCGTAATGTTTAGTTTCTGAGGTATTACTAGGCTCAGGAACGCCTCCCTACGCCTGCGTACGAATAACCCTCTTTCTGTCAACCCATGGTATGTAATTGCTATTTTTAAACAGTATTGTATTAGCAAGCTTCCTCAAGAGTCACTTAACTTTCTTTACAGCGTATAATACAACGGTTCTGGTGTATAACATGTATACAAAAACACAAATTAAAACTTCACTCTCTCCTGCATGCAATATTATCAGACAGGAACTGCATTGGCATCGAAGTGACGACCCCTGGAGTGTGAGGCGAGCACATTTCTCCTGTTACAGGGATATTAAAAGAACTTTAATCCATAACTCTTTAATCAGTTCACTGGGTGGTGATTGGCTCCATTGTTGCCACAAATCACATTCTATAGAACTCAGTGCTTTCCGGGTGCCAGGTACCATTTGTTCATATGTCAATACATTGTTGTCAATACACTAAAATACAACACACACGATAGAGTTTAATTTCAGTTTGTATTGACAGGAAAGAAAAGACCTATGTACAAATAATTTCTAGCATTCGGGGCTGGCACTGGAAATTCTATTAAACGAAGTAAAACATGATCATTGGTAACAATGGAGTCTTCGACAGTCTTCTGTTCTGGGGCGGAATTATTTGAATGATCCAGGAGCAGAGGTAACGAGGCCTCACGCCGCTGAGTTGGGTCCCCACGCTCCCCGAGTTGGATCCCCACGCTCCCCGAGTTGGATCCCCACGCTCCCCGAGTTGGGTCCCCACGCTCCCCGAGTTGGGTCCCCACGCTCCCCGAGTTGGATCCCCACGCTCCCCGAGTTGGGTCCCCACGCTCCCCGAGTTGGGTCCCCACGCTCCCCGAGTTGGGTCCCCACGCTCCCCGAGTTGGGTCCCCACGCTCCCCGAGTTGGGTCCCCACGCTCCCCGAGTTGGGTCCCCACGCTCCCCGAGTTGGGTCCCCACGCTCCCCGAGTTGGGTTCCCACGCTCCCCGAGTTGGGTCCCCACGCTCCCCGAGTTGGGTCCCCACGCTCCCCGAGTTGGGTCCCCACGCTCCCCGAGTTGGGTCCCCACGCTCCCCGAGTTGGGTCCCCACGCTCCCCGAGTTGGGTCCCCACGCTCCCCGAGTTGGGTCCCCACGCTCCCCGAGTTGGGTTCCCAAATCTTTAAATCACGTTCGCATATCCTTGAGTTGGGTTCCCATTCCCCTTAGGATAGCAACGAGTTCTAACACCCAGGAATCTGGGTTTTAAAATCTCAGAGTTTGGGTTTCACTCTACTTAGCAGCCGGGTTCCTATCTTCGTACGTAGAGTAATCCATCCTATAAATCACGTTCTCACGTGATTTATAGGATTTGGGTTCTCGTTCCCAAAAATCGGATGCTCATTTTCAAGTGTAAGGATTTTACAATGATTAGTCGGAGTTTCACCTGAATCAGGTTTCAACTGCATCACAGCCTTTAGATTTATTTTATTATCTCTATTACACATTTACTAATTGTCAACAATGTCTATTGTTTAATAGTCAGACTTGTAAACAAAAAAAGTGAGTCAGTGGTACACAAGTGGAGATTACTATTATACCTATTATATGGATTAAAGTAAATTTTTATGTATATATATATATATATATATATATATATATATATATATATATATATATATATATATATATATATATATAATATACAGCCACCAGGCATATATAAACTGCTGCTCTCTGCATTCGCATCAAAAGAGGTTATACTATTCAGAATATAAATATATAAAGCTGGCAAATGGTGCAGAATGGAATAGTGAAGAGAACATTTCGCATCGTATTGAGCTTTATAAAGTCATGACTTTATAAAGCGCTACACCGAGCAAAAAATCGCGTTAACAGAAACTTGCTCTTAGTTCTGTATCTCTTCACCTTAAATACAAAGTGCGAACTTGTACTAGAGAGATACAAGTGCGTAATTAGGAAAAGATTCACATATGCAATAATAGAGTGTAGTAATGTGATAAAGTTCTAAATTAATACAACAGTGAAGTTGAAACAGAGAATCATCTTTTTTCAAAAGACGTTGGTAGGAATTATAGCAGACATAATATTTCCCACAGGATACCAAGTAATGAGGAAGAAAAATCCAAGGGGAAGTTGTAGTTTTGTTGATCAGGAAAGCATAGAGTTTGGAGGAGCTGGGCCATAATCACACTACTGAGATCAGAAGCTGCCTTACAGGTGCAATCAAGACCTTTCATTGTTTAGTCCACAGCCTGACAGTAAAATATCAAGAATGAATTACGACGTCAACAACAAACACTTGATAAACACCATCGATTAAATGACAATGACACCCCAGAGAGGTTCAGACATGTTTTGAAAATTAGATGAGGAGAAAGACCGACGACAGCACATAATTTAATAAAAAAAAAGTAGCTGAAATACCTTGGAGTAAGCATAGTACCGAACATATCACCACATGCTCATCAGCAGCATAGCGTCTACATCTAAGAAACTAGCAAACTTAAAAACGGTTTATGAAATATGTCAAACCTATAACAGAGTGTATAGTAGCTGCATAGAGCCCACACTTCATCATGCATGCAGATAACCAAAGGATTGCACAGAGAATCGCAAATTAAATACTGGTCCCATGCCTGGAAAAGGCCGCCCTACCTTACGAAAGGAAATAATCTTAAGACGTAAAAAAAAAAAAAGTTAAGATGTAACAGCAACGTATACGATACTCGGATGACTTGAGAGAGAAAATTTGGATACGGATTCGGAAGTGTGGATCGGAAGCAAGGGCGCAAGAATACGGCAAAGAGTGAAGATTGAGATGCTTGAAGATTAAGATACGCCAAAAAGTAATTCGCTTCATGGTGATCAGGTAGAGGAATGACTTAGGCGAGATGGTGAAAGCACACCATTTACCCAGCCTCAGTGATGGGTACGACAAAGCCAATGAGAGAAAACTAGTGAAACTGATCGTAAGCAGTAAGAGCCGGAACTAACGGATAAGATTACCCCCTCCCCTTTTTTTTAACAAAAGTAGTTGCATCAGTAGTGTGTTGCTATTATATTCTTAATGACAGCTAAACAGTGGGAAGAAAAGCTGTGGTTCACACAGGATGAGACTCAGTCCTGAAATCTGTCAGCCTAATCAATGACAATGCTGTCAAGTATTGCCCATCACCACAACTAGCTGAGAACAACCTGGTGAATGCATACACACACACACACACACACACACACACACACACACACACACACACACACACACACACACACACACACACACACTCTCTTTGCTGTGCACAGTACTAATCCAGTTAAAGATAATTATGGAACATTTGGCTTGCTGGGTAATAACAAAATGATAAGATATTACCGAGTGGCTCTCGCTCCCTCTCTCCCTTCTCTCACTTACACACACACACACACACACACACACACACACACACACACACACACACACACACACTAACGCCTCCGGAGTTAACACTATCAACGCCACTGAATAGAAAAAAAAACTGCTTTTCTAAAGCAAATGGAGCAACTTCTGGAACTTTCCTTTTCGAAGAGATAGTCCACTTTTAGCCAAACGAGACGGAAAGTTTGCTAGATAACTTTTTAAACAACTTTTCATATCCTATAAAGTGGAAAGATGTGACCCAGTTTGAACAGAGACGATGAAAGGGTAAGTCCGTGACTTTGACCTGCCCCCCCCTCCTTCCCCTTCCTTTTCCTCCCTCTCCTCTACCCTCAGCCCTCCCCTAACCAGTGACTTTAACCATCCACCTTAACCCTTCGCTCACCCCTTACCTTCCCTTCCCTTTGCTTCCTTGTAATCCTGATCTCCCATTGGTTCCTTCACCTAACCTTCTGTGGTGACGAAAGCGTAAATTTAATTTAGGTAAACTCACCTGTTTGAGCTCACCTGTATGTGGTTGCAAGGGTCGAGTCTCAGCTCTTGGCCTTGTATCTTGTGCTATCTCCTACCCTCGTCGGCTGTCATACGAAGCCTTGAAACACTGTATGGAGCCTGCCACTGCTACTACTCTCTCGCCTCTCATGCACATACTCTCCCCCTTTGTCATTGCCTGAGTCCTTTTTAATGTATTTATTTTTTTACACTTAAAGCTTTTGCAGAAATTAGGCTAAGTGTTCCTGCATGCATTTTTTCAAGCTTAGTTTACCTCAGCTCATTTTAAAGCCTTGTTCAAGCTTTCTATCTCTCTCTCTCATTATATATATATATATATATATATATATATATATATATATATATATATATATATATATATATATATTAGTGGCCTTCCGTCTCCTCCCACACTGACCTCCCTGCCGCCGACATGATTGTTTCTGAACCATAATATACACATCAAGTCACCAGATGGCTGAGGTAGTAGGCTATATATATAAGGCTTCTCATTTAAAGGTCAAATTTGAAGTATTAAATAAGTAACACTGGTCGATATTGGCTTAATTAATGCAGTTATCGTGTTACTCTTGAGAGGCGTGACCGCCTCTCAGAGTATCCAAACGCGGCCTGAAAAAAATAATGAGCACCGATTTTCACTTCGAACGCAAGTTAAAAAAAATTAATTGACCACCGGCATCAAAGGAAGCTCTGGTTGGTTTGTATGCATTAAAGGAGACTTTTATTACAAGAAGGCGCAGACAACAACCACATTTGTATCTGCAATTGCGCGATCCAAGCAATGATATTAGGCACCGACATATTGTTGGTAATTATACTAACATTGTTTAAACAATGATACTGGCGAAAATTGTCAGGCGATCAGGTGCTCAGTGTATTAATCATGATTCTCAGGTGACGGGAAGGAAGGGAGGTTTGATCTTACCCTCATAACACAGACGGTTGTGTTAATTTCACCAAGGGATCTGGTGTGTTACACTCCATATGAAAATGTATAAATAACAAAATAGCACAATACTTTGTAAATAGTCCAAGTCGGACAGAAACGTCGTCGTAAGCTCCTCTCTCCTATGTGCAGGTTATTTGTGTAAAATGTATAATGTTATTTTTAGCTATGTCAAGGACACAAAGAATTTGCAATCCACATCCACTGGAAGGAAGAGCAGAAAATTTTGACGACCTCTTGCCTAGGTGCTACCTTAAGCTTTCCTTAACGATAACAGGGATACATCTCATTGTTATACGTACACAGGCACTGTTTCTTTCAGTCCTCATTTTATAGTCGTACAGGATCTGTATACCAACAGATACTCATTGTGGGTGTAAAAAATATCAATGATTACTGTTGTTAAATATGAACTTACCCCCGTGATGGTGTGCTAGTTGTTCCACGAGGAGCTTACTGTATCATCTTGTTTATCTGCAAGGTAAATATGAGCATATTATAATACACGAGTCCTAAATATAGTTATATACTTAAGTTTACACGTAATGCAAGCATCCCCTTCAACCCGGACTTTCAAGAAACAATCCTGCTGAAGGCACTCAGCCCACACCTTCAGGAAGTATCCAGTTATGCCCTTCAGCCCACACCTTCAGGAAGTACCCAGTTATACCCTTCAGCCCACACTTTCAGAAAGTTTTCAGTTACACCCTTCAGCCCACACCTTCATGAAGTACCCAGTTATACCCTTCATCCCACACCTTCAAGAAGTATCCAGTTATACCCTTCAACCCACACCTTCAGGAAGTATCCACTTATACCCTTCAGCCCACACCTTCAGGAAGTATCCACTTATACCCTTCAGCCCACACCTTCAGGTAGTATCCAGTTATACCCTTCAGTCCACACCTTCAGGAAGTATCCAGTTATACCCTTCAGTCCACACCTTCAAGAAGTACCCAGTTATACCCTTCAGCCCACACCTTCATGAAGTACCCAGTTATACCCTTCATCCCACACCTTCAGGAAGTACCCAGTTATACCCTTCAGCCCACACCTTCAGGAAGTATCCAGTTATACCCTTCATCCCACACCTTCATGAAGTACCCAGTTATACCCTTCAGCCCACACCTTCAGGAAGTACCCAGTTATACCCTTCATTCCACACCTTCAGGAAGTACCCAGTTATACCCTTCAGCCCACACCTTCAGGAAGTACCCAGTTATACCCTTCAGTCCACACCTTCAGGAAGTATCCAGTTATACCCTTCAGCCCACACCTTCAGGAAGTATCCAGTTATACCCTTCAGCCCACACCTTCAGGAAGTATCCAGTTATACCCTTCAGTCCACACCTTCAGGAAGTATCCAGTTATACCCTTCAGCCCACACCTTCAGGAAGTATCCAGTTATACCCTTCATCCCACACCTTCAGGAAGTATCCAGTTATACCCTTCAGTCCACACCTTCAGGAAGTATCCAGTTATACCCTTCAGCCCACACCTTCAGGAAGTATCCAGTTATACCCTTCAGCCCACACCTTCAGGAAGTATCCAGTTATACCCTTCAGCCCACACCTTCAGGAAGTATCCAGTTATACCCTTCAGCCCACACCTTCAGGAAGTATCCAGTTATACCCTTCAGCCTACACCTTCATGAAGTACCCAGTTATACCCTTCAGCCCACACCTTCAGGAAGTATCCAGTTATACCCTTCAGCCCACACCTTCAGGAAGTACCCAGTTATACCCTTCATCCCACACCTTCAGGAAGTACCCAGTTATACCCTTCAGCCCACACCTTCAGGAAGTATCCAGTTATACCCTTCAGCCCACACCTTCAGGAAGTACCCAGTTATACCCTTCAGTCCACACCTTCAGGAAGTACCCAGTTATACCCTTCAGCCCACACCTTCAGGAAGTACCCAGTTATACCCTTCAGCCCACACCTTCAGGAAGTACCCAGTTATACCCTTCAGCCCACACCTTCAGGAAGTACCCAGTTATACCCTTCAGCCCACACCTTCAGGAAGTACCCAGTTATACCCTTCAGCCCACACCTTTAGGAAGTACCCAGTTATACCCTTCAGCCCACACCTTCAGGAAGTACCCAGTTATACCCTTCAGCCCACACCTTTAGGAAGTACCCAGTTATACCCTTCAGCCCACACCTTCAGGAAGTACCCAGTTATACCCTTCAGCCCACACCTTTAGGAAGTACCCAGTTATACCCTTCAGCCCACATCTTGAGTGATTATACACGACACATTCAGAAACTTGCTTATGCCATATTTATGAATCTTATTGTAAAGTGGAACTAACGTCATTTTCTTTTCCCTGTCTAAAACACTCACCTTCCTCTCTTGGTAGGGCCCAGGTGGTGCTGGGGTCCAGATGGTGCTGGGGCCCAGATGGTGCAAGGGCCCAGGTTGTGCTGGGACCCAGATGGTGCAAGGGCCCAGGTTGTGCTGGGACCCAGATGGTACAAGGGCCCAGGTTGTGCTGGGACCCAGATGGTGCAAGGGCCCAGGTTGTGCTGGGGCCCACATGGTGCTGGGGCCCACATGGTGCAAGGGTCCAGGTGGTGCTGGGACCCAGATGGTGCAAGGGCCCAGGTGGTGCTGGGACCCAGATGGTGCAAGGTCCTAGGTTGTGCTGGGACCCAGATGGTGCAAGGTCCTAGGTTGTGCTGGGACCCAGATGGTGTAAGGGCCCAGGTGGTGCAAGGGCCCAGGTGGTGCTAGGACTCACAATTATAACATCGTGGCAAAGATGAATTCATAATAAACAATGCCTTGTCAACAAAACTCATGAACAATTGATAAACACTTCTGTTATGAGGCTTCATGAACACTTTTGTTATCAGCTTTGTTAGGAGCGCTTTTATTTCGTGCAGTTACTTTGGGAGCAATTTTTCAATGAGCACTTACTACGAACACTTTCTACGAGCACTTTTATGATGAGTACTTTCGAAATGAGTGCTTTCATCACAAGCACACTTGTCATGAGCACTTTCGTTATGAACTTTTTATATTTTGAGCACTTTAGGAAATTATTATTATTATTATAATCAAGGGGAAGCGCTAAACCCGTAGGATTATACAGCGCCTGGGGGGGGGATGTGGAAGGCATTCAGGCTTAATTCGGGGAACTGGAGCACAGATCCAATTCCCTAAATCAAGAGCCCCTCACCAACATCAAGGAACCTTCCTTGAGGGGCACTTTAGGAAAGCTTTCCATTACGTACTTTTGCTATGAATACTTACGAACGTTTTTTATTACGCGCACTTTTGTTACGACCACTTTAGTTACGAACACATTTGTTATGAACAATTTACTCCCACTTTTATTTTGAACACTTTTGTTAGCAGTTTTTATTACGAAGATTTAGCACACATTTCCATGACCATTAATTAAAAGCACTTTGGTAAAAAAAAATGAGAACATTATTACGAGAACTTTTGTTATAGGGATTTGTATGAACAGTTATGAACACTATCGTTATGAACACCTTCTACGGAACACTTATAATAAACACTTTAGTCATGTGCACTTAAGCAACTACAGTGACGTTGTTCTTCATGAACATTTACTAGTAATGTTCTCGGGAAAAGTAACTTTTGAACTGTTCCTTTTGTCATAAATTCCTGTTAAGGGTACTTTAATTTATATAAAAAAAAGGAAACCAAAACAAACTTTCAATGTATATACACTGAGATATACAGCAGTCGATGTATATTATTTTACCTGTAGGCCTCACTACCCTCCCCGACTCACACTGTTGACATGGCCCGTCAACCGCTGCTTCGGAGCTCCGAAAGTTGGTTGGTTAAAGGGAGGGGGGGGGAGGGGTTCGAATCCTATCGACTACACGAGGGTCATTCAGGCTGCATGTAACATATTCGTCAACAGGCAAGAATGCCTTAATTCGTAAAATAAGAATGAAAGTAAGCTCTCAGCATATACACATATACACCTCACGGTGTACATGTCATTACAGGAAGTTATTCAGTGAACCAAGCGAGTCTTGATCTGGGCCTCTGTCTTGACAGTTGTTCCACCGATTATTAGCTAATTACCCTAAGAACTATTCAGCATTTATGCATTTATACCACATACACCATAATATGCTGCATGAGTCATACCTGATGAATTTGTAATTTAATGCAGATTCATATTCTCTGCGTGCGCATAACTGATGTCTCCAGATCGCTACTAGGTCCTCTCCCTCTCTGCTTCCTGAGCTTTGTCATACCTCTTCTTAAAACTATGTATGGTTCCTGCCTCCACTACTTCACTTGCTAGGCTATTCCACTTCCTGACGACTCTATGACTGAAGAAATACTTCCTAACGTCCCTGTGACTCGTCTGAGTCTTCAGCTTCCAGTTGTGACCCATTGTTTCTGTGTCTCCTCTCTGGAACATCCTATCTCTGCCCACCTTGTCTATTCCCCGCAGTATCTTGTATGTCGTTATCATGTCTCCCCTGACCCTTCTGTCCTCCAGTGTCGTCAGTCCGATTTCCCTCAACCTTTCCTCGTACGACATTTCCCTGAGCACTGGGACTAGCCTTGTTGCAAACCTTTGTACTTTCTCTAACTTCTTGACGTGCTTGACCAGGTGTGGGTTCCAGACTGGTGCTGCATACTCCAGTATGGGCCTAACATACACAGTGTAGTGTCTTGAACGTGTGTGTGTGTGTGTGTGTGTGTGTGTGTGTGTGTGTGTGTGTGTGTGTGTGTGTGTGTGTGTGTGTGTGTGTGTGTGTGTTTGTGTGTGTGTGTGTGTATATATATATACTCACCTAATTGCGCCCACCTAATTGTGATTGCAGGGGTCGAGACTCAGCTCCTGGCCCCGCCTCTTCCCTGATCGCTACTAGGTCCTCTCTCTTCCTGCTCCATGAGCTTTATCACACCTCGTCTTAAAGCTATGTATGGTTCCTGCCTCCACTACATCACTTGCCAGACTATTCCACTTCCTGACTACTCTATGACTGAAGAAATACTTCCTAACATCCCTTTGACTCAGCTGAGTCTTTAACTTCCAATTGTGACCCCTTGTTTCTGTGTCCCATCTCTGGAACATCCTGTCTCTGTCCACCTTATCTATCCCTCTCAGAATTTTCTATGTTGCTATCATGTCTCCCCTGACCTTCCTGTGTTCCAGTGTCGTCAGGCCGATTTCCCTTAACCTTTCTTCGTAGAACATTCTCCACAGCTTAGCTTAGTGTGTGTGTGTGTGTGTGTGTGTGTGTGTGTGTGTGTGTGAGTGACGGAGAGATGAAGGCTGTGGCAAACACGTTAAAACACTGATAATTTTAGTGATTACGAAATTGCATACGAAATATGCAACACAGGTGACGCACGGTTATTAGTTTCATGTTAACTTCATTAATTATGATTCCATAAACGCCGCGGGGAGTCGCAGTTCTCTTTATGCTACAAAATATTTTCCTATAATAAATAAAAGGTGCAACAGTTTGATGCACTTTCAAGGGACTAAATGTTCCGGGGGTTAGCGCCCCCCTTCCCCCGGCAAGGCCTCCAGGTGGATCAGGGCCTGATCAATCAGGCTGTTACTGTTCGCCGCACGCAGTCCAACGTATCCTCATACACTGCATGTATCCTCATACTCCCCCCTCATCTTCCTACGTTTTTCTCAGTATTGGACTAAAGAAGCCACTGTGTGGCGAAACGTTTCCTCAATAAAGATTCCCCAGATGTTGCATAAGTGTCTCATTCTTTAACTTTTCGGTTTTCAAAAACATTTTCGTCACATGTATCCTCAGTAAATGTCTTAATACTTGCACATGTGTCTTCCTCACAACTAGACTTCATTGGTAATAAATGTCGTTCATTATCCCAACCATTACGTTTTCCTTGGGTATAAAATCACTACACAGTTTATTACCTTTATCTGGTATCCCTTTAAAAAAGGGCGTGAAGATAGTGAGTGTCGGTATTTTAGCCCTTCCTTCTCCAAGGTTTTCGTGCTCTAACTCGAGAATACCTTTTCTGATCGGCTTGAAACTTTCAGCGTTGGTATATCTTACTTAGAGGAAGTTTCAGATTATAAAATGGGTAAAACTGTGGTCAGGGGAGTAGCGGCTCAAGAGCTGAAACTCGACCCCTTGTAACCACAAAAAAGACGAGTGTAATTACGTGAGTACATACACGCACACATACGAGAAAAAGTTAAAGGAACTCAACCTGTTGACACTGGAGGACAGGAGGACTTGAGGGGACTTAATAACAAAATACAAAATACTGCGAGGAACTGACAAGATGAATAGGGACGGAATGTTCGAGAGATGGGAAACAAAAACACAAGGGCACAGCTGGAAGTTGAAAACTCATATTAGCTATAGGAATAATAGGTGTTTCTTTAGCTTTAGAGTTGTCAGGAAGTGGAGCAATTTCGAGAGTGAAGTGGTAGAGGCAGGATCCATACATAACTTTAAGAAGAGGTACGATAAGGCTCTTCAATGTTTCTCTTGGAGTCCATTCTGTCTTTTTTTTGCTTGTAACTTGTCGTTATTTGAAATCGTTTACTTCCTGCTTCTCCAGATCTTTCAGACCAGGAAACCTGCTAAAAGCTTATTGTCTTCTAAATAAAAAAAAACTTTCCTTCTTGACAACATCAGAGAGACAGAGCTTCCTATATTTATCCCCCGGCTCGTCTTCGTTACCTCGATCTTCACTTCTCAACTCCAGGCAGGACCTGCCTCCTAGAGTGCGTCGAGAATCTTGTTTCGGAAACCAGTGACACTTTCCACACGGACAGGAAATTAGGGAACAGTGTTGGCGGTGTCATGGACAGGAACACTTTCTCAGTGTTTTGACCAACGTTAATGTTAATCAGTGGTTCCTGTTCTACAGTGTACTCTCGACACTGCTCCAACTACCCTTAAAAGGACAGTGATTGGCCAAAAATTAGCTCCATTATATGCCACGGATAATTCACCCAGTTCCGAGAATTTTTCCCGATGTCCAGAGCCACTCCTTCCCCCTCTTCCCTACAAGCTAACCTCTTGCTCGAAGGCATTAGTAGGCAAACCCCAAAACACAGAACCGCTGCCAGTGTTCATCTCAAGATAAATCATACACACCCAGCTCTGTCTTCCAACAATCACTGGAAGGGCATAGTCTAACCACAAACCATTAGTAACAACTTTCATCTACACCACGAACACCAGTCATACAAATACAGTGTTAAAAAAAAATTTCAGCTTGTCAATTCTCTCTTGTTCGGTTTGACCTTTACGATTTTCACCCGCACCTCTCCTACAGTCCTCATTCCGTTTATTTATTTCATGGTTTCCCATACAGATAAAAAAAAACTCTTTCCCCAAGTAAAATATTGTGTTAATAACGTGCTCGGCAGAAGTAAAAAAGAAATGAGAATAAAAGACGGATTGATTGTACCTGCGCGTCCCCGACAGGCGAAAGGCACTTGACATAGATTCCTACAAGAGTCGTAGATTTAAAGACATAGTTGCAGCTACAGTCGATCACTCAGAGGTAGTTACCGCGAAACTACATACTAACCCTCTTCGAACCACTCACTCACGCCCCCCAAACTACTCTTTCACACCCTTAGAAGTCACTCACTAACGCCTAAAGAAACCGTCTACAAAAGCCCTTAGAAATCAGTCACCCCCTCCTGTAGAAGTCACTCACTCACACTCATAAAATCTCTTACTAATACTAAATAGAAATCTCTCACACATTCGCTTGAAAACAAGAATCTTCTGCGGCTTCAAGTAATCCAGATCCGAGGATGATAATACCATCCGTGAGCCTGAAACCGATTAAATCCCTCACTGTGATGTATGCTAAGAATTCTTAAGAAAAAACAAAAATTATTCTGTTTAAATCCTTCTTGAAATCTAAAGCTCTTTCATGGTGCACATTTTTTTTATGAGACAGTACCTGGCAAATCACCGGAGGCCCACATCATCAAAATAACCACGGCGTTGTATGCTCGTACAAAAAACGTGAACGAAATAAGAATGCTTAAAGAAATAATCTTTTGAAGCATTATGTGTGATATATGTCAGACCCATGATAGCGTACACAACACCAGCAATGAGTCCTTGCCTGAACAAACGAACAGAAACGAAAGTAAAAGTTCAACTAGTCGCTGAACTATGGGAGATCACCTATGACGAAATGATGAAGAAACTGAATCATGGAGCATCGAAGGAGAGAACTTAAGAACACATTATTACGACATGCAAGATACTCTGAAGACTCATTGCACACACAGAGAGCACTCTGGACACGAGGATATAGCTGAAATTTAAAGATGCCAAAAAAAGTTTGGGATGTCCGGTAATAAATGTGTTAGGGTGATTAGCAAAAATAAGGACCTGGTTGAGGAAGCGGTGGATGTGGATTCTAAGTACAGTTTTACGAGTAGTTGTGATAAGGCTCATAATGCCAGGAGTTACTTGATAATCTACAGATGGAAAACACGTTAGGGCCAGATCCCAAATCTACTCATTATCATAACTTGCTGGGGTGAGATATATTGGTAGAAATGCTGAATAAACCCTGTGAAAAGCAGAGGTGTCAAAGGCACGGTGCGTCAGCATTTGTAGTCCAGAATTCTTCAACCTTGTCAATAGAGATAATATATGCTCCAAAAACAAAGGCATCAGTTTCCAATAAAAGGATCGACGACTATCCTACACAAGTGCCAGATCGGAAAGATAGTGACAGCCTCTTGGCAAGCGGGACCTCGACAACAACAGCCTGCATGACCAGGAAGTCAACAATGTTGTCTGACCTTGCATCGAGAGTCAAATAAATCGCTAAATTGGACACAGTTATGTCAAAGGCATGACACACTAATAATTCTCCTGTCTGAATATTTTAATAAAATTACTTTAATAGTATTATTTACGAATAATTAACATTCCTGGTTGTAAACAGAGTGAAAATTATTTCGGCATACACATGTGCAAGTGATAATCCTCAAGCAAATTCGTTCGTTAATGTTTTATAAATTATATTTAGTATAAACATGACGGTGAAAATTAGGTGTAATTAAAATGCCACCGTGAGTTACGCAACAAAATTTAGAGTAAATATGCGTACAGGAGAAGGCGGCCACACACGCACAGCTGAGATAACGCACACCTTGCACGCACGAAAAGCAGACCGGAAAAGAAAAAACACGCAAACACACACACACACACACACACACACACACACACATTCTCACAAAGTTCCAGGTCAAACATCATACATCAATTGACTTCATCTCTGGCCAGGGTGTGTGGGTGTGTGTGTGTGTGTGTGTGTGTCTGTACTCACCTAATTGTACTCACCTAATTGTGGTTGCAGGGGTCGAGACTCAGCTTCTGGCCCCGCCTCTTCACTGATCGCTACTGGATCCTCTCTCTCTCTGCTTCCTGAGCTTTGTCATACCTCTTCTTAAAACTATGTATGGTTCCTGCCTCCACTACTTCACTTGCTAGGCTATTCCACTTGCTGACAACTCTATGACTGAAGAAATACTTCCTAACGTCCCTGTGACTCGTCTGAGTCTTCAGCTTCCAGTTGTGACCCCTTGTCCCTGTGTCCCCTCTCTGGAACATCCTATCTCTGTCCACCTTGTCTATTCCCCGCAGTATCTTGTATGTCGTTATCATGTCTCCCCTGACCCTTCTGTCCTCCAGTGTCGTCAGTCCGATTTCCCTTAACCTTTCCTCGTACGACATTCCCTTGAGCTTTGGGACTAGCCTTGTTGCAAACCTTTGTACTTTCTCTAACTTCTTGACGTGCTTGACCAGGTGTGGGTTCCAGACTGGTGCTGCATACTCCAGTATGGGCCTAACATACACAGTGTACAGTGTCTTGAACGATTCCTTATTAAGGTATCGGAACGCTATTCTCAGGTTTGCCAGGCGCCCGTATGCTGCAGCGGTTATTTGGTTGATGTGTGCCTCCGGTGATGTGCTCGGTGTTATGGTCACCCCAAGGTCTTTCTCCCTGAGTGAGGTCTGTAGTCTTTGTCCACCTAGCCTATACTCTGTCTGCGGTCTTCTTTGCCCCTCCCCAATCTTCATGACTTTGCATTTGGCTGGATTGAATTCGAGAAGCCAGTTACTGGACCACATGTCCAGCCTCTCCAGGTCTCTTTGCAGTCCTGCCTCATCCTCGTCCGATTTAATTCTTCTCATCAACTTCACGTCATCTGCGAACAGGGACACTTCAGAGTCTATTCCTTCCATCATGTCGTTCACATATATCAAAAATAGCACTGGTCCTAGAACTGACCCCTGTGGGACCCCGCTCGTAACAGGCGCCCACTGTGATACCTCTTCACGTACCATGACTCGTTGCTGCCTCCCTGTCAGGTATTCCCTTATCCATTGCAGTGCCCTTCCTTTTACGTGTGCCTGATCCTCCAGCTTCTGCACTAATCTCTTGTGGGGAACTGTGTCAAAGGCCTTCCTGCAGTCTAGGAAAACGCAATCTACCCAACCCTCTCTCTCGTGTCTTACTTCTGTTACCTTGTCATAAAACTCCAGGAGGTTTGTGATACAAGATTTGCCTTCCATGAACCCATGCTGGTTTTCATTTATAATCTTGTTCCTTTCCAGGTGTTCGACCACTCTCCTCCTGATAATCTTCTCCATGACTTTGCACACGATACATGTCAGAGACACAGGTCTGTAGTTTAGTGCCTCGTTTCTGTTTCCTTTCTTAAATATGGGGACTACATTAGCTGTCTTCCATTTCTCAGGTAGTTGCCCAGTTTCAAGGGATGTGTTGAAGACTGTGGTTAGAGGCACACACAGCATCTCTGCTCCTTCTCTAAGGACCCATGGGGAGATGTTGTCCGGTCCCATCGCCTTTGAGGTGTCAAGGTCACTTAAGAGCTTCTTCACCTCCTCCTCCTCAGTTGTTCGTATGTCATCCAACACTTGTTGGTATATTCCCTCTTGATGTTCCCTTCTGTTCTGTCTTCCCACAGCCCTTCCTGTCTCTACTGTAAAAACTTCCTTAAATCTCCTGTTCAGCTCCTCACATACCTCCTGATCATTTCTTGTGAGTTCTCCACCTTCTGTTCTTAATCTGATCACCTGGTCTTTGACTGTTGTCTTCCTCCTGATGTGGCTATACAACAGTTTCGGGTCAGTCTTGATTCTCGATGCTATGTCATTTTCATACTGTCGCTGGGCCTCCCTCCTTACCTGTGCGTACTCATTCCTGGCTCTGCGACTGATCTCCCTATTTTCGTGTGTTCTCTGCCTTCTGTACTTTTTCCATTCTCTATTGCACTTTGTTTTTGCCTCCTTACTCCGTCGGGTGAACCAGGGGCTTGTTCTGGTCTTCCCGTTGTTACTGTTCCCCTTGGGAATGAACCTTTCCACTGCCTCCTTGCATTTTGTTGCTACATATTCCATCATTTCATTTACTGGCTTTCCTGCCAGTTCTCTGTCCCACTGGACCTCCCGCAGGAAGTTCTTCAACCCTATGTAGTCCCCTCTTTTATAGTCAGGTTTTTCCCATTCTACTCCTGTTATTCTCTCCACTTGCAGCTCTACTATGTATTCAAAGCACAGAACCACGTGGTCGCTAGCTCCTAGGGGACTCTCATACTTGATGTCCTCAATGTCTGAGCTGCCCAGGGTGAACACAAGGTCCAATCTTGCTGGTTCATCCTCCCCTCTCACTCTGGTAGTGTCCTTAACATGTTGGTGCATGAGGTTTTCCAGCACCACGTCCAGCATCCTGGCTCTCCATGTTTCGGGACCCCCATGTGGCTCCAGGTTTTCCCAGTCAATCTCCCTGTGGTTGAAATCCCCCATAACCAGCAACTTTGCTCTGCTGGAGTGAGCTCTTCTTGCCACCTCAGCAAGTGTGTCCACCATTGCTCTGTTGCTCTCTTCATATTCCTCTCTT
>NC_091294.1:40936728-40951728 GCF_038502225.1 Cherax quadricarinatus | reverse complement strand
AAACAACATAGGTAACTCAGAGCTACATCTCGAATACTTCGTCCAGCTCCCCTGCGGTGGGCCGCGTGCCCAGAATGCTGCAGGCATTTCCTCTCTGGATCGCAACACTGTGTGTGTGTGTGTGTGTGTGTGTGTGTGTACGTATATTTATAATGTTTGAAACTACATCCCAAATCGTGTTACAAACAAATCATACTGTCCATGCGATAATTAAGCTTATTCAGAACTTGAATCATTTGTGTTCATCAGTCTAATGCCATTATCCATTTTTTCTGGCCTTTTTTGAGAATCTCTTCTAATTTTTGTGCTCAAGTTTAAATTGATTTGGTGGCTAGACAAGTATTTGGTATTTGTGGATTTTTATTGCCGTGTAATATGCAATTTTTTTTACCATTCTGATTTTTGGAGTTTGTCTCGTGGAGGTCCCTCGTGAAACTCAAACTTTTAGTTCAGGTCTGTAACTTTTGATGAGACTGAATAGTTTTCCCAAATTGGTAAGTTTGGTATGTTAAGCTTTCACGGACAAAGCGCGTTCCTGGGATGCAATAGAAAGGGAGGAATAGTGGAAAAAGTAAGAGGAACAGGAGAAGGAGGAGGATGAGCAGGAGGAGCAGGAGGCGGTAATGGTAGTCGCAGTGATAGAGCAAAACTAAATGGGAATGAGGGATGTAAAAATATAAAGAAGAATGGGGAATAGAAGGAAGAAGAGCGAAACTTATACGAGAAAAAAGAGAAATGAAAGTAAACCCTTCCAAGAAAATGTAATATGAAGAGGTGGAAGAGAAAGAGAGAAGTGGAAGAGAGGTTGTGAGAGAGTGAAAATTAGGGAGGAAAAGGATGAGAGTTGAGAAAGATGGGGTAGAGGGAAGGAAGGAGTGGAGGGCAGGTAAACATAGTTGATCAGACACCAAATGTCAGATTAAATCTGACAATATACTGGCAAAGGTAAACAACAAGAGAAACAGAGGCTAGATGATAAAGTACAAACAAAGGAAAACAAAATTTCAATTGTGCTAATTTTCTAAACTTTTCGATACAGTAAGAATGAAAAACTGAAAACGAGAAGAAACTACAAACACAGTTAAATCTTCACACAGTATAGAAAAAACTGGTGAAGATCGTAAGAATAAAACTGCCTCAGGGGTTATCGGTTATTTAACAAAGTATAACAAATACATCGGTAAATGGAGAACTGGGCAATAACGAAGGAAATTGTCTCAGTGATAACACTTCACAAGGCTAGAAAACTGTTCTGTGTTCACAGTTCATTTTAAGACATTTTAAGATATTACAGTCAATAAAATATATTAAATATACAGAGGATATTAAAACTGCCCACATAGTGTCAATATAATAACACTTAAACTTCTGTAAAATCTTCGGGAAACTGGAAATGTACTCTCTGGAACGTAGACTAGATAGATACCTAAAAATAAATACGTGAAAATATTTTGAAGATAGGTATCCAGTCTACACTCTTCCGTAACAATTTACTGGACGGTGGAAGAGAAAGAAATGTAAAATAAACCCAGTGAAAAGTAAAGGTGTCGAGTCCTTATCCATCGTCCAAGTCTCTTCAACTCTTCCAGTAGATTCATTGCCAGAGCAAAGGTGAAAAATCTTCAAGAAGAACTTGGGTAAGTATCATCAGGAGGAAGCAGATCAGCTAGGCTGTGAGTGCTGAGTGTGTTTTTGGTTAGTGAGGCGATGTGCAGCCATGTTTGAGAGGCGATGTGCAGCCATGTTTGTGAGGCGATGTGCAGCCATGTTTGTGAGGCGATGTGCAGCCATGTTTGTGAGGCGATGTGCAGCCATGTTTGAGAGGCGATGTGCAGTCATGTTTGTGAGGCGATGTGCAACCATGTTTGTGAGGCGATGTGCAGCCATGTTTGTGAGGCGATGTGCAGCCATGTTTGTGAGGCGATGTGCAGCCATGTTTGTGAGGCGATGTGCAGCCATGTTTGTGAGGCGATGTGCAGCCATGTTTGTGAGGCGATGTGCAGCCATGTTTGTGAGGCGATGTGCAGCTATGTTTGTGATGCGATGTGCAGCCATGTTTGTGAGGCGATGTGCAGCCATGTTTGTGAGGCGATGTGCAGCCATGTTTGTGAGGCGATGTGCAGCCATGTTAGTGAGGCGATGCGCAGCAATGTTTGTGAGGCGATGTGCAGCCATGTTTGTGAGGCAATGTGCAGCCATGTTTGTGAGGCGATGTGCAGCCATGTTTGTGAGGCGATGTGCAGCCATGTTTGTGAGGCGATGTGCAGCCATGTTTGTGAGGCGATGTGCAGCCATGTTTGTGAGGCGATGTGCAGCCATGTTTGTGAGGCGATGTGCAGCCATGTTTGTGAGGCGATGTGCAGCCATGTTTGTGAGGCGATGTGCAGCCATGTTTGTGAGGCGATGTGCAGCCATGTTTGTGAGGCGATGTGCAGCCATGTTTGTGAGGCGATGTGCAGCCATGTTTGAGAGGCGATGTGCAGTCATGTTTGTGAGGCGATGTGCAACCATGTTTGTGAGGCGATGTGCAGCCATGTTTGTGAGGCGATGTGCAGCCATGTTTGTGAGGCGATGTGCAGCCATGTTTGTGAGGCGATGTGCAGCCATGTTTGTGAGGCGATGTGCAGCCATGTTTGTGAGGCGATGTGCAGCCATGTTTGTGAGGCGATGTGCAGCCATGTTTGTGAGGCGATGTGCAGCCATGTTTGTGAGGCGATGCGCAGCCATGTTTGTGAGGCGATGTGCAGCCATGTTTGTGAGGCAATGTGCAGCCATGTTTGTGAGGCGATGTGCAGCCATGGACTGTCCATGTGCGCAGTCTTGGATGAGCCCCTGAACCCCTTGGACCGTGGGGCCCCCAAATGCGCGGGGCCCTAGGCAAATGCCTAGTTTGCCTATGGGGTAATCCGGCCCTGTTTGTGAGGCGATGTGCAACCATGTTTGTGAGGCGATGTGCAGCCATGTTTGTGAGGCGATGTGCAGCCATGTTTGTGAGGCGATGTGCAGCCATGTTTGTGAGGCGATGTGCAACCATGTTTGTGAGGCGATGTGCAGCCATGTTTGTGAGACGATGTGCAACCATGTTTGTGAGGCGATGTGCAGCCATGTTTGTGAGGCGATGTGCAGCCATGTTTGTGAGGCGATGTGCAGCCATGTTTGTGAGGCGATGTGCAGCCATGGACTGTCCATGTGCGCAGTCTTGGATGAGCCCCTGAACCCCTTGGACCGTGGGGCCCCCAAATGCGCGGGGCCCTAGGCAAGTGCCTAGTTTGCCTATGGGGTAATCCGGCCCTGTTTGTGAGGCGATGTGCAACCATGTTTGTGAGGCGATGTGCAGCCTTGTTTGTGAGGCGATGTGCAGCTATGTTTGTGAGGCGATGTGCAGCCATGTTTGTGAGGCGATGCGCAGCTATGTTTGTGAGGCGATATGCAGCCATGTTTGTGAGGCGATGTGCAGCCATGTTTGTGAGGCAATGTGCAGCCATGTTTGTGAGGCGATGTGCAGCCATGTTTGTGAGGCGATGTGCAGCCATGTTTGGCCTCAGAACGAAAGTCAGAGAAAATAGTTTTGGAAACCATTCGTAGGTATGTAACAATTATATTTAGTAATTATGTTTGAAAATCAAAGATAAAATATACCGAGAAATGCGTAAGACGGAGAAAAAAATATATGGAATTTACTAAGAAGTCGTTTCGCCCACCAGGGACTGCTATAGTCCCTAGTGGCCGAA
Source organism: Cherax quadricarinatus (assembly GCF_038502225.1). NCBI lineage: Eukaryota > Metazoa > Arthropoda > Malacostraca > Decapoda > Parastacidae > Cherax > Cherax quadricarinatus. The sequence goes on along the minus strand of NC_091294.1, from coordinate 40,947,997 downwards.
ACGTCTTCTCCGTACATGCCGAAAATTTCATATTTTGTCTCGTTCATTTATCTAGTATTTCTTAGATATTCATTATATTTATTCACTTATTCACTTATTGGTCGTACTTAATGTTTGTATGTTTAAAGAATGTGTTTACATGAGTAGGGGAAGAGAGACAGCAAGAGTGCATGATAGAAAAAGCTGAAAGGGAGAGATGGGTGAGGAGGAAGGGGTGAAGTGGGAGGGAAGAAATAATAAATGGGACACAGGAAAGGAAGGGATGGAGGAGTACAGGAGTAGAGCGATAAGAAGAAGGAAGGGTGGCGAGAAGGAAAGGATACTGGTGGATAGAGAGAGAAAGGAAGAAAAATGATGGGAGGGCCTAAGGTACGAGGTAAATATAAGAGAGGAGGGAACTACAAAGTGAAAATAATTAACCTAATAACGATAATAATACCAGCACACAGAGGTCAGTATCGACGATGATTGTTCTCTATATCGTCATTATTTTAACTCAGTCAGGTCACTACAACGCTACTATGTAAATCCCGGCTCAATTATAATATACGTTATTATCCTGCTATGTTATTAAAATAGTAATTTAACCAAATTAAGGGGCAATTATACAAATCATGAGAGCGTCAGTGCGGTTTAATAATTGTCAGAAGTTGATGAATTTAAAGTAATTAGTCAAGAGATAATGACAATCTAAGTAGCAAGGTAATAAAGTTCGAATATTTACACAAGTGTCAAAACAAAACCATCCATTGAGGTACAACCACAGTGTCAAAACAGCGACAACAGTGTGTTAAAAGTTTTGCTGAAATTACATTTCTTCTGTCTCATATGAATTTAAAAAGCCAGACAAATTTCACTTCCGTATATATTCATTCTACACTTTTCTATACCGTGAATTCCTTAATGGTTATAATCCCTGCAGTGTTTTACTTGTAAACTCTTCTTAAGACGTGAGTTAACATCTTTATCTTAAAATACCAGACAATGATAACACACTTTTCAACTTGCAGAAACTACTCTCAGAACGGAAATAATTTATAATCCAAAAGCGTCAGTATCGTACTGAGAGACAAGCGATACATCTCATCAAGCAGACTGTTGTTGGTGGTGGATTCCATGCAAACCTTAGCGTGGACAAGGTTGCGAATCTTATTGTCGCCTTCACTGTCCGTGATAGAGTTAATTCATGTTACACCTCGGTATCCAGACTCGTCCATTCCACAAAACATTTACAGCCGTAGACAATATAAAATATCACTTAGGATTCCCATTTTGTTTTGAAAACGATTGACTATGAGGAACCATATGGTAATTAAATGACCCTTTAATCAATGAAGCCTTTAATAAATACAACATTTCATTCAACAGGGCTTCATCAAGTAAGGAGGAAACCCTCCTTACTTGATAAAACCCTCCTTACTTGAGGAAACTCTCCTTACTTGAGGAAACTCTCCTTAGTTGAAGAAACCCTCTCCTTACTTGAGGAAACCCTCCTTACTTGAGGATACTCTCCTTACTTGAGGAAACCCTCTCCATACTTGAGGAAACCCTCCTTACTTGAGGAAACTCTCCTTACTTGAGGAAACCCTCTCCATACTTGAGGAAACCCTCCTTACTTGAGGAAACCCTCCTTACTTGAGGAAACCCTCTCCTTACTTGAGGAAACCCTCGTTACTTGATGAAACCCTCCTTACTTGATGAAACCCTCCTTACTTGAAGAAACCCTCCTTACATGAAGAAACCCTCCTTACTTGAGGAAGCCCTCCTTACTTGAAGAAACCCTCCTTACTTGATGAAACCCTCCTTACTTGATGAAACCCTCCTCGAGGAAACCCTCCTTACTTGAAGAAACCCTCCTTACTTGATGAAACCCTCCTTACTTGAGGAAACCCTCCTTATTTGAAAAAAACCCTCCTTACTTGATGAAACCCTCCTTACTTGAGGAAACCCTCCTTACTTGAGGAAACTCTCCTTACTTGAGGAAACCCTCCCCTTACTTGAGGAAGCACTCCTTACTTGAGGAAACCCTCCTTACTTGAAGAAACCCTCCTTACTTGATAAAACCCTCCTTACTTGATGAAACCCTCCTTTCTTGAGGATACTCTCCTTACTTGAGGAAACCCTCTCCTTACTTGAGGAAACCCTCCTTACCTGAGGAAACTCTCCTTACTTGAGGAAACCCTCCTTACTTGAAGAACCCCTCCTCACTTGATGAAACCCTCCTTACTTGAGGAAACCCTCCTTACTTGAAGAAACCCTCCTTACTTGATGAAACCCTCCTTACTTGAGGAAACCCTCTTTACTTGAAGAAACCCTCCTTACTTGAGGAAACCCTCCTTACTTGAGGAAACTCTCCTTACTTGAAGAAACCCTCCTTACTTGATGAAACCCTCCTTACTCGATGAAACCCTCCTTACTTGATGAAACCCTCCTTACTTGAGGATACTCTCCTTACTTGAGAAAACCCTCTCCTTACTCGAGGAAACCCTCCTTACTTGAGGAAACTCTCCTTAATTGAGGAAACCCTCTCCTTACTTGAGGAAACTCTCGTTACTTGATGAAACCCTCCTTACTTGATGAAACCCTCCTTACTTGAAGAAACCCTCCTTACTTGATGAAACCCTCCTTACTTGAAGAAACCCTCCTTACTTGATGAAACCCTATTTACTTGAAGAAACCCTCCTTACTTGATGAAACCCTCCTTACTCGATGAAACCCTCCTTACATGATGAAACTCTATTTACTTGAAGAAACCCTCCTTACTTGATGAAACCCTCCTTACTTGATGAAACCCTATTTACTTGAAGAAACCCTCCTTACTTGATGAAACCCTCCTTACTTGATGAAACTCTATTTACTTGAAGAAACCCTCCTTACTTGATGAAACCCTCCTTACTTGATGAAACTCTATTTACTTGAAGAAACCCTCCTTACTTGATGAAACCCTCCTTACTTGATGAAACCCTATTTACTTGAAGAAACCCTCCTTACTTGAAGAAACCCTCCTTACTTGATGAAACCCTATTTACTTGAAGAAACCCTCCTTACTTGATGAAACCCTCCTTACTTGAAGAAACCCTCCTTACTTGATGAAACCCTATTTACTTGAAGAAACCCTCCTTACTTGAGGAAACCCTCCTTACTTGAAGAAACCCTCCTTACTTGAAGAAACCCTCCTTACTTAATGAAACCCTCCTTACTTGAGGAAACCCTCCTTACTTGAAGAAACCCTCCTTAGTTGATGAAACCCTCCTTACTTGAGGAAACTCTCCTTACTTGAGGAAACTCTCCTTACTTGAGGAAACTCTCCTTACTTGAGGAAACTCTCCTTACTTGAGGAAACTCTCCTTACTTGAGGAAACCCTCCTTACTTGAGGAAACTCTCCTTACTTGAGGAAACCCTTCTTACTTGAGGAAACTCTCCTTACTTGAGGAAACCCTCTCCTTACTTGAGGAAACCCTCCTTGCTTGAGGAAACCCTCCTTACTTGAGGAAACCCTCCTTACTTGAGGAAACCCTCCTTACTTGAGGAAACTCTCCTTACTTGAGGAAACTCTCCTTACTTGAGGAAACTCTCCTTACTTGAGGAAACTCTCCTTACTTGAGGAAACTCTCCTTACTTGAGGAAACTCTCCTTACTTGAGGAAACTCTCCTTACTTGAGGAAATCCTCCTTACTTGAGGAAACCCTCCTTACTTGAGGAAACTCTCCTTACTTGAGGAAACCCTTCTTACTTGAGGAAACTCTCCTTACTTGAGGAAACCCTCTCCTTACTTGAGGAAACCCTCCTTGCTTGAGGAAACCCTCCTTACTTGAGGAAACTCTCCTTACTTGAGGAAACTCTCCTTACTTGAGGAAACTCTCCTTACTTGAGGAAACCCTCCTTGCTTGAGGAAACCCTCCTTATTTGAGGAAACCCTTCTTACTTGAGGAAACTCTCCTTACTTGAGGAAACCCTCTCCTTACTTGAGGAAACCCTCCTTACTTGAGGAAACTCTCCTTACTTGAGGAAACCCTCTCCTTACTTGAGGAAACACTCATTACTTGAGGAAACCCTCCTTACTTGAGGAAACTCTCCTTACTTGAGGAAACCCTCTCCTTACTTGAGGAAACTCTCCTTACTTGATGAAACCCTCCTCACTTGAGGAAACAAGCCTTACTTGAGGAAACCCTCCTTACTTGAGGAAACCCTCCTTACTTGATGAAACCCTCCTTACTTGATGAAACCCTCCTTACTTGAAGAAACCCTCCTTACTTGAAGAAACCCTCCTTACTTGAAGAAACCCTCCTTACTTGAGGAAACCCTCCTTACTTGAAGAAACCCTCCTTACTTGAGGAAACCCTCCTTACTTGAGGAAACCCTCTCCTTACTTGATGAAACCCTCTTTACTTGAGGAAACCCTCCTTACTTGAGGAAACCCTCCTTACATGAGGAAACCCTCCTTTCTTGAGGAAACCCTCCTAACTTGAGGAAACTCTCCTTACTTGAAGAAACCTTCCTTACTTGAAGAAACCCTCCTTACTTGATGAAACCCTCCTTACTTGAAGAAAAACTCCTTACTTGATGAAACCCTCCTTACTTGATGAAACCCTCCTTACTTTATGAAACCCTCCTTACTTGAGGAAACCCTACTTACTTGAGGAAACCCTCCTTACTTGATGAAACCTTCCATACTTGATGGCACCCTCCTTACTTGAGGAAACCCTCCTTACTTGCGGAAACCCTCCTTACTTGAGGAAACCCTCCTTACTTGATTAAACCCTCTTTACTTGAGGAAACCCCTCCTTACTTGAGGAAACCCTCCTTTGACTTGAGGAAACCCTCCTCACTTGAGGAAACCCTCCTTACTTGAGGAAACCCTCCTTACTTGACTTGAGGAAACCCTCCTTACTTGAGGAAACCCTCATTACTTGAAGAAACCCTCCTCACTTGAGGAAACCCTCCTTACTTGAGGAAACCCTCCTCACTTGAGGAAACCCTCCTTACTTGAGGAAACCCTCCTTACTTGAGGAAACCCTCCTTACTTGAGGAAACCCTCCTTACTTGAGGAAACCCTCCTTACTTGAGGAAACCCTCCTTACTAGAGGAAACCCTCTTTACTTGAGGAAACCCTCCTTACTTGAGGAAACCCTCATTAATTGAGGAAACCCTCCTCACTTGAGGAAACCCTCCTTACTTGAGGAAACCCTCCTTATTTGAAAAAAACCCTCCTTACTTGATGAAACCTTCCTTACTTGAGGAAACCCTCCTTACTTGAGAAAACTCTCCTTACTTGAGGAAACCCTCCCCTTACTTGAGGAAACACTCCTTACTTGAGGAAACCCTCCTTACTTGAAGAAACCCTCCTTACTTGATAAAACCCTCCTTACTTGATGAAACCCTCCTTTCTTGAGGATACTCTCCTTACTTGAGGAAACCATCTCCTTACTTGAGGAAACCCTCCTTACCTGAGGAAACTCTCCTTACTTGAGGAAACCCTCGTTACTTGATGAAACCCTCCTTACTTGAAGAACCCCTCCTCACTTTATGAAACCCTCCTTACTTGAGGAAACCCTCCTTACTTGAAGAAACCCTCCTTACTTGATGAAACCCTCCTTACTTGAGGAAACCATCTTTACTTGAGGAAACCCTCCTTACTTGAGGAAACTCTCCTTACTTGAGGAAACCCTTTTCTTACTTCAGGAAAACCTTCTTACTTTAGGAAACTCTCCTTACTTGAGGAAACCCTCGTTACTTGATGAAACCTTCCTTACTTGATGAAACCCTTCTTACTCGAGGAAACCCTTCTTACTTCAAGAAACCCTCCTTACTTGATGAAACCCTCCTTACTTGAGGAAACCCTCCTTACTTGAGGAAACCCTCCTTATTTGAGGAAACTCTCCTTACTTGAGGAAACCCTCCTTACTTGAAGAAACCCTCCTTACTTGATGAAACCTTCCTTACTTGATGAAACCCTTCTTACTCGAGGAAACCCTTCTTACTTCAAGAAACCCTCCTTACTTGAGGAAACCCTCCTTATTTGAGGAAACTCTCCTTACTTGAGGAAACCCTCCTTACTTGAAGAAACTCTCCTTACTTGAGGAAACCCTCTCCTTACTTGAGGAAACCCTCCTTACTTGAGGAAACTCTCCTTAATTGAGGAAACCCTCTCCTTACTTGAGGAAACTCTCGTTACTTGATGAAACCCTCCTTACTTGATGAAATCCTCCTTTCTTGAAGAAACCCTCCTTACTTGATGAAACCCTCCTTACTTGAAGAAACCCTCCTTACTTGATGAAACCCTCCTTACTTGATGAAATCCTCCTTACTTGAGGAAACCCTCGCTACTTGAGGAAACCCTCCTTACTTGAGGAAACTCTTCTTACTTGAGGAAACCCTCCCCTTACTTGAGGAAACCCTCCCCTTACTTGAGGAAATCCTCCTTACTTGAGGAAACTCTCCTTACTTGAGGAAACCCTCTCCTTACTTGAGGAAACCCTCGTTACTTGATGAAGCCCTCCTTACTTGATGAGACCCTCCTTACTTGAAGAAACCCTCCTTACTTGAGGAAACAATCCTTACTTGAAGAAACCCTCCTTAGTTGATGAAACCCTCCTTACTTGAGGAAACCCTCCTTACTTGAGGAAACAATCCTTACTTGAAGAAACCCTCCTTACTTGATGAAACCCTCCTTACTTGAGGAAACAATCCTTACTTGAAGAAACCCTCCTTAGTTGATGAAACCCTCCTTACTTGAGGAAACCCTCCTTACTTGTGTAAACCCTCCTTACTTGAGGAAACCCTCCTTACTTGAGGAAACTCTCCTTACTTGAGGAAACCCTCTCCTTACTTGAGGAAACCCTCCTTACTTGAGGAAACTCTCCTTACTTGAGCAAACCCTCTCCTTACTTGAGGAAACTCTCCTTACTTGAGGAAACTCTCCTTACTTGAGGAAACCCTCTCCTTATTTGAGGAAACCCTCCTTACTTGAGGAAACTCTCCTTACTTGAGGAAACCCTCTCTTTACTTGAGGAAACCCTCCTTGCTTGAGGAAACCCTCCTTACTTGAGGAAACTCTCTTTACTTGAGGAAACCCTCTCCTTACTTGAGGAAACCCTCCTTACTTGAGGAAACTCTCCTTACTTGAGGAAACCCTCTCCTTACTTGAGGAAACCCTCCTTACTTGAGGAAACCCTCCTTACTTGAAGAAACTCTCCTTACTTGAGGAAACCCTCTCCTTACTTGAGGAAACCCTCCTTACTTGATGAAACCCTCCTCACTTGAGGAAACCCTCCTTACTTGAGGAAACCCTCCTTACGTGAGGAAACCCTCCTTACTTGATGAAACCCTCCTTACTTGATGAAACCCTCCTTACTTGAAGAAACCCTCCTTACTTGAAGAAACCCTCCTTACTTGAAGAAACCCTCCTTACTTGATGAAACCCTCCTTACTTGAGGAAACCCTCCTTACTTGAAGAAACCCTCCTTACTTGAGGAAACCCTCCTTACTTGAGGAAACCCTCTCCTTACTTGATGAAACCCTCTTTACTTAAGGAAACCCTCCTTACTTGAGGAAACCCTCCTTACTTGAGGAAACCCTCCTTTCTTGAGGAAACCCTTCTTACTTGAGGAAACTCTCCTTACTTGAAGAAACCTTCCTTACTTGAAGAAAGCCTCCTTACTTGAGGAAACCCTCCTTTCTTGAGGAAACCCTCCTTACTTGATGAAACCCTCCTTACTTGATGAAAAACTCCTTACTTGATGAAACCCTACTTACTTGATGAAACCCTCCTTACTTTATGAAACCCTCTTTACTTGAGGAAACCCTACTTACTTGAGGAAACCCTCCTTACTTGATGAAACCCTCCTTACTTTATGGCACCCTCCTTACTTGAGGAAACCCTCCTTACTTGAGGAAACCCTTCTTACTTGAGGAAACCCTCCTTACTTGATTAAACCCTCTTTACTTGAGGATACCCTCCTTACTTGAGGAAACCCTCCTCACTTGAGGAAACCCTCCTTACTTGAGGAAACCCTCCTCACTTGAAGAAACCCTCCTTACTTGAGGAAACCCTCCTCACTTGAGGAAACCCTCCTTACTTGAGGAAACCCTCCTTACTTGAGGAAACCCTCTTTACTTGAGGAAACCCTCCTTACTTGAGGAAACCCTCATTACTTGAGGAAACCCTTCTCAGTTGAGGAAACCCTCCTTACTTGAGGAAACCCTCCTTACTTGAGGAAACCCTCCTTACTTGAGGAAACCCTCCTTACTTGAGGAAACCCTCCTTACTTGAGGAAACCCTCCTTACTTGAGGAAACCCTCCTTACTTGAGGAAACCCTCCTTACTTGAGGAAACCCTCTTTACTTGAGAAAACCCTCCTTACTTGAGGAAACCCTCATTATTTGAGGAAACCCTCCTCACTTGAGGAAACCCTCCTTACTTGAGGAAACCCTCCTTACTTGAGGAAACCCTCCTTACTTGAGGAAACCCTCCTTACTTGAGGAAACCCTCCTTACTTGAGGAAACCCTCCTTACTTGAGGAAACCCTCCTTACTTGAGGAAACCCTCCTTACTTGAGGAAACCCTCTTTACTTGAGAAAACCCTCCTTACTTGAGGAAACCCTCATTATTTGAGGAAACCCTCCTCACTTGAGGAAACCCTCCTTACTTGAGGAAACCCTCCTTACTTGAGGAAACCCTCTTTACTTGAGAAAACCCTCCTTACTTGAGGAAACCCTCATTTTTTGAGGAAACCCTCCTTGCTTGAGGAAACCCTACTTACTTGAGGAAACCCTCCTTACTTGAGGAAACCCTCCTTACTTGAGGAAACCCTCCTTACTTGAGGAAACCCTCCTTACTTGAGGAAACCCTCCTTACTTGAGGAAACCCTCCTTACTTGAGGAAACCCTCCTTAGTTGAGGAAACCCTCCTTACTTGAGGAAACCCTCCTTACTTCAAAGTTTAAAAGACTTTTAAAAGAATTTGTTCTTTACCCTTGAACGTTCAACTGATCGTTGGCAGAAAAAAAATATGTAATGCCGTTTCTCCCCGCAATTATATTCTCCAAGAAATTAGCCTGTATTTAAATTACTTTTTTTCTAATTACCAAATAAATCCACTAATTCAATCAAAAGTTTTTGAAAGCAAAGAAAAATGCTTATTGTAATTGCGATGGTTGATATTAGTTTGTATAATTATTGCGATTATACAAAGCAGGACACGTTAATACTGGTGAGGGCTCTTGATCCCAGGAATGAAAAGTAATTCAACTTTCTTTGGATCAAACCTGATGATCTTCCAGTTTCTAGAGGTTGGATGACCCATGTGGATTTTCTACTTTCTGGTCAATAATAATAATAATATTGTTAATTTTAACAGTTATAATAATAAGTGTCACTAATGATAATATTATTATTAATAATAATAACTAATAGCAATAATAATATTATCTATAATAATAATAATAACAGTAGGAATGTATTACTGTTATTATTAGTGAGAAAAAAGTTCATAGTGAAATGTGGCTGGTTAATACCGTAGAGTTTCTTATTGGTTTTTTATATTGTTATTAAAAATAATATTATTCCTACTACTACTACTACTACTACTACTACTACTACTACTACTGATAATAATAATAATAATAACAGTAGGAATGTATTATTATTATTATTATTATTATTATTATTATTATTATTATTATTATTATTATTATTATTGTTATTATTATTATTATTATTGTTGTTATTAATAAAAATGTAAAGAACCTACGGTACTAAGCAGCCATATTTCACTATCAATTTTTTTCTAAATATAATTTCTCACATTTAAACATCTCAAATACTATACGCTTCATCATCGATACATATACCATAGCAACTAATCCCCCATTGTTATTATTATTATTATATTATTTTTATTATCATTATTGTTGTTGTTGTTGTATGTTAATTTTTCCTTACACCGGCCATCTCTCAACAAGGAAGAGTGACCAAAAAAGGAAGCATACACCTTCACTTATTCAACAGCTGTATTGTAAGAAGTCTGAAGGCATCACATTTCAATTGATTTTCCGCTATATAACGTGAGGATCTTTATTCTCACATCAAGGACTCTAGGCCTGAATCCATCCATAATAGTTATATTGCTCACACTCTAACTGCGCGTCAAATCTTAAAAAATCAGTTGTCTGCACTACGATCTAATGTTATTATTATTATCAAAATAATATAATTAATATTTTTTTAAATGTCATCCATTTCTAAGACCTGGTTCCTACTAATTTCAATTTGTTGATCTAATATATGATGCTTAAATATAATCATTTCGGACATTTTTTTTGTTATATAAAAGGTCTTAAAATGAAAGTGACGAGGGAGAAACAGTTTCTGAGGCAGACTTATAGATAGACAGACAGATAGAGAGAGAGAGGAGGTTCTAAGTTAGAGAGGGAAAGACGGTTCTGAGGGAGAGAGGGAGAGAGGGAGAGATGGAGAGAGGGGGAGAGAGGGAGAGAGAGAGAGAGGGAGAGAGGGAGAGAGGAAGAGAGGGAGAGAGGGAGAGAGGGAGAGAGGGAGAGAGGGAGAGAGGGAGAGAGGGAGAGCTGGTTACAGGGCACTTGAGGTTGAAAGCTGCCTGTTAACTTCATGTCTCTGTAATTGTATGGACGTGTATTGTATTTGTGTTGTAGTTTAGTGCAGGTGTTTACTGAATTTTTGTTTTGTATCAGAGCAGAGCTCAGGGTCCTGTGACGACGGCTACACGAGTAAGTGTTAGCTGTCCCTAAAGTTTTGATTCAAGACATATACAGTAGTATGTGTAGTAGTAGCAGTAGTAATAATAGCATTAGTAGTAGTAGCAGGAGTAGTAATAATAGTAGCAGTAGTAGTAGTGATTATACCATTCCTACTACAGAATAATTTACAAACATGTGGTTGTTGATCAATATGTGGTAGGATTCTTGATTCACCTTGATAAACCTTGATATACCTTAATAAGCTATCTTCTATACTTTTTCTTGTCAATTAAAGATTTTACCCCTTCGTTATGTTATTTTTACTGCTCCTCTGAATCAGATCTGACACCCTAATTACGTATTCTTTAAATTATAATACTTCTTTGTATATTTTTTTCTTATTAAAAAATCATATTTTTTTTCTTTCAACGACTCATTATTACACAGGTTAAAAAGCCCAGCTGTATCACAGGTACACAATCACTTCTCAGGGTACCAGCTTCTATATTCTATTAACTTTGAGGCTCTTATTTAGTGCTAGGTGAGCAGGGGC
>NC_091294.1:40849228-40919228 GCF_038502225.1 Cherax quadricarinatus | reverse complement strand
AGCAGCACAGAGCAGAGCAGTGCAGCAGCAGCAGCGGCAGTAGTGGCAGCAGCAAGCAGCAGCAGCTGAGCAGTGCAGCACTAGCAGCAGCAACAGTAGCAGCAGCAAGCAGCAGCAGCAGCAGAGCAGGCAGGCAGCAGCAGGCACAGCAGGCAGACAGCAGCAGAGCAGCAGCAGTGGCACCAGCAGCAGCAGCAACAGCACAGCAGCAAGTAGGAGTAGTAATAGTAGTAGTAGTAATAGTAGTAGTAGTAGTAGTAGTAGTAATAGTAGTAGTAGTAGTAATAGTAGTAGTAGTAGTAGTGGTAGTAGTAGTAGTGGTAGTAGTAGTAGTAGTATTATATACCATTCTTGTACTGCTACTACTACCACCACCTCTTCCTGCCTATATATAGCCGTCCTGCTCCACTTCTGGTTAGTGTGACTTTGTAAATGGTCCAAGTCGGACCGAAACGTCGTCGTGAGCTTCTCTCTTTTATGTGCGGGTTATTTGTGTAGTAGTAGTAGTGGTACTAGTAGTAGTAGTAATAGTAATAGTAGTAGTAGTAATAGTAGTAGTAGTGGTGGTAGTAGGAGTAGTAATAGTAGTAGTAATAGTAGTAGTAGTGGTGGTAGTAGGAGTAGTAATAGTAATAGTAGTAGTAGTAGTAATAGTAGTAGTAGTAGTAGTAATAGTAGTAGTAGTAGTAGTAATAGTAGTAGTAGTTGTAGCAATAGTAGTAGTAGTAGTAGTAGCAGTAGTAGTAGTAGTAGTAGTAGCATTAGGAGTAGTAATAGAAGTTATTGCTATTGTTGTTGGTCTTGGCACTGAAGATTTGGCATGCAACATTCAACAAATGTGACATATTACTGTTGCAGAGTTTCGCCCCATGACATCCTGGAGAGCGAAACATTGTCTCAATAAAATGTCACATTAGTTTCACCTGCGTCCTTCTACCTAACATATCGTCGGTAATTTTACCAATAGTACGATAGTGGGAATGAAAGGCTTGGTTTTCACTTCAGACAGAGACGCCCCCTGATATCACCTGGAAAAAAAATGGTTGTCAAATATGTTGTAGCCATTGCAGTGTTTTCCTCAGTGTGTTCGAGTCAAGTGGAAGATTTTCCTCCTTATGGTAGCATCAAATGACCTAAATTTTTCATTGTCAGATTTAACTCTTTCGAGTTTTTTTTTTTTTTTAAGATGGGATTTTATTGATATGTTTCATTAGGGAAACTTAACACTATGGTCAGAAAAGTCATTTGATGTTGGTTTGTTTTTGACATGAGATGATGGTCATTTGTTTTGCATAAAATAATCAAAACACTCATGAAGGTACAATTCCAAAAGTCCACTAGTCAAAGATTCTATATGGAGAGTAAAGTTAATATATACCTGGAGATTAAAGTGAAGTGATTAAAGTGAAGAATAAATTCAATTACATTACAAATAGTGAAGAATAAATTAAATTACTTTGCAAATAGTGGAGAATAAATTAAATTGCATTATATATAGTGAAGAATAAAATAAATTACACTACTAATAGTGAAGAATAAATTAAATTACATTATAAATACTGAAGAATATATTAAATTTCATTACAAAAAGTGAAGAATAAATTAAATTACATTACAAATAGTGAAGAATAAATTAAATTACATTACAAATAGTAAAGAATAAATTAAATTACATTATAAATACTGAAGAATATATTAAATTTCATTACAAAAAGTGAAGAATAAATTAAATTACATTACAAATTGTGAAAAATAAATTAAATTACATTATAAGGAAAATTAAATAAAAAATGTATGTATTTATCACAGAGAAACACTTGGTTTTCCCAACCATGAAAAAAGGCATGACTCCGGGCCTCCAGCAGCAACAGCCTGGTTAACCATGCCAGCACCTGATAAGCCTGACCCATGAGCAGGCTGCGGAGCTAGAAAGGGAAAACTCTCGAAAACCGTCAAGGCATATCAAGAGAATATCAAAGCGAATCACTTTTAAAAACTCACTCTGCCAGAGAGACATAACAGGAAAAAAAAGAAGTAATTAAATTTCCTGGAATATTAATGATATGTGAGTCCCACCACGAGGTTAGGGCAATTAGCGAGTCAACGTTTACAGTCGTAAAGTCAAAAAAAAGGGGACGGGTGGGCAGACGGGGTCATTAATGGAACCGGTAGGCTAATCAATAGGGATATAATCGTTTCTATAATTTTACGCGAGAATAACACTTGCACTCTGTGATCGGATTTGTTGATCATTGTGACTTTTTTGTAAACAATAACAACAGCAATAACATTAGCAACGACAACGAGGAGGACGAGAAGGAGGAGGAGGAGGAGGAGGAGGAGGAAGAATTCGAAGAGAAATAGGAGAAAGTAGAGGAGAAACATTCTGCTAATAAGAATGTTCACAAGACCAGACAATTGTTACTTCACCACACCTTGGACCATACCTTGGACCACGCCTTGGACCACACCTTGGACCACACCTTGGACCACACCTTGGACCACACCTTGGACCACACCTTGGACCACACCTTGGACCACACCTTGGACCACACCTTGGACCACACCTTGGACCACATCTTGGACCACACCTTGGACCACACCTTGGACCACACCTTGGACCACACCTTGGACCACACCTTGGACCACACCTTGGACCACACCTTGGACCACAACTTGGATCACACCTTGGGCCACCACACATCTTGGACCACACCTTGGACCACCTTGGACCACACCTTGGACCACACCTTGGGCCACACCTTGCCTTGGACCACATCTTGAACCTTGGACCACACCTTGGACCACATCTTGGACCACACCTTGAACCTTGGACCACACCTTGGACCACATCTTGGACCACACCTTGGACCACACCTTGGAGACCACGCCTTGGACCACACCTTGGGACCACATCTTGAACCACACCTTGGACCACATCTTGGACCACACCTTGAACCACACCTTGGACCACAACTTGGACCACACCTTGGACCACATCTTGGACCACACCTTGGTCCACACCTTGGACCACCTTGGACCACACCTTGGACCACATCTTGGACCACACCTTGGACCACACACCACACCTTGGACCACACCTTGAACCACATCTTGGACCACACCTTGGACCACAACTTGGACCACACCTTGGGCCACAGGTTGGACCACACCTTGGACGGACCACACCTTGGACCACACCTTGGGACCACCACATCTTGGACCACACCTTTGGACCACACCTTGGACACCTTGGACCACACCTTGGGCTTGGACCACACGCTTGGACAACACCTTGGACCACACCTTGCATCTTGGACACCTTGGACCACATCTTGGACCACATCTTGGACCACACCTTGGACAACATCTTGGACCACACCTTGGACCACATCTTGGACCACACCTTGAACCACACCTTGGACCACACCTTGGACCACATCTTGGACCACACCTTGGACCACATCTTGGACCACACCTTGGACCACACCTTGGACCACACCTTGGACCACACCTTGGACCACATCTTGGACCACACCTTGGACCACACCTTGGACCACACCTTGGGCCACACCTTGGACCACATCTTGGACCACACCTTGGACAACACCTTGGACCACACCTTGGACCACATCTTGGACCACACCTTGGACCACACCTTGGACCACACCTTGGGCCACACCTTGGACCACATCTTGGACCACACCTTGGACAACACCTTGGACCACACCTTGGACCACATCTTGGACCACACCTTGGACCACACCTTGGACCACATCTTGGACCACATCTTGGACCACACCTTGGACCACATCTTGGACCACACCTTGGACCACATCTTGGACCACACCTTGGACCACACCTTGGACCACACCTTGGGCCACAACCTTGGACCACATCTTGGACCACACCTTGGACAACACCTTGGACCACACCTTGGACCACATCTTGGACCACACCTTGGACCACACCTTGGACCACATCTTGGACCACATCTTGGACCATACCTTGGACCACATCTTGGACCACACCTTGGACCACATCTTGGACCACACCTTGGACCACACCTTGGACCACACCTTGGACCACATCTTGGACCACACCTTGGACCACATCTTGGACCACACCTTGGACCACATCTTGGACCACACTTTGGGCCACATCTTGAACCACACCTTGGACCACACCTTGGACCACACCTTGAACCACACCTTATACCACACCTTGGACCACACCTTGAACCACACCTTATACCACATCTTGGACCACACCTTGGAACACACCTTGGACCACACCTTGGACCACACCTTGGACCACACCTTGGACCACACCCGTGACCACACCTTGGACCACACCTTGGACCACACCTTGGACCACACCTTGGACCACACCTTGGACCACACCTTGGACCACATCTTGGACCACACCTTGGACCACACCTTGGACCACACCTTGGACCACACCTTGGACCACATCTTGGACCACACCTTGGACCACACCTTGGACCACACCTTGGGCCACACCTTGGACCACATCTTGGACCACACCTTGGACAACACCTTGGACCACACCTTGGACCACATCTTGGACCACACCTTGGGCCACACCTTGGACCATATCTTGGACCACATCTTGGACCACACCTTGGACCACATCTTGGACCACACCTTGAACCACATCTTGGACCACACCTTGGACCGCACCTTGGACCACACCTTGGACCACATCTTGGACCACACCTTGGACCACATCTTGGACCACACCTTGGACCACATCTTGGACCACACCTTGGACCACATCTTGGACCACACCTTGGACCACATCTTGGACCACACCTTGGGCCACATCTTGGACCACACCTTGGACCACACCTTGGACCACACCTTGAACCACACCTTATACCACACCTTGGACCACACCTTAGACCACATCTTGGACCACACCGATGACCACACCTTGGATCACACTAGGGACCACACCTCGGATCACACCAGGGTCAACACCTTGGACCACACCAGAAACCACACAGGGAACCACACAGTGGATCACACCAGGGAAAGCGAATCTTGTCTATCACGTGAAACACGAGTTACAACTTCACTAATATAGTAAGAAAAATTGCAACATAAATGCTTAACTGAAACGTGTGGGAGAGGAGGTGATTTAGAAATGTTGATCCTGGGCTAATGTAATCACTGTTATTGTAATAACTTAAACCAATATAAAAAAAACACTAATTGCTGTTGACCCTTTCTTCAGCAGTAGTGTTACCTAAGTATATGATGACACAGTCCTGTTTCTTCAGTAGGAAGTGTTACCTCAGTATATGATGTCACAGTCCTGTTTCTTCAGTAGGAAGTGTTACCTCAGTATATGATGACACAGTCCTGTTTCTTCAGTAGGAAGTGTTACCTCAGCACATGATGACACAGTCCTGTTTCTTCAGTAGGAAGTGTTACCTCAGCACATGATGACACAGTCCTGTTTCTTCAGTAGGAAGTGTTACCTCAGCACATGATGACACAGTCCTGTATCTTCAGTAGGAAGTGTTACCTCAGCACATGATGACACAGTCCTGTTTCTTCAGTAGGAAGTGTTACCTCAGCATATGATGACAGGCCTGTTTCTTCAGTAGGAAGTGTTACCTCAGCATATGATGACACAGTCCTGTATCTTCAGTAGGAAGTGTTACCTCAGCACATGATGACACAGTCCTGTTTCTTCAGTAGGAAGTGTTAACTCAGCACATGATGACACAGTCCTGTATCTTCAGTAGGAAGTGTTACCTCAGCACATGATGACACAGTCCTGTTTCTTCAGTAGGAAGTGTTAACTCAGCACATGATGACACAGTCCTGTTTCTTCAGTAGGAAGTGTTACCTCAGCACATGATGACACAGTCCTGTTTCTTCAGTAGGAAGTGTTAACTCAGCACATGATGACACAGTCCTGTTTCTTCAGTAGGAAGTGTTACCTCAGCATATGATGACACAGTCCTTTATCTTCAGTAGGAAGTGTTACCTCAGCATATGATGACACAGTCCTGTTTCTTCAGTAGGAAGTGTTAACTCAGCACATGATGACACAGTCCTGTTTCTTCAGTAGGAAGTGTTACCTCAGTACATGATGACACAGTCCTTTATCTTCAGTAGGAAGTGTTACCTCAGCACATGATGACACAGTCCTGTATCTTCAGTAGGAAGTGTTACCTCAGCATATGATGACACAATCCTCTTTCTTCAGTAGGAAGTGTTACCTCAGCACATGATGACACAGTCCTGTTTCTTCAGTAGGAAGTGTTACCTCAGCACATGATGCCACAGTCCTGTTTCTTCAGTAGGAAGTGTTACCTCAGCACATGATGACACAGTCCTGTTTCATCAGCAGGAGTGTTACCTCAGCATATGATGACACAGTCCTGTTTCTTCAGTAGGAAGTGTTACCTCAGCACATGATGACGCAGTCCTGTTTCTTCAGTAGGAAGTGTTACCTCAGCACATGATGACACAGTCCTGTTTCTTCAGTAGGAAGTGTTACCTCAGCATATGATGACACAGTCCTGTTTCTTCAGTAGGAAGTGTTACCTCAGCACATGATGACGCAGTCCTGTTTCTTCAGTAGGAAGTGTTACCTCAGCACATGATGACACAGTCCTGTTTCTTCAGTAGGAAGTGTTACCTCAGCATATGATGACACAGTCCTGTTTCTTCAGTAGGAAGTGTTACCTCAGCACATGATGACGCAGTCCTGTTTCTTCAGTAGGAAGTGTTACCTCAGCACATGATGACACAGTCCTGTTTCTTCAGTAGGAAGTGTTACCTCAGCATATGATGACACAGTCCTGTTTCTTCAGTAGGAAGTGTTACCTCAGCATATGATGACACAGTCCTGTTTCTTCAGTAGGAAGTGTTACCTCAGCATATGATGACACAGTCCTGTTTCTTCAGTAGGAAGTGTTACCTCAGCACATGATGACACAGTCCTGTTTCATCAGCAGGAGTGTTACCTCAGCATATGATGACACAGTCCTGTTTCTTCAGTAGGAAGTGTTACCTCAGCACATGATGACGCAGTCCTGTTTCTTCAGTAGGAAGTGTTACCTCAGCACATGATGACACAGTCCTGTTTCTTCAGTAGGAAGTGTTACCTCAGCATATGATGACACAGTCCTGTTTCTTCAGTAGGAAGTGTTACCTCAGCACATGATGACACAGTCCTGTTTCATCAGCAGGAGTGTTACCTCAGCACATGATGACACATCCTGTTTCATCAGCAGGAGTGTTACCTCAGCACATGATGACACAGTCCTGTTTCTTCAGTAGGAAGTGTTACCTCAGCACATGATGACACATCCTGTTTCATCAGCAGGAGTGTTACCTCAGCACATGATGACACATCCTGTTTCATCAGTGGGAATTATTACCTCAGCACATGATGACACAGTCCTGGTTCTTCAGTAGGAAGTGTTACCTCAGCATATGATGACACAGTCCTGTTTCTTCAGTAGGAAGTGTTACCTCAGCACATGATGACACAGTCCTGTTTCTTCAGCAGGAGTGTTACCTCAGCACATGATGACACAGTCCTGTTTCTTCAGCAGGAGTGTTACCTCAGCACATGATGACACAGTCCTGTTTCTTCAGCAGGAGTGTTACCTCAGCACATGATGACACAGTCCTGTTTCTTCAGCAGGAGTGTTACCTCAGCACATGATGACACATCCTGTTTCAGCAGTGGGAAGTATTACCTCAGCACATGATGACACAGTCCTGGTTCTTCAGTAGGAAGTGTTACCTCAGCACATGATGACACATTCCTGTTTCATCAGCAAGAGTGTTACCTCAGCACATGATGACACAGTCCTGTTTCTTCAGTAGGAAGTGTTACCTCAGCACATGATGACACAATCCTGTTTCTTCAGCAGGAGTGTTACCTCAGCACATGATGACACAGTCCTATTTCTTCAGTGGGAAGTATTACCTCAGTACATGGTGACACAATATTGTTTCTTCGGTGGGAAGTGTTACCTCAGTGCATGATGATACTTACTGGTGTAGAAAAACAGATTTTAAGTTCTATTGGGTTATAATTTTAGAAATCAGCTGTGCAGCTAAGAGGGGATCCACTCCTATAATTTATGATAGTATCAGATGATCCTCCTCATTTCCATTCCATGCCAAGGAGAAGGTTAATTGGCATATATATGCATCAGAAGACTGCAAACGTGTGATGCAGTCTGTGGCCATGGAGGCCACTAACCTCAAAAAAGGAAAAGGAATATGGGAGAACACAACACCAGGTGAATCACAGGAGGTACTCATTAGCAGCGTATGTGTCAGACATGCGCAATAAAGGCATTCAGATACCTTAGCAAAAAGGAGTTCAGAACCTTATATACGACGTCCATCATACATGTGATACAAAGATATTTATGTACTGTTCAGGACATTTATTAAAAAAAAGCTATTTTCGAGGTGTGTCTTCTCCCGTTCTTCAGTCCATGAAGATTGAAAAGTCGCTTGTGGCGAAAGTTTCCCATTAATAAATATTCAGAATTGTACACAAATGTCTGCTTCTACCTCATGTTAACATCAACATGGAGTAGAAATCACAGAAATCACAGAATACGAGTGACTGGTGGAGCTTAAGACGCAACTGAGCAACAGAAATGTTACAAAATAATTTACCTTCTGGCTGGTTATGAGAAACCTTCTACATGAGGAAGCGATAAGATTCAATTCCGTACACACAGTATTTTAAATATAATATGGCCTTTAACCTTTGCTTTGATCTTAATATTCGCCTTGCAACCACATATATTTTCGAGTAATTTATACATGTGAAGTTAGACTTGCATCTTAGCCAGGGCATCCACTTCGTCACACTCAACAGTGTTGATATTCGTCTTAAATATGTTGATCAAATATGCATGCAATATTCCAGAATAGGGCGCAGTAACTACTTATATATAGAGAGAACCACTTTTTCTGATGGAAAATCGAAGGTTTACCAGTAAAGTTTGCATTTATTTACTGTCTCAGTACACGGGCCATTTGACTTCAAATTATTTGTCTCTGTTACGCCAAGGTCCCTTTTTGAATTTGATTTTTTACAGATGTATAGCGAAAAGAGAAGGGAATATACATAAAGAGATATGTCTATCTTAATCTCGTGGAGTATATATGTTATGCTTTAAATTCAATAAGATAATAAATATGCATTTAAAAAATAATTTATGTCTCGCTGAACTTATTGTTATTTTCAATTTCATTATTCAATGACCCTAACAGAAGTTTCCGAAATTCGTTTAAAAAATGCTAAAATCGGGAGAATTAGCATCAAAGAATCTGTAAAGAAGAGGAATGATCCGAGAAGGGAAAGAGATGTGGAGAGTATGATTGATGAACGATAGTATGGAGAGGAAGATACATGAGAGAGAGCTTGACAGCTGGCCAGGATTAGTATGCAGTGAAGTGTTCAGCTGTTGGAAAGAGGCGATGAAATATGTTGAAGAAGAGACAAGGAAACCTTCACAGGGTCGAGATATATTGTGGCCGCAGCAGCCACAAAGATGGGGAGTATCACGGACAAACATGACGTACGATTAATCTCTTCAACTAATAAAAGCTAAATTACCCTTTCTCTTCTAACATATATATGTGTTGCCGAATATGTAAAACTGGTCAATTAGCAAGAACTCATTTAAAATTAAGTCCTTTCTGAAATTTTCTCTTATACGTTTAAAGATATATTTTTTTCATTAATGATAATGTAAAAATTTTTAATTTTGCAACAAAAGAATCTTAGAAAACTTACCTAACTTTATTATAACAAGTGCAATTTATTTTAACCTAACCCAACTAAATATATTTTAGATTTGTTTACAATAATTTAATACTAAACAAACGCAGTGAAATATATTTTTGGCGTTAGGTTAAGAATGATTTTGGCGAAATTATTGCATACACAAATTTTCGCTTGTCCTATATGGCAAGATGAGCGTTGCTATTTAAGCCAAGATCGCAAGTTCTGCCTATTCGGCACGACATATATATATATATATATATATATATATATATATATATATATATATATATATATATATATATATATATATATATATATATATATATATATATATAATATGTATGGTCAATTAGCAAGAACTCATTTAAAATTATGTCCTTTCTGAAATTTTCTCTTATACGTTTAAAGATATATTTTTTCATTAATGTTAATGTAAAAATAATTTTGCACCAAAAGAATCTTAGAAAACTTACCTAACCTTATTATAACAAGAGCAATTTATTTTTCCCTAATCCAACTAAATATATTTTAGATTTGTTTACAATAATTTATTACTAAACAAACATAGTGAAATATATTTTTTTCGTTAGGTTCAGAATGATTTTGGCGAAATTATTGCATACACAAACTTTCACTTGTCCCATATGGCAAGATGAACCTTGCTATTTAAGCCAAGATAGCAAGTTCTGCCTATATGTACGACATATATATATATATATATATATATATATATATATATATATATATATATATATATATATATATATATATATATATATATATATATATATATATATATATATATATATATATATATATATATATTATATATATATATATATATAACGTCTCAAGGCCTGTCGCGTTGCCGCCAACCTTTTTCAACAGCTTGCAGTTGTGCTGCCTTAAATCACTTAGCTACAGATATAAAGAGAGAGAGAGAAAGAGAAAGAGAGGGAGAAAAATTGAGGGGAATGGAAGGCAATGAGTCGTGATGTTAAGAATGTGAGGATAACTCCAATTCCTTTGATTAAGAGTCCTTCCACCTTTCGATCAAGAGAAATAAAAAAAGTACAAGTTTTCCCACCTTTAACACAATACCTCCAGTGTTTCCTGGTTATCTCTCCCTTTCCAATGTATTTTCATCGCATTAAAAATACATTCCGGATACCTCCAGGACTCAAAAAAAAAAAAATCCAAAAACCCCTTTATGAACCAGTCGTAAAAAGAAATAAATCTGTCCCCAATATGGAGACGAAGAAAATTGTGGCGTTAATTTCTTTCATCGCCAAGAGAATTTGCACTGCTGCAAAATCCTCCTACGCCTGGATTCCATTTTAGTATCTAAACCTTTATAAAAGCCTTTACGAGTTTCCTCTGGCCGGCTTTGATGAATACTTTTCTGTTACGTATATTTTGTTTGCTGTGATGCTATTTTTTTTTGGGGGGGGAGGGTGGGGGGGGCGGAAGGAAAGTTTTAGCCAGCGGGTGTTTATATTTCGGTACGTCGTGGTCGTCTTCTGATTGTTTATGCCAATCAATTTGGAATTATTTATGATCAGCTGTGGTATTATCATCTCAGAGTTAAAATCTAGTTATGTGGAAGTATTTATTATTATTATTTATTATTAAAGATTAGCCGGTATTCTCCCGGCCCGGGCCTTTTCCAAGTGGTGGCCCGGCCTTGGCTCCCTCTTTAGTGAGTGTCTGAGACCTAAGTCTCCCATGGGAGGAGGCACAAGTACCTCCTCATCTTTGGGACTAACTGTCCCCAGGCCTAGACACTAGCTAGGCCTCTCTGGTCTGCCATCCCCGCCACAAGGGGGAATATGGGAATGACAGTCTTATGAGCTAAAGGCTCGGGCTCAGGCACCTACCCTACCCTAGAAAGGCTGGGCATGGTGTCGATGATGTGGAAGTATTATTATTTATTATTAAAGATTAGCCGGTATTCTCCCGGCCCGGGCCTTTTCCAAGTGGTGGCCCGGCCTTGGCTCCCTCTAGGGAGTGTCTGAGACCTAAGTCTTCCATGGGAGGAGGCACAAGTACCTCCTCAACTTTGGGACCAACTGTCCCCAGGCCTAGCCACAAGCTTGGCCTCTCTGGTCTGCCATCCCCGCCCCAAGGGGGCTAATGGAAATGACAGTCCTGTGAGCTAAAGGCTCGGGCTCAGGCACCTACCCTACCCTAGAAGAGTTAGGCATGGTATCGATGATGTGGAAGTAGTGTGAACTTTATGTTAATAGAAATCATCTCAGAGTTAAAATCTGGATATATGGAAGGAGTGTTAACATTATGTTAATGACAATTATCTCAGAGTTAAAATCCACCCATAGGGAAGAATGTTATCCTTAGTAAAGTTACTTAAAGAGCTAAACCGTGAGAGGAAATATTCTCCAACTGTTTTTTGGGGGTGTTCGGGAAGGGGAAAAGAATAGGGGGAGGGGGGTAAGGGAGAGTCACAAAATCCAGGTTTGTTTTTTACTTCTCTTTTACGCAATTCCAAACGGCCTCTCCGGCTAAATTCAATTTCCTTTTCCAGCATCAGCAAAAGCGACCCCTCACCTCCCTCACCCCCTCATTTATGAAGGCCAAGACTGGAAGGGGGGCGAATAAAAAGAGGGTCAGCTGAGAGGTGACTGGTGCTCACCAAAGTTCACTTCCATACTATAATTTATTATCAATTTCTCTGTTATACTTTCTCTGTAAATCTCTTTGTTATATCATTTGGCAGTGTCCTTTCAAACTACGGAGGGGGTGGTGATTGAACCCGTGGCAAGTGTGTTCTAAAACTCACAGGTCAGTACTAGGACTCACTTGCCATGGGGTTCGAATTTATCTGCAATTGTGTTTTTACGATTTCCTGAGCTGTAGCCTATTTTTGCTATATCCTTTTGTCGCAGCCATGCATCATATTCTTCTAACATTATTGGGCTGTCCATTATTAAGTAAATATTTGGTTCCGAATTGCGTTCTTGTTCTACACGAAACTTTTAATGGAGCAATGTTTGGCTCTGTGTAGAGCTTCATCAGGTCATGGACGAAGTAATGTCCTGAAGCAAGGTAGCTCTTCAACGTGTGTCTTTCTTCACAGAGTAATTATTTAGTGAAACTTACTGACAGACATTGTAAAGTCTCTACAGTATATGCCAGATCTTGGTAAAGTGTCTGCCAAGAGCTTGTATATATTGTAAAGTACCTGCCAAGAGATTATATACCAACGGTGGGCAAATTGCGGCTCGCGATGCTACTCTGTGTGGCTCGCGATGCTACTCTGTGTGGCTCACGATGCTACTCTGTGTGGCTCACGATGGTACTCTGTGTGGCTCACGATGGTACTCTGTGTGGCTCACGATGCTACTCTGTGTGGCTCACGATGCTACTCTGTGTGGCTCACGATGCTACTCTGTGTGGCTCACGATGCTACTCTGTGTGGCTCACGATGCTACTCTGTGTGGCTCACGATGCTACTCTGTGAGGCTCACGATGCTACTCTGTGAGGCTCACGATGCTACTCTGTGCGGCTCAGGACACAATTGAGTCTTATTGCCGTTTTCACTAAAATTTTGCATTAATAATCTATAGTAGTATAATAAGTACCAATATTAGAATATTTTATGTATACTCGGGTAACTGACATTATCTTCTCAAACATCAATATGCATTGTGCCCAAACAGCTGTTTAACTCGCTGAACATAATCAAAACATGTTTTAAACACGTACGGAACTGGACTCTGCACAATCACTCTTCATGCAGTACATACAAGTTACGCGCTTGTGGTGGTAGAGGAACATAACTAGTACAGTGCAGATAAGTACTTTCCTACTTAATAAATACTTAAGATTGATTTTAAAGTTAAATACAATTTTATGTGACTCTTGAACGTTCATAAGTGTATGATAAGTATTATGTGTGGCAATTATCAAAAAAATTACCCACCTTTGTTATATACGCTGTAAAAAGTCTGTCAAGAGTTTATAATGGATTCTAGATTATAGGGTATTGTATTCAAGATTATAAGGCACAGGATTCAAGATTATAGGGCATAAAATTCTGGATTATAGGGTAGTGAATTGTGGATTAGAAGGATATTGATTAGTAATACCTACTAGGTATGGGAGACAATACTGAGTGTTTACAAACATCTATGCGCTGAAATGGACGTAAGACAACAAGAAACGTAATGTAAATACAAGCAAACAATGCCAGAAAGTAGGTATTATTTACCACCACCAGGTGGTATTGGTGTCACGCGCCGTGTCGTGGCACCGTACTGTACTGTACGTCATCCAAGTCACCGTACCTCACTGAAGGTTATGTGCTTCACTATACTACATCATAAGTAACGTATGTCACCATGCCTCACTGTGCGTCATCGAAATCCTGTTAGACCCGAGGTTTTTCACATCAAAGCGACCCTCCAGCCCGAGCTGGCTCAGCCGCTGGACTTCCTCTAGGCTGATCACAAAGATGTGACCGGAGTAAAGAGGGAATAAACTCAAAGTATATTCTACCTTATCTTCATTTTATTTTATTTTTCATTTTCGGAGAGGGAGTTGTAGATTTTTGTAAGTTGGTTCGCTGTGAGACTTGATTTTAATTATTTTAATGATAATTCAATATGTTTCTCACTGTTCCTACTACCTCGTTCAACTACAATAATGCATTAGAGTAGTTGAACAGAATTATTGCTAGTGAATATAATTCACACACAAGTATCACTAAAGAGAACAATTAGTATTTTGAAGCTAATTTGCATATTATTGTTCAACAAAACTGTTAGTGCTATCGAACATCTTTATATATCTACTGAGCAAAGGTCAATCCAATAAAGGCACTGGATATAGTTGACAATAAAGAAACAAAGGAGTTGACACTAAAAAATATCGTTGATAGCTATTCACAAATATATTAGTTTTATCTTAACTAATAAATCAGTCATATTAAACACAGTGTTAATGGATGCTAACATAAATTAGCTTCATTAACATTATAAGTTAAGTGCATTTAAGGCTACACATAAATTTTCGCTAATTAAGGTTACTGGTCATAATTAGAAAAGATTATGTACTGAATATCTTCAATTAAAGTTTTTAATGTAATTAGTGCTCTTCTGTTTATAAACAGAATTAATAATATGTTGTTATTAGGATCATTAGAATTCTATTGTTATTAAAGAGAATTTACTCCTCTTCAGTTTTTGCCCAAATCCATTGAACAGAATTAGTACTCTTGTGTTACTGAGCATATTTATAATACTTCTGTTATTAAACACAATTAATACTTTAGTGTTAATGGTTAGAATTATATGTGTTACGATACATTACTGTATAATTCTTGAATAACGTTGCAAGAGTGAGGGAATTCTTCATGGTTGCTGCTGAGAGGAAGCAGCCTGAGGTGTCTTCCCACGGGAACGTGAACCATCGGAATGGGCTCGTTTTACTATGGCTTAATTGGGTCGTTAATCAAGGCTTTGCTGCCATAACATGCGGGCCGGTACTAACATTGTTAAATGGCTGAATAGTTCACTCTCTCACTCTCTCTTTTATTTTGAGTAAATTCTTAGACTCATATCTATTCGTAAGATGTCATCAAAAAAATTAAGGGTTTCAGTTACACATCAGTAAAATACTGAGCTTTGACATTCACTCACTTTTTACAAACGTTCCTGTGGCTGGAATTATGTATTTGTCATAACAATCTATTACAATGCCAGAGTAACAATCCACTATCAAGACCAACAATAAATAACAAAAAGGCACAATACCGTGACTGGAACAATACACAAATAACCCGCACATAAAAGAGAGAAGCTTACGACGACGTTTCGGTCCGACTTGGACCATTGACAAAGTCACACTCCACCAACAATAATTGCGTTAGCCAGGTTATGCATTTTTATCTGTGATTTCTCTCAGTGATGTAGTTTGGGTGCAGCTCGACAGTTCTCTCTTACCGATCATCTGTAATCTAACCTTCACGTGTAATATTTTGAGAGCAATGTATTACCTAATGTCAAGCTTAGAGACATGGTGTGTTAGGGATTTTTCGCTCTGGAAAGATAATAGGGGGACCGTTTGCTACCTGGATTTTTTCAAGGATATCTTTCTTAGCGTGAGTTTAGAGTGGGAGGAAAGACGGAAGGTTTTCCTTCCTGGATATACGTATAATCAAAGAAAATCCATCATTATATTTCACAGCTTACTTTATTCGGTCAATTATTTGAGCTCCGCCATTCTTTTAACCATATAAAGAGAAGTGTAATTCTGGGATTATCACTGTGGCACTGTGGGCTCTCAGAGCATACGGTCCACGAATCTTAAAATATGAAAACAGCACCACCACGACTACCCAGAATAGTTTATTCATAAAGAACAACCCAGAGCTAATAATTAGCTACTACAGAGTCAAACAGTGTTATTTTAGCGACATGACTTTCTTAATAGTATGCTAATGATGTCAGGTAACTCTGTTATAGGTGTATCATGTACTTATAGAAATAACGATTTTTGAAGTGCGTATATTCCCATGGGCATTCGTATTCATCACTCTGATCACTTCGGATTCCTGTAATCACAAATGTATGCAATTCTGCGAAGATGAATCAGATCCCTGAACAAGACCTGGTACTCAGCTGTCAGCAAGCCATGAGTATTTCAAGACGTGGTATCCTGCCTGATAGTCTACGTGGAGTCTTCGGCGGGACGACGCCATGGTAGCCAGTCCAGCAGTGAATCTCAGTTGGTAAAGAATGGTTAATAGCTTGTGAATTCCCGTTTGATGGCTGGGATCAAGAGGAGGCGTGGTCCTTAGGGCCTCGTCAAGGCTCTCTTTAGGGCGGTTGCCGGAACACTGTATTACCATGGCTGACCTTAATGGCCCTCTCTGGTCCGGGGTAACAGCAGCGGGAACTTAAAGGCTCGCATCACCCTGAAGTCCCAAAGATCCGAGCCATCTTTAATACGAACTATATTCAAGATTCGAACTATACCGAGAGCTCGATTTGTCCTAGATGCTCGAACCATCCTGAAAGCTTGAACATAAGAACATAAGAAAGAAGGAACACTACAACAGGCCTACTGACCCATGCGGAGCAGGTCTATGTCCCCCCGGATTAGACCAATAACCCCCCCCCCCGGATTAGCCCAATGACCCACCCAGTTTGATCATCTCCACTCAAGGATGGAGCACTGCACCAGACCCAGCAGCACAAGCTAGTCAGGTCCAATTCACACCCACCCACACCCACTCATGTATTTATCTAACCTATTTTTAAAACTACACAACGTTTTAGCCTGAATAACTGTACTCGGGAGTTTGTTCCACTCATCCACAACTCTATTACCAAACCAGTGCTTTCCTATATCCTTTCTGAATCTGAATTTTTCCAACTTGAAACCATTGCTGCGAGTCCTGTCTTGGCTGCAAATTTTCAGCACGCTATTTACATCCCCTTTATTTATTCCTGTTTTCCATTTATACACCTCGATCATATCCCCCTAATTCTACGCCTTTCAAGAGAGTGCAGATTCAGGGCCTTCAGTCTATCCTCATAGGGAAGATTTCTGATACATGGGATCATCTTTGTCATCCTCCTCTGTACGTTTTCCAGAGCATTTATATCCATTCTGTAATACGGTGACCAGAATTGAGCAGTATAGTCTAAATGAGGCCTACCCAAGGATATATAGAGTTGAAGAACAACCTGAGGGCTTCTATTATTTATACTTCTAGATATGAAGCCAAGAATTCTGTTAGCTTTATTGCAAACACTAATGCACTGTTGTCTTGGTTTTAAATTACTGCTAACCAGAACTTAACCATCCTTAAGGCTCCAGTTATCCTAAAGATGTGAACCATCCTCAAAGCTTGAGTTATCCTGAAGGCTCGAGTTATACTAAAAATCTGAACCATCCTTAAGGCTCGAGTTATCTTAAAGGTTTGAACCATCCTGAATGTTCGTATCATTCGGAAGGTTCGAAGTAAATCGAAGACCCAAAGTAAACAAACTCAATATAAGGAGAGATTATGACAAGTACCAGAAATCTCTCAATATTCACTATCAACACTCTTGTACCCAAGGTCTTACAATAACATACCTTCCTCATTCGTCAACAACATGTATAAGGAAATGACCAAAAGACGGATAAGAACTTAGAAGGAAGACAAGTAATAGGATAACTGAATACATTATAACACATAAAAACCACTTGGATTTATAGTGCATAAAACTATGTATGAGAAGGTTATCGCAAGTGTGTGTGGCACCATAACTCCCAGTGGGACAAGGTATTAGCACCAGTTATTCCATATAATTTTAAACCCCTCTGCAGAAATGTTTTACAATCGCCTGTCGTTAATGGGCACAGGTACGAGACATACAGTGCCTTGGGGTACAACAACGTGCTGGCTACAGTGTCTCGTTACAATATCGACAAAAGCTCCTGCTGGAGTTGGTGCAATCTGTTTAATAGTTCCTGGTGAACAGGTCTTAGAATGTTTTGCTCTCATATCATTAATTTCTTCTATATAAAGTTTCCCACAGATCTTTATAGATCCGCAGAGTATAATACAGAAGCGGGACTGTCTCAGGATTAGCGAGAAGACAGTCGAGCCTCCACTATTCCTTGCTATGAATAACCCACACAGGCTTACCGCCTCACATAAAGTAAGAAATATATGAAGATAAGAAATATAGAGTCGCTGGAGGAACGAACTATACAACAATAGCACTCCTTTCTCTTAGGCCTTAGACCTATACCGTTTATTTGTTATTTTTAACTTTAATTTGCTTTGTGTCGCACACACACACACACACACACACACACACACACACACACACACACACACACACACACACACACACACACACACACACACACACACACACACACACACACACACACGCAATCGAAAAATATTTTCTGTTATTGTCGAAGGAATGAACTTAATATGCCAGTTTAATAAAACTTGCATTATCGGCTTAACTGAGAACATGCAGGTCATTTGTAATCACCCCGGAACAACAGTGTAGAAGATTACAACATTCTAGCCCTTGGAACAACATTCTAGCACTTGTGACAGCATTCTAGGCATCGTTACAACATTCTAGTTTTTGTGGCAATATTCTGGCCCTTTTAACAACATTCTAGCCCTTGTAATGACATTCTACCTTCCTAACAACATTCTACCCCTCGCGACATTCTAGCCCTTGTGGCAACATTCTAGCCTTTGTATGGTATAAACCTTGGTAATAAATACCGACAAGTTGGTTTAGAAAGACACGTAAGCAAACACTATGACATATTTATTAGAAAACGTTTCGGTCCTGGGACCTTGATCACTTCTTATGTTCTTATGACATTCCTCAGGTCACGTGCGTCACACCTCACTCTCCGCCTATATATATAATGCCTTTCTACCTCTGTATGTTAGAAGTGACCAAGGTCCCAGGACCGAAACGTTTTTTAATAAATATGTCATAGTGTTTGCTTACGTGTCTTTCTAAACCAGCCTTTGTATCAACATTCTAGCACACATGTAACCCTGAGTTGCACGTGTGTCTTGTTTACCAGCGTTTCGGTATTAAATACCCGTTATCTAATTATTCATGTGTTTCCGGTCAGTAACCAGTTAGATTATCTTATGAGAAGATCGCTGCCTCCAGCTAGGAGCGTGCTGATCAACCATCAACATCTTGTTCCGGACATGGTATATTATACCATACCATGGTCCGGACATGAGTAATACATCTCAAAATTCGTAAATCAGGAAATGGTAGCAACTGACCCTAGACCCTCTTCGTGGTAGAGTTACAGGTAAACAAAATATCCCATTATGCCAGAAGTAACCGCATGATAATAAATTACAATACAATTTCACGTGTAATTCTTTCTTCTGTATTAAACACCACCCAGTCGTTTGGAAGCTGTTGTTTTTGAAGGGCCGGATAATGCTATGAAACTGGGTCCTATAACAACTGGCCAATGTACGTAAGAATACGTAACATAACAGAAGACATCTATCTTAGTGACATCGTTAATACGTATATGATCGACATTAATTTGACCAGGATATACTGGTAGATTTTAACATCACAGTATGGACATAAACAACATCTAGCCTTAATTCCGAATGATACTAGACTTGTCCTCTTCCGAGATGATACGTTTTCTGGCATGGTATCAGACACAGTAAATCGAAGACTGACGTAAATGGAAAATAAAAAGGCAAATGGGTCACAGAGACGTAAAAAGTGAAATGAACTAGACGAGGAAGTGTTAAAAGTAAACTTCACACACACAGCTGCAAAACAAGGTATGACAGGGTCCAAAAGGTCGGTGACCAATATCGCCTGTCGATTGTTATTTAAGAGGCTGGGCCATGAGCTGAGACACGACCCCAGCAAACACACCTCGGAAAGCACTTACCATAGATTGTGTTACGGGAACTGTTGCCAGCCAACTCGGTGAGGATGTATGAATTATACCGCTACAGTTACTACTGCTGGTGATGCTGATGCTGCAGGTGCTGCCGTTGCTGCTGCTGCTGCTGCTGCTCCTGCTGCTGCTGCTGCTGCTGCTGCTGCTGCTGCTGCTGCTGCTGCTGCTGCTGCTGCTGCTGCTGCTGCTGCTGCTGCTGCTGCTGCTGCTGCTGCTGTTAGTGCTGCTGCTGGTGGAGGGAAAAGGGATGTAAGTCCGCCGCTGCTCCTATATCAAGACCCGGCAAAGTTTGTGGCCCTTGTAAATCAAACCCAAAATGTCTTCGGAAAAAAGGAAGGTTTCCAATCGAAATTTAACACCAAGCGCAGAAGCTAAAAGGCGACCAGTGAAAGAGCAAGTCTTGAATATATCCCATTTTTCCAGCTCATAACTTATGACTGCGAGGGTCGAAAATTATTACAGATTACACAAATCTGTTGTCTTTTTCCTCGATAAAAGATCAAGAACCTTTGGAATTAAAGTATCCTCGATGTTACCGAATGAGGGAATTTCAGCCATAATGATCTTAGTGCATAGTTTACGAAGAGCCTCAATAAAATAGTTTAAAAGGCCACGTCACGGTACATCAACAAACTGAACAGAGGGAAAAAAGGTCAATGTTTTGGTCAGTCATGAAGCA
Organism: Cherax quadricarinatus; assembly: GCF_038502225.1. NCBI lineage: Eukaryota > Metazoa > Arthropoda > Malacostraca > Decapoda > Parastacidae > Cherax > Cherax quadricarinatus. Next base: position 40,898,295 of record NC_091294.1, on the reverse strand, counting down.
TTAGTTTCATATCTAAACTGTGTGTTAGTTGTGAATTGTTCAGGTAACTGTGATCTGGCTATTAATTCTCACATATGATGTCTGGAAGATAACAATTTTAATTGTACCTTGTTGAGCCACGCTGCCTGGGGGAAGTATAACAACATGAACACACACACACACACACACACACACACGCACACACACACACACACACACATACACACACACACGCCTAGTGTCTAATCAACATGTGCCTAGGACAAAATGGTAACTAACACACACACACACACACACACACACACACACACACACACACACACACACACACACACACACACACACAAGCTGTTTTATGAGACATCTTCACAAACGCGAGACTCATAAATCAACTCATATCATGAAGCTAAAACCTACCGATCCAGTATTGATCTACGACCATCACTCGCCCTCAAAAGCCTCGTCTGTGAATACATCCAGCACAACAATAATATATCCTCTGGGAGCTCCTTCCTCTTTGAAATATAATCATCGCAGGGCATGTGTGAATTTCACCTCGTCCATATTTACAGGCACACCCATAACTATCACGGTAATGTTGAAAGCCGAACTCTGGCAATATACAAAGGGCAGAGCCATAAAGTGTTCAAATTACGGCCTTGTACATTGGGTCGAATTGCCGCCCGAGTTCCCAAAAGCAGAAGATAAATGCTTTGACAAGGTAGCCAGAGCGTAACTCCAGGGTTACACAGGAAGAGAAAACATGCTATGAAGACTACGTGTCATGAAAACCACATGTGATAAAGACCACGAAGACAACATACATAAAGACCGTGATGATGACCGCTGAGCCATGAAAAATGCTATGACCATATTGTGACATGAAGACAATGATGACCCCTACCGTGAAGACACAATGCCTAAAGAGACTATCACTCAATCAGTATTTTTTTCACATGATACGTAATTTGTACAACGTTAGATGACATTATATCAGTCACATGGAAAGCCTCTTAGTTATGCAATGAAGACAACACGCTATAAAGATCACGAACACACACACACAACGACAATATGAAAATAACATAGCATCGAAAGTCAAGTCTGACCCGAAGCTGTTATATAGCCACATCAGGAGGAAAACAACAGTCAAGGACCAGGTAATCAGACTGAGGAAGGATGATGGGGAGTTCACAAGAAACGACCAAGAGGTATGTGAGGAGCTCAACACGAGATTAAAAGAAGTATTTACAGTGGAAACCGGTAGGACTCCAGGAAATCAGAACAGAGAGGTACACCAACAAGAGCTGGATGAGGTACATATAACCAAGGAGGAGGAGAAGAAGCTGCTATGTGAACTTGACACCTCGAAGGCGGTGGGACCAGACATTTCTCCGTGGGTCCTTAGAGAGGGAGCAGAGATGCTGTGTGTGCCACTAACAAAGATCTTCAACACATCCTTTGAAACTGGGCAACTCCCTGAGGTATGGAAGATGGCAAATGTAGTCCCAGTTTTTCAAAAAAAAAGAGACAGACATGAGGCATTAAACTACAGACCTGTGTTACTAACGTGTATAGTATGCAAAGTCATGGAAAAAATCATCAGGAGAAGAGTGGTGGAGCACCTGGAAAGAAACAAGTGTATAATCGACAACCAGCACGGTTTCAAGGAAGAAAAATCCTGTGTCACAAACCTACTGGAGTTTTATGACAAGGTGACAGAAGAAAGACAAGAGAGGGGTGGATACACTGCATTTTCTTGGACTGCAAGACGGCCTTCGAAACAGTTCCTCACAAGAGGTTACTGCAAAAGCTAGAGAATCAGGCACACATAACAAGAGAATACCTGACAGGGAGGCATCAACGAGTCATGGTACGTGACGAAGTGTCAAAGTGGGCGCCAGTGACAAGCGGGGTTCCACAGGGATCAGTCCTAGGACGTGTGCTGTTTTTGGTATATGTGAATGACATAACGGAAGGGATAGACTCAGAAGTGTTCTTGTTTGCAGATGATGTGAAGTTAATGAGGAGAATCAAATCGGTCGAGGATCAGGCAGGACTACAAAGAGACCTGGACAGGCTACAAGCCTGGTCCAGCAACTGGCTCCTTGAATTTAACCCTGCCAAATGCAAAGTCATGAAGATTGGGGAAGGGCAAAGAAGACCGCAGACACAGTATAGTCTAGGTGGCCAAAGACTGCAAACCTCACTCAAGGAAAAAGATCTGGGGGTGAGTATAACACCGAGCACATCTCCTGAGGCGCACATCAATCAGATAACTGCTGCAGCGTACGGGCGTCTGGTAAACCTAAGGATAGCGTTCCGATACCCCAATTAGGAATCGTTCAAGATTCTGTACACCATTTACGTCAGGCAAATACTGGAGTATGCAGCACCAGTTTGGAATCCACACCTGGTCAAGCACGTCAAGAAATTAGAGAAATTGCAAAGGCTTGCAACAAGACTAGTCCCAGAGCTAAAGGGATTGTCCTACGAAGAAAGGTTAAGGGAAATCGGCCTGACGACACTGGAGGACAGGAGGGTCAGGGAAGACATGATAACGACATTTAAAATACTGCGCGGAATAGACAAGGTGGACAAAGACTGGATGTTTTCCAGAGATGGGACACAGAAACAAGAGGTCACAATTGGAAGCTGAAGACTCAGATGAATCAAAGGGATGTTAGGAAGCATTTCTTCAGTCATAGAGTTGTCAGGCAGTGGAATAGCCTAGAAAGTGACGTAGTGGAGGCGGGAACCATACATAGTTTTAAGACGAGGTTTGATAAAGCTCATGGAGCAGGAAGAGAGAGGACCTAGTAGCAATTAGTGAAGAGTCGGGGCCAGGAGCTATGACTCGGCCCCTGCAACCACAAATAGGTGAGTACAAATAAGTGAGCACACGCACACACACACACACAAACACACACACACACACACACACACACACATACACACACACACACACACACACACACACACAAATGGCTTGCAACAAGACTAGTCCCAGAGCTAAAGGGATTGTCCCATGAAGAAAGATTAAGGGAAATCGGCCTGACGACACTGGAGGACAGGAGGGTCAGGGGAGACATGATAACGACATATAAAATACTGCGTGGAATAGACAAGGTGGACAAAGACAGGATGTTCCAGGGAGGGGACACAGAAACAAGAGGCCACAATTGGAAGTTGAAGACACAAATGAGTCAGAGAGATATTAGGAAGTATTTCTTCAGTCATAGAGTTGTAAGGCAGTGGAATAGCCTAGAAAATGACGTAGTGGAGGCAGGAACCATACACAGTTTTAAGACGAGGTTTGATAAAGCTCATGGAGCGGGGAGAGAGAGGGTCAGTAGCAATCGGTGAAGAGGCGGGGCCAGGAGCTAAGACTCGACCCCTGCAACCACAAATAGGTGAGTACACACACACACACACACACACACACAAAGGGATCTGGACAGGCTGCAGACCTGGTCCAGCAATTGGCTCCTGGAGTTCAACCTCACCAAGTGCAAAGTCATGAAGATTGGGGAAGGGCAAAGAAGACCGCAGACGGAATACAGTCTAGGGGACCAGAGACTACAAACCTCACTCAAGGAAAAATATCTTGGGGTGAGTATGACACCAGGCACATCTCCTGAAGCGCACATCAACCAAATAACTGCTGCAGCAAATGGGCGCCTAGCAAACCTCAGAACAGCATTCCGACATCTTAATAAGGAATCGTTCAGGACCCTGTACACCGTGTACGTTAGGCCCATATTGGAGTATGCGGCACCAGTTTGGAACCCACACCTAGCCAAGCACGTAAAGAAACTAGAGAAAGTGTAAAGGTTTGCAACAAGACAGTCCCAGAGCTAAGAGGTATGTCCAACGAGGAGAGGTTAAGAGAAATCAACCTAACGACACTGGAGGATAGGAGTGATAGGGGGTACATGATAACGACATACAAAATACTGAGGGGAATTGACAAGGTGAACAAAGACAGGATGTTCCAGAGATGGGACACAGCAACAAGGGGACACAGTTGGAAGCTGAAGACACAGATGAATCACAGGGATGTTAGGAAGTACTTCTTCAGCCACAGAGTAGTCAAGAAGTGGAATAGTTTGGGAAGCGATGTAGTGGAGGCAGGATCCATACATAGCTTTAAACAGAGGTATGATAAAGCTCACGGTTCAGGGAGAGTGACCTAGTAGCGACCAGTGAAGAGGCGGGGCCAGGAGCTCGGACTCGACCCCCGCAACCTCAACTAGGTGAGTACAACTAGGTGAGTACACACATAATAACAAAACCATTTTCTCCACCCATAAAACTCAGCTGTGAAGAAGCAACCAATACCTGTCACAGTTTTATTTTCAGCCATATGTTCCTCCTCTCCTGCATCACGTAAGAGCTCACAACGATGACAAAAAAAAAAACGCTAAACACAGTTTCCGTTCAAAAGCAATATGAGGCAAGTCTATGAAACCTTTTATAAAGGGATAACTTTTGCAATTTCTATATCACAGAGCAAGAGCCATCCCCCGCTGGAGACTTTTAGCATCTTTTTCTGGCTCTGGGTCATTCCTAGGAGGGAGAGTAGGAGGAAGGAAGGGCAAGAAGAGAGGGTAGGAGGAAGGAAGGGCAAGAAGAGAGGGTAGGAGGAAGGAAGGGCAAGAAGAGAGGGTAGGAGGAAGGAAGGGCAAGAAGAGAGGGTAGGAGGAAGGAAGGGCAAGAAGAAGAGAGGGTAGAAGGAAGGAAGCAAAAGAAGAAGAGAGGGTAGGAGAAAGGAAGGGCAAGAAGGGAGGGTAGGAGGAAGGAAGGGAAAGAAGAAGAGAGGGTAGGAGAAAGGAAGGGCAAGAAGGGAGGGTAGGAGGAAGGAAGGGCAAGAAGAGAGGGTAGGAGGAAGGAAGGGCAAGAAGAAGAGAGGGTAGAAGGAAGGAAGGGCAAGAAGAGAGGGTAGGAGGAAGGAAGGGAAAGAAGAAGGGAGGGTAGGAGAAAGGAAGGGCAAGAAGGGAGGGTAGGAGGAAGGAAGGGCAAGAAGAGAGGGTAGGAGGAAGGAAGGGCAAGAAGAAGAGAGGGTAGAAGGAAGGAAGGGCAAGAAGAGAGGGTAGGAGGAAGGAAGGGCAAGAAGAAGAGAGGGTAGGAGAAAGGAAGGGCAAGAAGAGAGGGTAGGAGGAAGGAAGGGCAAGAAGAAGAGAGGGTAGGAGGAAGGAAGGGCAAGAAGAAGAGAGGGTAGGAGGAAGGAAAGGCAAGAAGAAGAGAGGGTAAGAGGAAGGAAGGGCAAGAAGAAGAGAGGGTAGGAGGAAGGAAGGGCAAGAAGAAGAGAGGGTAGGAGGAAGGAAGGGCAAGAAGAAGAGAGGGTAGGAGGAAGGAAGGGCAAGAAGAAGAGAGGGTAGGAGGAAGGAAGGGCAAGAAGAAGAGAGGGTAGGAGGAAGGAAGGGCAAGAAGAAGAGAGGGTAGGAGGAAGGAAGGGCAAGAAGAAGAGAGGGTAGGAGGAAGGAAGGGCAAGAAGAAGAGAGGGTAGGAGAAATGAAGGGCAAGAAGAAGAGAGGGTAGGAGGAAGGAAGGGCAAGAAGAAGAGAGGGTAGGAGAAATGAAGGGCAAGAAGAAGAGAGGGTAGGAGGAAGGAAGGGCAAGAAGAAGAGAGGGTAGGAGGAAGGAAGGACAAGAAGAGAGGGTAGGAGGAAGGAAGGGCAAGAAGAAGAGAGGGTAGGAGGAAGGAAGGGCAAGAAGAAGAGAGGGTAGGAGGAAGGAAGGGCAAGAAGAAGAGAGAGTAGGAGGAAGGAAGGGCAAGAAGAAGAGAGGGTAGGAGGAAGGAAGGGCAAGAAGAGAGGGTAGGAGGAAGGAAGGGCAAGAAGAAGAGAGGGTAGGAGGAAGGAAGGGCAAGAAGAAGAGAGGGTAGGAGAAATGAAGGGCAAGAAGAAGAGAGGGTAGGAGGAAGGAAGGGCAAGAAGAAGAGAGGGTAAGAGGAAGGAAGGGCATGGTAAAAGACGGGCCCGAGTCATGAAGAGTATTAGTAAGGGAGGGCAAAGCAATGGGTAGCAATGGATACAACAAAAGAAAGCTTCAAGAAGTGACGGTAAAAGGAAGGGAGCGATGAAAGGGGATAGATAGGAAGGCAATGAAAAGATCGTAAAAATTGATAAACATATCGGGTAAGTAAGGAGGAGTCAAGAAACAGAGAGAGAGAAAGAGAGACAGATAGACAGAGAGAGAGAGACAGAGAGAGAGAATATGTCAGAGGGTGAAGAAAAAACTATGCAGACTCCGAGTGTCACAGCAAATAACGAGTAAACATTATAATCGTCTTACTCCAGTTGAAAATATTCGATATTAATCACTAAAAAGAAAACCAGCAGAGTATAAGCTACAATTAAGACGGCATTTTGCTCTTGAGCACAGACAATGCCCGCCTCACAACACTAACAAATACCTTGATGAAACAGACACACTAGCAACACATGGATATCCTTTTAAAAATGCTACACAATATCCACAGGACGGGGCTGAAGACTAGTGTGCAGCGCTAGGTATCTTTATTTTTATAATCAATAAAGATACTTAGTGATACGCAATCCTGCACATGATTCTCACTCATGATACTTAGGTATCTTTACTAACGAGACATTTCACCAACTAGAGACTTTTTCATTCCAATACAAAGAATAAACACTGAAGACGGAGGAAAAAGGGAGACGATTTTGAGATTTTTAATTCCTTCAACCTTGAGATTAGGTGTTCAGTCCCTTAGGTCTTGATAAAACTCGGTATTTAACGGGAACAACCTGCTAGAGCAAATCTCACCATTTCACTCTACTTTTCAAGAATTATTTATTGTAAAAAAAAAAAAAAATTGTCATAGCAAGAGTGCCTTGACTCGCTAACAGGAAACTGGAAGTCATTGAGAAGGAAACATGGCGGTGAGATCCTAACCTGTCAGGATTGTATTCTGTTATTAAATGATACAGTAAATGATTACAGAAAGCGAGGCGACGTCTGTGATCCTGCCTCCTCCTGCATTGACTCACCTGACTAGAGTATATAAGCCACTACTCCGGTCATATGCTGTACTTTCTACAAGAGTGATGGACTGAACACATCGATTCTAGGCTGACGGACTGATTTCCTCAAACTCTTCCTCTCCTTACACCTTTCTGCTTTGTATTGAATCGATGAAGCCACTGTTTGGCGAAACGTTTCTTCAATAAAGATTCCCGAATGTTGCATAAGTGTCTCAGTCTTCTGCTTGCCGGTTTTCAAAACCATTTATCACACACAGCGACGTCTGTTGGAGAGGAATGAATCACAGAAAGGATGGCAGGCTGTGAGGCAGGTGTGTGGAAGTAGAGAAGAACGAAGCACCACAAGGATGACAGAATGTGAGGCAAGTGTGTGGAGGTAGGGAGGAATGAACCACAAAAAAGGATGGCAGGATGTGAATCAGCTGTGTGGAAGTAGAAAGAAATGGACCACTACAAGACAGTGTCAGTCACAGCACCTTCCTGGCACAGGAAGATGACTTACTCGAAACTCACACTCGCTAAGCCCACACGAGATAAACAGCATAAATCAAACCCCAAATTATAGCAAGCTATTGAAGCAGCGAGTCGAAAAGAAATAAAACAATGTCCTTCATCCGGAAATCGAGTGTGAATCGACAGATTCTAAATAAAAACAATTTAAAAGAACAGATTACAAAAAATCTACTTTTGAATTAACTAGGCGTTAGACCACGTCGACGAGGATTTAGAAGCGCCCACTTGACGTGAATTTGAAATTGATTCATGAAGAATTCTCCAGCCCAGTCATTGATCTTAAATGCCGAGGGTCTGCTACAGCCTAGGACAATACTCAGTGAATGAATTATGTATATTTGGCGTCAGGAGAATAGAAACGTGAAGGCTATTTTCAGGTCGAGGCGCAGCTGCTGGTGCTGCTACTACTGGTGGTGTTGTTGCTGTTGCTGGTGCTGTTGCTGGTGTTGTTGCTACTGCTGGTGCTGCTACTGCTACTGCTGGTGATGCTGCTGCTGTTGCTGGTGCTGGTGTTGTTGCTGCCACTGCCACTGCCACTGCTGGTACTGCTGGTGGTGCTAGCTGCTGATACTGGTTCGATTATATTTTTCCCACCCCTACCTTGGTAGAGGAGCACGAAGACGCAGAGCATAAGTGAAATAACATCGCCATTCAGGAATTTCAAACAGCTCCATTATCCTAAACTCGATATTTGCAAACTTCTGTAATGTGGAGCTGAAGAAGTTTTACAGCGCCGTGACAGTCACTCGCTTTATGCTGTTGCGCATATTGTAAGGTGCTTGTCAGTTCTTAAAGAATCAAACTTTTTTTTACGTGAAATAAAGTGACAGTTTTTTTTACCGTGTTTTCTCACCATGTTGTCGGAGCCTCAGGTAGCGCAGAGACTCAGGTAGCGCAGAGACTCAGGTAGCGCAGAGACTCAGGTAGCGCAGAGACTCAGGTAGCGCAGAGCCTCAGGTAGCGCAGATCCTCAGGTAGCGCAGATCCTCAGGTAGTGCAGAGCCTCAGGTAGCCCAGAGCCTCAGGTAGCGCAGATCCTCAGGTAGCGCAGATCCTCAGGTAGCGCAGAGCCTCAGGTAGCCCAGAGCCTCAGGTAGCGCAGAGACTCAGGTAGCGCAGAGCCTCAGGTAGCGCAGAGCCTCAGGTAGCCCAGAGCCTCAGGTAGCCCAGAGCCTCAGGTAGCGCAGAGACTCGATACTCCGTCCCACTAGACGAGCGGAAAGCACTTGATCATAACCGGTAATGAAGTAGAATCCAAACACTCTTAGCCATCTAATCAGCGGAACTCCTACTCCATTACTTACGCCAGTACCTACGCCAGTACCTATACCAGTACCTACGCCAGTATCTAAGCTAGTACCTACGCCAGTAGGTGGAGTCTGCTTAACCCTTCCACGAACATTTTTTGTATTTTATTAAAATGGAAATCTAAGCCCGCATGGATCATTCATCTCAGGGAATGGTGAAGGCTCGATCCTCCGTTTGCTAATTCTCAAGACGGGTGGAGAATGTGGAGGAGCTGAAAGATGAGTAAGGGAGACGAGGAAGTGAAACTAAAGGTGCTATTATAATTTTTATACTCTCGCTGTCGCCTTCAAAATTTTCTCCTGTGTCAAGTTCAAAATGGCGTTCAGTCTCGTTCGAAGTCATCTTCAGGGTCGTTCACTCTCGTTCGAAGTTATTTTCAGAGTCGTTCAGTCTCGTTCGAAGTCATCTTCAGGGTCGTTCACTCTCGTTCGAAGTCATCTTCAGGGTCGTTCACTCTCGTTCGATGTCATCTTCAGGGTCGTTCACTCTCGTTCGAAGTTATTTTCAGAGTCGTTCAGTCTCGTTCGAAGTCATCTTCAGGGTCGTTCACTCTCGTTCGAAGTCATTTTCAGGGTCGTTCACTCTCGTTCGAAGTCATCTTCGGGATCGTTCACTCTCGTTCGAAGTCATTTTCAGAGTCGTTCAGTCTCGTTCGAAGTCATCTTCAGGGTCGTTCACTCTCGTTCGAAGTCATCTTCAGGGTCGTTCACTCTCGTTCGAAGTCATTTTCAGAGTCGTTCAATCTCGTTCGAAGTCATCTTCAGGGTCGTTCACTCTCGTTCGAAGTCATCTTCAGGGTCGTTCACTCTCGTTCGAAGTCATCTTCAGGGTCGTTCACTCTCGTTCGAAGTCATCTTCAGGGTCGTTCACTCTCGTTCGAAGTCATTTTCAGAGTCGTTCAATCTCGTTCGAAGTCATCTTCAGGGTCGTTCAATCTCGTTCAGAATGTCGTTCAAAGTGCATATCAGAGTACCGTTCAGAATGCCGTTCGCAATGTCGTTCAACGTTTCGTTGAAAGTGACTTTCCAGTTGTCACTCGGAGTGCCTTTCACCCGTGTTCAGCGTGACGATCGTTGTCGTTCAGAGTGTCGATCTTTCAGTCCCGTTCAGAGTCTGGTTCAGGGAGAGCCGAGATGGGACCATTAAGACTCTTCACGTACGATGCAACAACAAGAACGCGATTAAAAGAAAATACTCGTATAGGTGGAGAGGCGAGAGAGGAGACTTACTGGATATGCTGATGGTTCTCCATCTTGATAGTTCTCCATCTTGATAGTTCTCCATCTTGATAGTTCTCCCACTTCATGGCTCTCCACCTAGGCGGCTCTCCATCTTGGTACGTGATCACGTCAAGAGATTTGTGTTTCTCTTGGGAGAGGGGGGGAGGAAAGACGGAGTGTCTGTATCCAAGAAGGAACAGGAGGAGATACTATACCAGGAGATACTATACCAGGAGATACTACAACAGAAATAGGAGGTACTAATGTACTTGGGAGTACATTGGAAAGACAGATTGAGGACTTGGAAGTCCACGCCGATGCTATCTGCAAAGATCTTTCTTCTACATATCGTGTATTATCTAGGTGTGTGATTCAAGAATAGAAAAGGGTGAGGCTCTCCCCACCCTCCTCTCCCTCCGGCCCCTGCCGGCAAGAAAACAGGGAGAAAAATATATTAATCCATGTTGGAAAAATAGCATTGGATTTTCAGGAGTCACTGAAAAGAATAAACTTTCTTTACTAAATTAGTACCGTTACTACTGCCGTTACTCAACTGCCAGTTAACTGTGTGTACTAGTCATGCTATTTCTGGTTACCACTAGTTCTGCTATTTCTGTCCCAACCCTTTCCTTTTATCACTGCTACTAACATTGATCTGATTGTCTCACTGTCAAATAATAGCCATTGGTGCTCTTGCTGAACAACAGGAATTTGACTTCAGATTGCCCCTTCATGGGTTTAGCGTGGGTTTACTGAATGTTTGAGTGAGGCAGCGAGTGTTCTAGGCAACATCTCGCCACTGTCCTCCCTCCTCATACCCTACATCTTGTTGATCACTGTAACTTATAATCGCATTTTCTAACACATGAAACAACTTGGGATGATGAACAATTTTGACTTATACCTTTATGCTGAGCTTGTAGGTCCTAAGGGCTCTGGTAACTCCTTGTACAAGAATGCTGTACGATGTATGTAGTCGTAAGCTATACATGTAAAATGCTTGTCCAGCTGGTTCTTCAGTAACTGTACTGTCGTTAGGTAAGACACATATGCAACAGTTAGGTATCTTTATTTCGAAACGTTTCGCCTACACAGTAGGCTTCTTCAGTCGAGTACAGAAAAGTTGATAGAAGCAGAAGAGACTTGAAGACGATGTAATCAGTCCATCACCCTTAAAGTTTTGAGGTGGTCAGTCCCTCAGTCTGGAGAAGAGCATTGTTCCATAGTCAAACTTTGGAACAATGCTCTTCTCCAGACTGAGGGACTGACCACCTCAAAACTTTAAGGGTGATGGACTGATTACATCGTCTTCAAGTCTCTTCTGCTTCTATCAACTTTTCTGTACTCGACTGAAGAAGCCTACTGTGTAGGCGAAACGTTTCGAAATAAAGATACCTAACTGTTGCATATGTGTCTTACCTAACAACCTGTCGGTATTTTATACCATTTTAATGTTCAACTGTACTGTCACTGAGATTACAACATTAGATAGTAAATGATTTAATTTTGCTTAAATTCTAAGTAACAGTAAAATACTGACTTTGAGTAGGATTGGCTGGATAGACGTATTACAAGATTTTTCCTGTCCACACTATACATATTTTTAATTAAGTTCAGGCATAGAGGGGATACTCAATGCCTGGTGTATGTACCCAGATGGGAAGTTGACGTGTGCAGACACGATGACCGCCCCAGATGTTCACACCTAACTGACACATGTCCACACCTGACTGACACGTGTCCACACTGGAGTGGCAGATAGAGAGGGTGCATGTGTGTGCGTTTTCGTGAGAGAGCATGGTTCAGTTGATAACGCACATTGATATTGCCTCACCTGTGGTAAACATGGCCATCCCACCTCAAATGCTCATGTGCAATGATACTCTGCCAGAAGTGCAAATGTAATTCTAAGACCTGGGCTGTCGAGCGTGCAACATGCAACAAATCAGACAGGTAAATTCTACTATTAAGTGAAGCAAAGTACGTACTAATCAACAATGACCTCGAAGTAGATAATATTGAATTCTGAAATGACTCAAGAAAAAATGGTTTGAATTCTGAAAGCTTGTAAAAATTTACATCTAAATAATTAAAGCTGAACGTACACCACAAGCAAAGTGGAGCTCCATGGAGGTACTTTTTGTGCTAAATGAATATAATTAAACAAATACAGAAAAATTCTGCATTGTCCCAAACATTTGCTTAGGCTATCATAGAAGCGATGATTGATACATAAAAGTGTCACATAGGCCTAGTCTCGGACTATGCCTCCTGAGTTAGAAAGCACTGCAGGATTAAGGCCTATAAAGAAAGAAGAGATTAACTTCAAATGTTAACTGAAAAATAGTAGAAATTATTAAGATCTGCCTATCGTCGTGGACATTCATTAGACAGAAAGAAACGACAACAATTCCTGCCAGAGTGTAAAACATTTAACTGGCTTCCGGTTCACACTTCAGCGAAAGACCGGCAGTATCTTCCTTCTTCTACTCACTTACTACTTATAAAATGCAATAGATATGCTAAAACTAACATTAATTACACGTCAGTTGCATCGTCAACATTCTCAGCAATCACAATCGTAATAATAATATTCCACTCTTATTACCGATTCACAGAGCAATTATTCTCTCAATTAGAAGAAATGAGAAAGATGTGAGGTGTTGGGAAGCAGGTAGATTGTCTTTCTATTTAACTAAATCTGGAATATCAGCAGGGAGCTGCTTCCTTTCTCCGTATGAGAGTCACATACCAGAAGCAAAAACTAGCAAAAACTATGAGTTTCGTGTATCATGGTAGGAAATCTGTCAACCTCAGCCGAGTGATCAAAGAACTAAATGTATACAATGCAAACAAGTTGATGAAAAAGATAACACATGGGCAACACCCTCGATATCTTTATTCTGCAGGCGTTTCGTCAACAATATTAACTGTGCATTGCGAAGATAAAGCTCCTGAGCTGTCTGACCTCAGTGAGGCTACGGGAATATTGTTCATTCATTAGGGATTTGCCGGTACTTCCGGCCCGAGTCTTCTAAATATTGTTAAGTATTCTACTGTGGGTTCAGTAGCTACAGTAGTTTAACTTTATCTTTGTTAAAAAAAAAGCTTTATTATTATTTGTGATTGGTTTATTAATGAATATCTTCCGTTGGTTGTTCTCTATTTGTGGTCTGAACGTATTAGCGACTACATGACTTTTCAGATGATGTACATGTTAAAACGCTAGAATAAATTAGTGTTATGATATTAGATAAACTTGGTTTAAGTAACATTCAATGAGGTTATTTTTTTGATTAGCTTGGTGTAAGTCAGATTTAGGTAACCTCTGGTTTAGCTGATGTGTTTTAGATGATGATGAAGGTAGGTTAACGTTGGGAAAAAGATACTTATGGATAGTTCAGGATATTAATTAAATTAAAGGCCTCACAATGAGTGACTTCTTGAGTCTGAAGACTAGAGAGGAAATGACTGGTAATGGACAGCTGGGCAAAGAGGAAACGTGAAGGTAAATGATGGGTTAGGGGATAATAGTGAACGGGGAAGCGAGTGAAAGGGAAACGATGGTTGAAGGAGAATGGGTAGGGATGAGGTCAGGGTGGGCGTAAGTCAACACGGAACAATTGAATGCAAATTCAGTGCTTGTGTTGGAAAAGGGAGGCGGTGTGAGAGCACAAGAGGGAGAGAGAATGAATGTCAGAGTGTTTGATGACTCGTCGAGATGAGTTGGCTGCCAGAGCAACTAATTGCTCCCACGATTGTTCCAGGCGGAAGGACGAAAATTGGAGGTGCGAGTGAGCAAGAGAAGGGGAGGGAAGGAAGGTGAAGTAGGGAGGTAAAGAGAGAGAGGGAGGGAGGGAGGGAGGGAGATTGATACGAAGTGTTGGAGAGGGAGAAAGGAAAGGAAACAGAAGTAGCCAAAGAGCGAGGGAGGAAAATAGAAAGAGAAACAGAGAGAAAGAGAGATACACTCACATACAGCAGCAATAAGACAAGAACCTGAACCAGGTGCAGAGCTGCACCTGGTTCAGGTTCTCATGACTCAATAGGGAGAAGGAAAGGTCAGCTCATTGACAAGTAACCTGACCAGCTTAACGAGTAGAACTGCCTGTGCGTCTTATCACGGAAATTCGCTGAAATCGAGTATATATTTTTTTGAATTCTGAAAGCGAGGGAAGAAAAAAAAAATACACGGAGAGTCCATTGTATTAACTTATTAGCGAAGATTTATCGAAGAATTTCCGTTTCTAAAGGAGAGGTGAAAAATATTGCAAAAATCATAAACAACTTTGAGAATTATTATTTTGTGTGAATGACGGCCAAAATTATTTTGTAATTTACGGCATGAAATATACAACAAGGAAATATATGCATTGTTTAATTAAAGTTACGAAAAAAGGTGTTGCAACAAGGTGTTGCAAAAACGTGTTGCAACAAGGTACTACAACAAGGTGTTGCAACAATGTATTATCAGTTACACTATCTTTATCACTGTCACTGTTATCACTATCATTGCAATTATCACTATTACTATCATCATCAATTGTTATTATGGCCAGTTATTATTATCGTCGTAAGTTAATTGTTATTATTATCCAATTATTAATTATAACGCCATCATTATCACCATCACTGTCATTATCATTATGATTGTCACTATCATTTTAACTATCACTATTATATTTATTATAGTTCTTTACTACTATAATTATATCAGAAAATATCCTTTACTCTGCTAATGGGTTGGCGCTGACGTCCTCTTCCTCGGATTAAATCCGAGTAAGTTAATTAACCATATACCCATGAATACGACACAATAATAATAATCGTATTAATAATAATAATATATTAACAACAATAACAATAACAATAATAAAAATAACAGTAATAATAATAATAATAATAATGACTGATAATAATAATAATAAGAAGAACAGTAACAATAAAAGTAATAAAAATATTTATAATGATAATAATAATAATAATAATAATAATAATAATAATAATAATAATAATAATAATAATAATAATAATAATAATAATAATAATAATAATAAGAAGAAGAAGAAGAAGAAGAAGAAGAAGAAGAAGAAGAAGAAGAAAGTATCCTTAAAATAAAGTACTAAGCTGAGTGCAACTGAGAGATCAAGAGCCCTGAAGAAGATAGCAGGTATATCAAAGGAGATATCTGGTTCACTAGTTTAGATAATTAAGTCCCTTCGAGCTTTAACTTTTTTTCCTTTGGATTATAAGATGTGATATCTTGTTTCTTTCGAACTACTTAAAAAAAGGAACTTAGTAATTTCTTTGCCAGAAACAGGATTTAGACTTGTTTTTTGACTCTCAGTTATTTCTGCTGGAAAGTCTCGTCTCTGAAGTCTGTCAGCTACCGTCAGTTAGAAGTTTATTTTTACTTGTCTTTAAGTCTGACAGTTAAATAAGCAGATATTGTCTGTTAAGTATGATTCTCATCTCTGTAAAAGAAAATATTCTTTGCATGTCCAGAGTAGCGAGTGAAGAGGTTTGGGATGTCGAAGAAGAATAAAAGATCCATTGGGAGGACACGAGATCGACTCCTCTCACAGAAATCAGGCACAAGAGTCTACAGTGAACGCAACACTGACCTCATTCCAAGATGCCAACGAGGAATGAGCGCTGAGAAACATGACCTCTGCCCCCGTCAGAGAACGCTAAAGTGGAAAGACCTACGTGGAACTTAAGACCGACGCTGTCACGGACAACGTACACAAAAGGAGCTGAGAATCTCGTCTACAACATATCTCGTACCAGGACAATGTCCTGACGAATGTTCTACACGTACGTCTACAACAAGTGTTTATCTCCCCAGTCATCCTGAATGAACGTTTATTCCCGTAATCATCTGCAAATGTTTAACAACTCTGTTATCATCAAACGTTCAACTCCCCAATGAAGAACAAACGTTTAATTATCCATTCAACGAATGTTTAAATTATTCCAGTAATATAAAACAAATAGCCCATCACATGAAGATCTGAAAACAACTAAAATTACTAAATGCTGAATATTACACCAGAGAGAGAGAGAGAGAGAGAGAGAAAGAGAGAGAGAGAGAGGGTGTGAATTGTAAATCCATGTAATTCGTTTAAACTTGGCATGCAGTCGGATTAAACGGATTTAAATTAGGATTCATACAGCAGATAAGGTCTTTGTCCATCAGCGTTGGCATTAGTTCCAGTGCTATACCGGATAAGCTGGAAGATCCCAAGTATATTCTGAAGGTTTGGGATAGCCTCTTTGCCAACACACACACACACACACACACACACACACACACACACACACACACACACACACACACACACACACACACACACACACACACACACACACACACACACACACATATACACAAACACATACACACACACACACACACACACACACACATACACACACACACACACAAACACACACACATACACAAACACATACACACACACACACACACATACACAAATACACACACACACACACACACACACACACACACACACACATACACACACACACACACAAACACACACACATACACAAATACACACACACACACACACACACACACACACACACACACACACACACACACACACATACACACACACACACACACACACACACACATATATATATATATATATATATATATATATATATATATATATATATACATATATATATATATATATATATATATATATATATATATATATATATATATATATATATATATATATATATATATATATATATATATATATATATATATATATATATATATATGTACTGTAAGAGGAACATTTCTCTCAGAATAAATCTGATGAGAATTTACTTTAATTCCTAATTTACAGTTAAAATAATCTTGTCTTGCGGAGAAAAAATTCCCATGCAACCATAATGACCTAAGTGTAGTCGACAGGCTTGAAACCCCATTAACCAATCAGTCATTGGCAATTTCCACTTCCACTAGAATTAGTCGTTGGTTGGTTAATGGGGGGGGATGGGAGGTTTAAAGCATATCTACTATACCATGGATCATTATGGCTGCACGTCACCTGTTCGCCACCATGTTCGTTATATTTTGATATCGAATAAATTTTCTTTTGACATAACGTCCGTTCTGTTATATCCCCGGCTCCGTTTTCGTCTGATTTCAATTACATAATCTTAGGACAATGCTATTGTCTCGTTGTCTGGTGATATCGGGTTCTTCTGGGGATATCACAATGTCTCTCGTCCTGCTAATAATGACGACCTCAGGGAAGGGGTAGGGAGGAAGGGGGCAAAGATGAGGTAGATATTGGCCTGATGATTGCCGAAGATCCAGCAGTAACTGGGGGCAGAGCCCTTGTTAACTACAGCCCGGCTGGACACTAGACAACGCTCCTGGATTGTGGCCATATTTTTTATATCTTTCCAGACAAAAAAAAAACAGTGAGAGAGAGAGTGAGAGAGAGAGAGAGATAGACAAAGAGAGAAAGAAACAGTTCGTGCAGATAGAGCAAGCCACGCACACACATCCACACGGGGCCAGGAGCTATGACACGATCCATTCAACCCCATAAAGGTGAATATACTCACTAGTGTCATGCACTCTCGCAATGGCAGACCAGCAGCAGTTGAACAGCTGAGAATTAAAGGGAATTAAAGGAGCTAAGAACAGGGAGAGAAGTGGATGCAATATAAAGATAATTGCAAGTCTGAGAGTGCAAATGAGTGAGCAGCTGGAAGAGAAGATTGAAGTCATTAGGGAGGAGCTGGAAGTAAAAGATGATGTGAATGTGGCGAGGGAGAAGTGAATGACCAAGCCTGACAATGAAGGATTCTCAAAATAAACCATTCTGAAAATAAATAATTCTGAAAATAAACCATTCTGAAAATAAATAATTCTCAAAATAAACCATTCTGAAAATAAATAATTCTGAAAATAAAGCATTCTGAAAATAAATAATTCTGAAAATAAAGCATTCTGAAAATAAATAATTCTGAAAATAAAGCATTCTGAAAATAAATAATTCTGAAAATAAAGCATTCTGAAAACAAAGCATTCTGAAAATAAAGCCTTTTGAAATTAAACCATTCTGAAAATAAAGCATTTTTTTCTGAAACATAAGAGAGTGCAGCGGTGCCAGGCACTATGGCGGTGGCTCTACAATGGTATATAAATACCAAGTAAAGCAAAGTCAGGTAAAGTTTATTTCCATGATTTTCATGCATGGGAATGCCCTTTTTTTTTGGCACTGAATTTCAGAATTAAGTGAAAGTTACAAGCAGTGGTGATTTCTGTTACTCACAATGTTTCACCCCATTAGTGGATGCCTCTTAATATTAACCACAATGTTCCACACCAACACATATACACAGTCACAGTGGATACCATTATTATTCACAACGTTTCACCACTGTTGGGCTTTACCAAGTCAGACTGAATTGAAAAGCTCCTCTCCCCTTCGTGTTCGAAACGTTTTCGTAAATAAAGGTATCCAAGATACCATCGTCTTGGTGGCCAGGTAAGCCAGAGGAGCAGTCACCTCTGGATTTAGTACTGCTGGACTCAGTGGTTTAAGTGAGCCCTTTCATTCAATTTGCTTTAAACTCCCTTCCTTTAGTGAGTTTGCTAATTTTGTGCGGGCAAATTTAGATAGTTTTTCATTATATAATAAATACGTTAATGTTTTTTTCCTGGCAACGACGCTCAGTGAACATGATAGAGTGCATAAGTAAGCTTCACATATCTACATGAAATGTTTACAGTACTCGTATTTATTTAGAAATTTACGTAGCACTTGAGGTTTAGTCAAGATGACACCTTAACACAAGAAATGACAAGTCATTGATACAGAAAGGTTCGCGGAATCGTAATGACACGATTGTAAGCAACTCACTGGACAGAGTTGTTTACAGATCATCATACCATGGAAAGTCAAGTCTGTTAGTTGCCATAGGTTCAGTGAACCGCCACAGAAAGAGACAAGAGCTTCAATAATCTTGAGGTTAGATGAAGAGAATGTCAGTTCCATCACATCTAGTTTTAGGAATTTATATGGAATTTATAGACCAGCTCCTCCCAAAGAACACAAACAGTCCCACTGGGACAAACCGATCATGGAAAAAATCGCCAACACAATGCTCTCCAACGCCTCAGGAAAGGACAAAGCTCGTCTCCTGGCAGTGAAGGCACCACACTCAGGAGATTTCCTGTTAGCTGTTCCCAATTCCTGCTTGGGCACTCGACTAGACCCACAGGCCATTCGGATTGGTGTTGCTCTTCGCCTAGCCGCCCCCATCCTCACCGAACATAGGTGTATTTGCGGCAGGGCGACAGCTGATCAATTCGGACTTCATGGTCTCTTGTGTCACACAGCAGAAGGGAAGTATGCCAGGCATGAGGAGGTCAATGACATCATAAAGAGAAGCCTCACCACAACCCGTTGCCCAGCTCAACGGGAACCCCAAGTACAGAGGTCTGATGGAAGTCTAAAGCGTCCTGATGGAGCCACTATGCTACCTTGGAAGGATGGAAAGCAGATTGCCTGGGACTACACATGTGCCGCCACATTGGCAGACACCTACTTGCCATACTCCGTAGTGGAAGGGGGTGGAGCTGCCAGCCACAGGGAGACCCAGAAGATCCGCAAATATGAAGACCTTCCCCCTTGCTATAACTTCATCCCAATAGGGTCGGAGACCCTTGGAGCATGGGGCAAGTGTGCTCTAAAGTTCCTAATAGAGCTGGGTGAAAAGCTCATCATAGAAACCAAGAACCACAGGGTGACCAGCTTCCTCTTTCAGAGACTCAGTATTGCGATCCAGAGAGGAAATGCCTGCAGCATTCTGGGCACGCGGCCCACAGCCGGGGAGCTGGACGAAGTATTCGAGATGTAGCTCTGAGTTACCTATGTTGTTATACTTTCTATCGTATTTTTGTGAATGTTTTGTCAATGTATTTTGTCTTTAAATAAAATATATATATATATAAAATATAGGGGGTGGTAGGAGAAAATTCTCAAACAGCTTCAGGGAGAACATTGAGTTTTCCCTGAAGCAAGTTTATTCTTTTCTCTGAGGATGAGGGTCCCTATAACAGTTCCAGAGGTGGTACCTCCCTATATATAATATATATATATATATATATATATATATATATATATATATATATATATATATATATATATATATATATATATATATATATATGAGAGAGAGAGAGAGAGAGAGAGACAGAGAGAGAGAGAGAGAGACAGAGAGAGAGAGAGAGATCGACCTCATGGTTCTCGCAACCAGAATTAATCATATATCAAGCATGGCTTTCACTGAATCTTAATGCATCTTGCTTCACCAGCAGCATGTCATGATGCCTTACAAACACGGCAGCGAGCCTTCACGTGAGCACACACATATATATATATATATATATATATATATATATATATATATATATATATATATATATATATATATATATACCAGCTATTGAAATTTAGTCGGCATGTCCCACTGAGACATGCCGACCAAATTTCCCCATTTCTCCCCGAGATGGCGAGAAATGGGGAAAGTGAAGTTGTGAAGAGAAATGGGAGAATGGGGTTGTTAAGCGCGGGAGAGATCTATCAAATCTCATTCAGCAGAGTTAATCTGTCAGCGCCACGCTGAATTAGCTTACTCCAGGCGGGCGCACTGCTCCCCTTAACCGGGATGTGAACTCTGGCAATAATATACACAGAGAGCCCTCCCAGGGGCTTCAGAAATACATTACACACAGAGGTTGACGGACGGCTCAGCACCGCTAACCAACAGTGACTAGTAATAATGAAATCACGTAATGTTATACCAGTAATGTAACTTTACAAATCAATTGCCAATAATCCATCCTTTCGAGAGGAAACTATACAAGTGACATCTTCCTCCTTCCTGGATCATTGTCAGGTCCGGCCAGGACAGACCGAAATATCGTATCTAATGTTTTCTTCAACAACAGTGTTGTGAATTTTACTCTTTACACACACACACACACACACACACACACACACACACACACACACACACTGACTCTGAAGTGTCCTTGTTCGCAGATGATGTGAAGTTAATGAGGAGAATTAAATCAGATGAAGATCAGGCAGGACTACTAAGTGACCTGGACAGGCTGGACACGTGGTCCAGCAACTGGCTTCTCGAATTCAATCCCGCCAAATGCAAAGTCATGAAGACTGGGGAAAGGCAAAGAAGGCCGCAGACAGATTATAGGCTAGGTGGACAAAGACTGCAAACCTCACTCCAGGAGAAAGATCTTGGGGTGACCATAACACCGAGCACGTCTCCGGAGGCGCACATCAACCAGACTACTGCTGTAGCATATGGGCGCCTGGCAAACCTGAAAATAGCATTCCGAAATTTTAGTAAGGAATCGTTCAAGACACTGTACACCGTGTACGTCTGGCCCATACTGGAGTATGCAGCACCAGTTTGGAACCCAAACCTGGTCAAGCACGTCAAGAAATTAGAGAAAGTACAAAGGTTTGCAACAAAGTTAGTTCCGGAGCTCAGGGAAATGTCCTACGAAGAAAGGTTGAGGGTAATCAGCCTGACGACATTGGAGGGCAGGAGGGTCATGGAAGACATGATAACGACATACAAAATACTGCGTGGAATAGATAAGGTGGACAGAGACTGGATATTCCAGAGATGGGACACAGAAACAAGGGGTCACAATTGGAAGCTGAAGACTCAGACGAATCACAGGGATGTTAGTAAGTATTTCTTCAGCCATAGAGTCGTCAAGAAGTGGAATAGTCTAGCAAGTGATGTAGTCGAGGCAGGAACCATACATTGCTTTAAGACGAGGTATGACAAAGCTCAGAGAGCAGAGAGAGAGAGAGAG
Source organism: Cherax quadricarinatus (assembly GCF_038502225.1). NCBI lineage: Eukaryota > Metazoa > Arthropoda > Malacostraca > Decapoda > Parastacidae > Cherax > Cherax quadricarinatus. The sequence continues at coordinate 40,876,351 of NC_091294.1, read as the reverse complement.
AGAGAGAACCTAGTAGCGATTAGTAAAGAGGCGGGGCCAGGAGCTGAGTCTCGACCCCTGCAGCCACAATTAGATGTATTCACCTAATTGTGGCTGCAGGGGTCGAGACTCAGCCCCTGGCCCCGCCTCTTTACTAATCGCTACAAGGTCCTGCCTCGAGGCAGGAACCATACATAGACTAGCTTTAAGACGATCCAAGGCAGCCAGCTTTCAGGGAGAAGGCTTACAGCTTTTCATCTCATCCCCTGCATGCGTCAGCCTTACTAGAGATTTTAACAATGCAAGGAATATATATATATATATATATATATATATATATATATATAGATATATATATATATATATATATATATATATATATATATATGCAATAAGATCACAGTAAACAGGTGATTTCAGAATATGCAAAACAACCACTCTGAAAAAATAGAGAAATTCCAAGCGCTTTCGTGACTACTCACATTATCACATTGATAATGTGAGTAGTCACGAAAGCGCTTGGAATTTCTCTATTTTTTCAGAGTGGTTGTTTTGAATATATATATATATATATATATATATATATATATATATATATATATATATATATATATATATATATATATATATATATATATAGGACTCTTTGAATATTATGTTCAATATTTTTTTGTGTTTTCTTTTTTAACGGGAAAATATTTTATAAAAATGGTGATTTCCAGCCATGTTGGTGGTTGGGACTGAGCAGAAAATGGTCATAGTGTTGCTAGGTAACAACACAGCAGTTCCGCCACCGTGTTCCAGATTTCACTACAGTGTGCCATTTTTCTGCTGCTGGGTTAATATGTAATGAGGTTCTGCTGCCGGTGCTGCTCCTGCTGCTGCTACTGCTGCTGCTGCTGTTGTTGTTCCTGCTGCTGTTGTTGCTCTTCCTGCTTCTGCTGATGGTATTGCTCTCGCTGCTTCTACTGGTGCTACTGGCACTTGGGGCCGGTATGTTGTTGTTGCTGCAGCTTAGTGCATTCACCCATACCACTGTTATTTTCAGCTTCTCCTTTCACACTTACTACATGTACAGCGGCTGGAACAATCAAGTGACTTGGAAATCGTCCAGAACGGACTGATATATTTTCTAGAGTTGGCCTTTGTACACTCATCCACTTCTCAAGGAATGGATCAGTATGGACTCACAAGAGGACCACATGACTACTTTATTCGTATCTGTTAATCGACACTACTGTCTGTTGTACCTCTGTTGCAAGAGGACCACACGACTAGTGTATTCGTATCTGTTAATCGACACCACCGTCTGTTGTACCTCTGTTGCAAGAGGGCCACACGGCTACTGTATTCGAATCTCTGTTAATCGACACCACCGTCTGTTGTACCTCTGTTGCAAAAGGACCACACGACTAGTGTATTCGTATCTGCTAATGGACACCACCGTCTGTTGTACCTCTGTTGCAAGAGGACCACACGACTAGTGTATTCGTATCTGTTAATCGACACCACCGTCTGTTGTACCTCTGTTGCAAGAGGACCACACGACTAGTGTATTCGTATCTGCTAATGGACACCACCGTCTGTTGTACCTCTGTTGCAAAAGGGCTACACGACCACTGTATTCGAATCTCTGCTAATCGACACTACTGTCTTTTGTACCTCTGTTGCCCTTCATGCTGTGTCACAATCATAGAGACAAAGGCACCATCGATCGTGTCACCATACGACATAGATCTGTGTCCTGGTTATCGACTCGCTGTTTCCATGCAATTTCTTTATATGAGGAAATATAACACAGCTAATCAGCGAAAGTCAAAATACATGCTCAAGAACTTGAGCTTTTCCTTGCTAACAAAATTTCATTTTACCAAAAAAGTAGGTAATTACGTATCTACACGATCGCGTGTGTACATCTTCACACACCCAGCATTAAAAGAAAAAAATTAAATGTACTGTATATATATATATATATATATATATATATATATATATATATATATATATATATATATATATATATATATATATATATATATATATATATATATATATATATATAATTCTTCGCACTAACATTAGGCAAAATAAAGTACCTACGCTCGAGACTTATTGCTAAAAATACGACCTGCTTCCCTGCGCAGTAAATATTCAGGAATGAAATATTTCGTTTAATCTCAGCTTAGCGAGAAATATTATTAAATTCACAAATAAAAGTGTACCAGGACAAATTGATAGATGGAAGCGACAAGTGTTACCAAAATTAAAAAAAAAAAGAAATTTTTTTCAGTTACGAGGAAAACTGAAAGCCCAAACAGTGTCCTATAATAACAATGGTTATAAATGACCATAATTTTTAAAGGGGTGTTCCGGTAAGCCAGCGGAAGGCCTCGGTCAGATGACCAAAAGCTCCAAAGGCGGGTCATCATCTGACCAAGACCCGCGTCAGGAAACACTTGTCCTGTTTCCAGACGAACCTTACCTAACCTAACAGTGTCCTATTTGCCTGATGGGGACAAGAGACATGTCCACATACAACATTACAGAGGGATACGGGTAGATACAATAAGATCATTTTTTAGTACCATCTACAGAAAGTACATTCTGCAGTTAGGATTTATATGCACACCGTAACGTATATTTCTCTCTTCCTTTTACTAGTGTTCTTGACTGGTGATGAACAGGTTAAATGCACCTTTAACAACCTTTGTGTAGCTGATTGGCTTCAAACCCAATAAACCAGCCAACCAGAAGACAGAGCACAGGCAAGCAAATCACAGAGAGGAACTGTGATTTGCTTGCCTGTGCTCACGGTTCATATATATCTCAAGTGTTAGAACTTATGACACTTAGAAAAATAACTTAGGTTAAACACTGAAAACGTGACATAACGAGTGTAGAACTCATCCCGAACCTAGTAAAATGTAATCATACACATTCTTATACGTACACACTTTCAGACGTACACACTCTCAGACGTACACACTCTCAGACGTACACACTCTCAGACGTATTCTTAATGGCACAAACGCTAAGACACACGGATACATGCACTTAGATATACATACATTCCCACACTTCCACATGCACACACTCAGAACACACTCACACTCAGACACAATAAGGGAGTTCAGAAACCTGGAAAGCAAAGCTAATGAGGGAAAGCAATGGGAAACTTAATGAGCCAACATGTGAGCAAGATTAAGAGAGAGAGAGAGAGAGAGAGAGAGAGAGAGAGAGAGAGAGAGAGAGACATGGGGGGAGCAGGCCAACTCTTACTTTGTATTGTCAGTGAATCAAGAAATAGAAAGTGAGTGTGGCATCCCACTAGGTGTAAGTGGCATACCATTAGGTGTAAGTGGCATCCCATTAGGTGTAAGTGGCATACCACTAGGTGTAAGTGGCATCCCACTAGGTGTAAGTGGCATCCCATTAGGTGTAAGTGGCATCCCATTAGGTGTAAGTGGCATACCACTAGGTGTAAGTGGCATCCCATTAGGTGTAAGTGGCATACCACTAGATACACTCATACATTCATGCCTAGGCAAGTTACCGATGTCAGGCACAAACACACACTCATGCTTGGGTAAGCACACACTGACAGGTACAAGTACACACACTGACAGGTACAAGAACACACTGACAGGTACAAGCACACACACTGACAGGTACAAGAACACACTGACAGGTACAAGCACACACACTGACAGGTACAAGCACACACTGACAGGTACAAGTACACACTGACAGGTACAAGTACAAACTGACAGGTACAAGTACATATTGACAGGTATAAGCACACACTGACAGGTACAAGCACACACTGACAGGTACAAGTACACACTGACAGGTATAAGCACACACTGACAGGTACACACACTGACAGGTACAAGTACACACTGACAGGTATAAGTACACACTGACAGGTATAAGTATACACTGACAGATATAAGCACACACTGACAGGTATAAACACACACTGACAGGTATAAGTACACACTGACAGGTACAAGCGCACATTGACAGGTACAAGTACACACTGACAGGTGTAAGCACACACTGACAGATATAAGCACACACTGACAGGTACAAGCACATACTGACAGGTACAAGTACACACTGACAGGTATAAGCACACACTGACAGGTACAAGCACACACTGACAGGTACAAGCACACACACTCATGCCTGATCACACCATATCACGGGCGGGGATAGAACCCGCGATCAGAGAATCTCAAAACTCCAGACCGTCGCGTTAGCCACTAGACCAGCTAGCCACAATAAGATTCGTCCAACTAGGTATATTTCTACACCATAGGAAGGTTAGCATAGGCACCACTGTGACCACAAATGCAAGTTTTTACAGACGAATCTCCAGCTAGCGTGGCCATGACGAATCTTATTGTGGCTAGCTGGTCCAGTGGCTAACGCGACGGTCTGGAGTTTTGAGACTCTCTGATCGCGGGTTCTATCCCCGCCCGTGGTATGGTTTGTTTGCAATCGTGTCATTACGATTTCGTGAGTCATGCCTGATCAGTATGCAGTCGGACACGAGCACACTTTCATACCTAGTCAATGCACACAGCCAGACACAAATACACACACACTCATTCTTGGTAAAAAACACACACAGTCAGACCAAGACAGACACTCATGCCTAGTCAACACACACAGTCAGACCAAGACAGGCACTCATGCCTAGTCAGCACACACAGTCAGACCAAGACAGACACTCATGCCTAGTCAACACACACAGTCAGACCAAGACAGACACTCATGCCTAGTCAACACACACAGTCAGACCAAGACAGGCACTCATGCCTAGTCAACACACACAGTCAGACCAAGACAGACACTCATGCCTAGTCAACACACACAGTCAGACCAAGACAGACACTCATGCCTAGTCAACACACACACTCAGACACACACATTCCTACTGGCTACGTCTTTCCCCATCCCACACTTTTCTCCAAATGCAGAATTACAAGTTTATTTCATGTTGATGTACTGAGTGGGACATTCGTTGGTCATTAAGGCTTCTATTACCGCCTCACAAAACGTCTCTAATAGAATTTGAAGAGCTTTTGTCGTTTGTCTTTCTGAGGTGTACGTGTGTACGTGTGGGTGTGCGTGCTCACCTTTTCGTAATTGTCTGTTTATGGTTGCTGGGTTCGATTCTCGTCTCCTAGCCCCACCTCTTGACTACTGTATATTCTCCCACTTTATTTCTGGCATCGTGAGCTCTGTCATATCCATTTCTAAAACTGTGCATATACATCGCTTCCACTTCTTCCACAAGCCGATTCCTTCAAATCCTAATTAGTTTCAGACTACATAAATACTTTGTAACATCCCTGGGACCCACACTCTAATTCAACGTTAATCTGTGTCCTCATGTCCGCATGACCCACCTTGCACAGTCTCTCCACCCGAGTCATTCATGTATCCTGTACGTTTTAATCATGTTTCCTCTTGTTCTCCTGTCTTACATTGCTGTAAGGTTTCTATTCCTTTTTTCAGTTATTAATCTTAGCTCCGTGATTAATCTTATTCCTATATTTAACCGAGGGCGTTTCCAGTTATCCCTGCGTTCTCTTCCGCCACAATCACACCACTTCTGTAACCGATGGGCAAGAACTATCACTACCATCACCAACAACAACACCACCACTGCCACCATCACCAACAACACCATTGCCACCACCACCAACCCAGGGTGAGAGCAACAATATATAATTATATTACGGTAGCCGCGTTCATCGACCGCAGTCAATCAGATTTAGGGTGAGTCAGGTCAACTTGGCAGCCCTTTTGTTATGGCCGTCTCGTCTATTTTTAATAATAACGATCACGCGGAATCCAGCGTTGAGCGGAAACGAAGAAAGCGGAAAGTAATGTTGAGACTTGTTGTAACGCCAGAGAAAGGGTTCTCAAGAGCAGTCATTCGTGACCGTGAATGTTGTGGTGGTGTTTTCTTCATCAGGAAACTCGAGTAATGGTGTTTTGTTCCTGAGGATACGCTGGTAGTGTTTGGGTCATCAGGAAATGCTGGTGGCTGTAGTTTCATTGTCAAGAAACGCTGCTACCAGTGTTTTGGTCGCCAGGAAATGCTCCTGCTAGTGTTTTGCTCGTCAGTAAGACCCGCATGTGGAAACACTTGTCCTCTTTCCTGACAAATCATACCTGGCCTAACCTGGGAAGCAGAATGATACAATGACCAGCTCGTGAAGAAAACCTGCAAAACGAGCTTTCGCGAGGTCAACGTTTCGCGTTAGAGGCACTCTCGTACTATCAATATCTAGCTCTTATCATAACGATCGTTGTTCATCATCCTGGGATGATAAGTAGTCATATACATTCCCGTAGTCATGCATATTCTAGTAGTCATATATGTCCACAGTTCCATGTTTGTATGAGAACTGATGACTGAAATCCTCAAGCTTAAACGTTAACAGAGCCAGGACCTCCATAAGAGGGCGGAGGATCGAGCCTTCACAGCTCCAGGCGCTGAGTGGCACATGCGGATTTAGCGCTTCATAAATTATTACAAAATACAATTAACTTAACTTAGTATAGTGCCTTAATGGTCCACAACCTCAACTTCACACGGGCCAAAGGCGCGTTAAAGAACAAAATTCTCTTCTGCATCCTCGACAACATCGGCCGCCGTCAACCTTCTTGAATTCCTCGATCTGGTTGAAGCACCCGTGGAAGCCTTGACTTGCACGCGACGTATTTGAGATCAATCATGAACAGGGATTCAATATTTATCATGAAAATCGTGTGCTACGAAGCACTATCGTGAAGAATATTACGTTGTGCATTACCTAACGACGACGCAGCTTGTGTTAACCTTTTGTGGAGGAATGTTCGCGCTCCCTCACCGTCCACGATAAAAAAAAATGTGAATAATACGGGTGATGAAGCATTTTCTGTACACAGAAAGGTGAAAAAAGGGAGTTAATGCCACACAGAATGGAATTTCCGTTAGGCCACAAGCTAGTCAACTCGCCACCGCATCCTGCTTAGTACTACACATTCATGTGTTCGTATACATTTTAGTGGTTATATACATTCCCGTAGTCATATACATTCCCGTAGTCATATACATTCCCGTAGTCATGCATATTCTAGTAGTCATATATATCCACAGTTCCATGTTTGTATGAGAACTGATGAATGAAATCCTCAAGCTTAAACGTTAACAGAGCCAGGACCTCCATAAGAGGGCGGAGGATCGAGCCTTCACAGCTCCAGGCGCTGAATGGCACATGCGGATTTAGCGCTTCATAAATTATTACAAAATACAATTAACTTAACTTAGTATAGTGCCTTAACCATAGCCTGAATGATCAGTGACTGGGCTGTGGTTACTGGGCGGAGGATCGAGTCTTCACCATTCAGTACTCTGAATGACCCACTCAGGTTTAGCGCTCCCTGAAGCATAACAGTGCTTTACAGCGACGTTTTTATTAGCGTTATCGTCTTATTTTCACACCGTTTGATTGGTACCATGGTATTATTATTGGTGGTATTTAATTTTATTTTATTAGTGGGGAAGAAGAGAGAAGACCAGCTACCGGGTACAGAGTGAGAGATGAGAATCTACACATATTGCCCCAGCACAGGATAATATACAACCCCTCACCAAGCATCAAGAGCCCCAAACTCAGGATGGTGGGTTTATGGGATTTATATTCAAGGTAAGAAACATTTTCACTTGGATTCTTACGTGATCTTCAGTAAAAAAAATTTTTTGTCAATTCCATTCACAAGCCTCGTTTGTAGAGTCAATTACAAAACCCAGATGGTAAAGGTAATATCCCAGTTGATGTTGGTGTGAGTGTTTGTTGGTGCTGGAGAGTTTGTTGAAGCTGTGTGTCTGTTTGTGGGTGCTGGTGTGAGTGTTTGTGGGTGCTGGAGAGAGTGTCTGTGGGTGATGGTGTGAGTGTTTGTAGGTAATGGTGTGAGTGTTTGTGGGTGATGGTGTGAGTGTTTGTTGGTGCTGGAGAGTTTGGTGAAGCTGTGTGTCTGTTTGTGAGTGCTGGTGTGAGTGTTTGTGGGTGCTGGAGAGAGTGTCTGTGGGTGATGGTGTGAGTGTTTGTGGGTAATGGTGTGAGTGTTTGTGGGTGATGGTGTGAGTGTTTGTTGGTGCTGGTGTGAGTGTTTGTGGGTGATGGTGTGAGTGTTTGTTGGTGCTGGAGAGTTTGTTGAAGCTGTGTGTCTGTTTGTGGGTGATGGTGTGAGTGTTTGTGGGTGCTGGAGAGAGTGTCTGTGGGTGATGGTGTGAGTGTTTGTGGGTAATGGTGTGAGTGTTTGTGGGTGATGGTGTGAGTGTTTGTTGGTGCTGGTGTGAGTGTTTGTGGGTGCTGGTGTGAGTGTTTGTTGGTGCTGGTGTGAGTGTTTGTGGGTGATGGTGTGAGTGTTTGTTGGTGCTGGTGTGAGTGTTTGTGGGTGCTGGTGTGAGTGTTTGTTGGTGCTGGTGTGAGTGTTTGTGGGTGATGGTGTGAGTGTTTGTTGGTGCTGGTGTGAGTGTTATGTGGGTGATGGTGTGAGTGTTTGTTGGTGCTGGAGAGTTTGTTGAAGCTGTGTGTCTGTTTGTGGGTGATGGTGTGCGTATCTGTGGGTGCTGGAGTGCGTGTCTGTGGGTGCTGGTGTGAGTGTCTGTGGGTGATGGTGTGAGTGTTTGTTGGTGCTGGAGAGTTTGTTGAAGCTGTGTGTCTGTTTGTGGGTGCTGGTGTGAGTGTTTGTGGGTGCTGGAGAGAGTGTCTGTGGGTGATGGTGTGAGTGTTTGTGGGTAATGGTGTGAGTGTTTGTGGGTGATGGTGTGAGTGTTTGTTGGTGCTGGAGAGTTTGGTGAAGCTGTGTGTCTGTTTGTGAGTGCTGGTGTGAGTGTTTGTGGGTGCTGGTGTGAGTGTTTGTGGGTGCTGAAGTAAGTGTTTGTGGGTGCTGGAGTGAGTGTTTGTGGGTGCTGGAGTGAGTGTCTGTGGGTGCTGGAATGAGTGTTTGTGTGTGCTGGAGTGAGTGTCTGTGGGTGTTGGAGTGAGTGTTTGTGGGTGATGGTGTGAGTGTTTGTGGGTAATGGTGTGAGTGTTTGTGGGTGATGGTGTGAGTGTTTGTTGGTGCTGGTGTGAGTGTTTGTGGGTGCTGGAGTGAATGTTTGTGGGTGCTGGTGTGAGTGTTTGTGGGTGCTGGTGTGAGTTTTTGTGGGTGCTGGTGTGAGTGTTTGTGGGTGCTGGAGTGAGTGTTTGTGGGTGCTGGAGTGAGTGTTTGTGGGTGCTGGTGTGAGTGTTTGTGGGTGCTGGTGTGAGTGTTTGTGGGTGCTGGTGTGAGTTTTTGTGGGTGCTGGAGTGAGTGTTTGTGGGTGCTGGAGTGAGTGTCTGTGGGTGCTGGAGTGAATGTTTGTGGGTGCTGGAGTGAGTGTCTGTGGGTGCTGGAGTGAATGTTTGTGGGTGCTTGAGTGAGTGTTTGTGGGTGCTGGTGTGAGTGTTTGTGGGTGCTGGAGTGAATGTTTGTGGGTGCTTGAGTGAGTGTTTGTGGGTGCTGGTGTGAGTGTTTTTGGGTGCTGGAGTGTCTGTGGGTGCTGGAGTGAGTGTTTGTGGGTGCTTGAGTGAGTGTTTGTGGGTGCTGGTGTGAGTGTCTGTGGGTGCTGGAGTGAATGTTTGTGGGTGATGGCGTGAGTGTTTGTGGGTGATGGCGTGAGTGTTTGTTGGTGCTGGTGTGAGTGTTTTTGGGTGCTGGTGTGAGTGTCTGTGGGTGCTGGTGTGAGTGTTTACGGGTGCTGGCGTGAGTGTTTGTGGGTGCTGATGTGAGTGTCTGTGGGTGCTGATATGAGTGTGAGTCAACGCTGGTGTGAGTGTTTGTGGGTGCTGGTGTGAGTGTTTACGGGTGCTGGCGTGAGTGTTTGTGGGTGCTTGAGTGAGTGTTTGTGGGTGCTGGTGTGAGTGTTTTTGGGCGCTGGAGTGAGTGTCTGTGGGTGCTGGAGTGAGTGTTTCTGGGTGCTGGAGTGAGTATCTGTGGATGCTGGTGTGAGTGTCTGTGGGTGCTGGTGTGAGTGTTTGTGGGTGATGGCGTGAGTGTTTGTTGGTGCTGGTGTGAGTGTTTCTGGGTGCTGGTGTGAGTGTCTGTGGGTGCTGGTGTGAGTGTTTACGGGTGCTGGCGTGAGTGTTTGTGGTGCTGATGTGAGTGTCTGTGGGTGCTGATGTGAGTGTGAGTCAACGCTGGTGTGAGTGTTTGTGGGTGCTGGTGTTAGTGTCTGTGGGTGCTGGTGTGAGTGTTTACGGGTGCTGGTGTATGTTTGTGGGTGCTGGTGTGAGTGTCTGTGGGTGCTGATATGAGTGTGAGTCAACGCTGGTGTGAGTGTTTGCGGGTGCTGGAGTTAGTGGGTACTGGTGTGAGTGTGAATCAACGCTGATGCGAGTGGAAGTTGCTATTGGCATTAAGTCAAACCTGGCACTGGTGTGAGTGAATCCCCCTTCCCCCACCACCTCTACCCCAGCAATATCACTCCGTCATCGCTTGCTTCCTCATCTCACAGTGATGCTGAGCCTCTCTCCCAAGCCTCCAACAGTACTGCCAAGCCAGTCTGCCACTCTTCTCGATTAAAAACTATATACACTCAACAGTGTCGTAGCTGCGAGCCATATTTCTGATACAATTAAAAGGGCCTTTCCCAAAGGTCTTTAATATTCTTTTGTACTTTCACTTTTGAAGTCCCTAAAAACTCTGGATTTTATTTTTTACATATATAGTGGAACAGCCAACACAGCAAAAATTTATTAAAAAATCTCAGGGTATAAATATCATCGTTAAAAACATCAAGAAGAGATGTTTATTTTTTTTAAGAGTTTCAAGAAGATACATTATTTTTTTAAGAGACTTTGATTTGACATAAATTGCTCGGGTTAATGGTATGTGGACTTCCACATCCGGAGTTCCACAACATGGCATTAAGTAATATATATATATATATATATATATATATATATATATATATATATATATATATATATATATATATATATATATATATATATATATATATATATATATATATATATATATATATATATATATATATATATATATATATATATATATATATATATATAATATATATATATATATATATATATATATATATATATATATATATATATATATATATATATATATATATATAATATATATTGTGAAAAGGATAGGACTCAGAATCGATCTTAGAGGAACTCCACATTTAACATCTAGATATGTATTAATAGTAACTAAACCAGTTTACAGTCTTAAATTAGTCAGATTTCAAACTGGTTCACTCTCCAGCATGTCCAGTTGTCCACACTCTTCTATATCAGTTACATGGCAGTTTTCACGTGTCCATTTTTTTGCATTGACACATTAACAATTTGCAGTTATAAGTGCTAATTGCATATATAATACAGCATAAAAAAGACACGGAAAGTGTTGAAACTAATATATGGCGATCCAGCTTTCTCGTCCAGTACATTATAAAGGGCTCCATCTCTTCCAGAAATATATAATGCACCGGAAAATATTGCAGATTAATTTTTTTCTTTTATTATCACACTGGCCGATTCCCACCAAGGCAGGGTGGCCCGAAAAAGAAAAACTTTCACCATCATTCACTCCATCACTGTCTTGCCGGAAGGGTGCTTTACACTACAGTTTTTAAACTGCAACATTAACACCCCTCCTTCAGAGTGCAGGCACTGTACTTCCCATCTCCAGGACTCAAGTCCGGCCTGCCGGTTTCCCTGAACCCCTTCATAAATGTTACTTTGCTCACACTCCAACAGCACGTCAAGTATTAAAAACCATTTGTCTCCATTCACTCCTATCAAACACGCTCACGCATGCCTGCTGGAAGTCCAAGCCCCTCGCACACAAAACCTCCTTTACCCCCTCCCTCCAACCTTTCCTAGGCCGACCCCTACCCCGCCTTCCTTCCACTACAGACTGATACACTCTTGAAGTCACTCTGTTTCGCTCCATTCTCTCTACATGTCCGAACCACCTCAACAACCCTTCCTCAGCCCTCTGGACAACAGTTTTGGTAATCCCGCACCTCCTTCTAACTTCCAAACTGCGAATTCTCTGCATTATATTCACACCACACATTGCCCTCAGACATGACATCTCCACTGCCTCCAGCCTTCTCCTCGCTGCAACATTCATCAGCCATGCTTCACACCCGTATAATAGTGTTGGTAAAACTATACTCTCATACATTCCCCTCTTTGCCTCCAAGGACAAAGTTCTTTGTCTCCACAGACTCCTAAGTGCACCACTCACTCTTTTCCCCTCATCAATTCTATGATTCACCTCATCTTTCATAGACCCATCCGCTGACACGTCCACTCCCAAATATCTGAATACATTCACCTCCTCCATACTCTCTCCCTCCAATCTGATATCCAATCTTTCATCACCTAATCTTTTTGTTATCCTCATAACCTTACTCTTTCCTGTATTCACTTTTAATTTTCTTCTTTTGCACACCCTACCAAATTCATCCACCAATCTCTGCAACTTCTCTTCAGAATCTCCCAAGAGCACAGTGTCATCAGCAAAGAGCAACTGTGACAACTCCCACTTTATGTGTGATTCTTTATCTTTTAACTCCACCCCTCTTGCCAAGACCCTCGCATTTACTTCTCTTACAACCCCATCTATAAATATATTAAACAACCACGGTGACATCACACATCCTTGTCTAAGGCCTACTTTTACTGGGAAATAATTTCCCTCTTTCCTACATACTCTAACTTGAGCCTCACTATCCTAGTAAAAACTCTTCACTGCTTTCAGTAACCTACCTCCTACACCATACACTTGCAACATCTGCCACATTGCCCCCCTATCCACCCTGTCATACGCCTTTTTTCAAATCCATAAATGCCACAAAGACCTCTTTAGCCTTATCTAAATACTGTTCACTTATATGTTTCACTGTAAACACCTGGTCCACACACACTCTACCTTTCCTAAAGCCTCCTTGTTCATCTGTTATCCTATTCTCCGTCTTACTCTTAATTCTTTCAATAATAACTCTACCATACACTTTACCAGGTATACTCAACAGACTTATCCCCCTATAATTTTTTGGACTCTCTTTTGTCCCCTTTGCCTTTATACAAAGGAACTATGCATGCTCTCTGCCAATCCCTAGGTACCTTACCCTCTTCCATACATTTATTAAATAATTGCACCAGCCACTCCAAAACTATATCCCCACCTCGAAATTTCCTCTCCACTAATTGCAGTGATTCCGCTACATAATCTTTGTATTGGATGATTGCAACATTTTCTTCAATTTAACATAAAATATTCAGGTTTTCTACGTTAACTTGTCGCTGTTGTTAAAATTAATGTTAAAAATTTACTCCTCGATTTTTTTTTTCAATTGTTGCTAAATTAATAACGAAAATGACTTAAAAATTTGCGTATATTGAGATTTTCGAGAATCTTTTGTAATTTTCGTCGTGTCTTAGAAAGAAAGTTTTTCCCCTCAATAAATCTCGATTTAAAAGAAAAAACTTGGCATCATTTATTCCAGGGAATCTGAAAATAATGAACTCTGATTTGTGGGACTAAAAAAAAAAAATCTATTTGAAAAAAATCTGTTTGATAAAAAATGTGATTTTGAATGTAAGCTTGTATCGTGTGTGTGTTTGTGTGTGTGTGTGTGTGTGTGTGTGTGTGTGTGTGTGTGTGTGTGTGTGTGTGTGTGTGTGTGTGTGTGTGTGTGTGTGCTTGTGTGTGTGTGTGTGTGTGTGTGTGTGTACTCACCTATTTGTACTCACCTATTTGTGGTTGCAGGGGTCGAGTCCTAGCTCCTGGCCCCGCCTCTTCACCGGTTGCTACTAGGCCCTCTCTCTCCCCGCACCATGAGCTTTATCAAACCTCGTCTTAAAACTGTGTATGGTTCCTGCCTCCACTACGTCATTTTCTAGGCTATTCCACTGCCTTACAACTCTATGACTGAAGAAATACTTCCTACTATCTCTCTGACTCATTTGTGTCTTCAACTTCCAATTGTGGCCTCTTGTTTCTGTGTCCCCTCCCTGGAACATCCTGTCTTTGTCCACCTTGTCTATTCCACGCAGTATTTTATATGTCGTTATCATGTCTCCCCTGACCCTCCTGTCCTCCAGTGTGGTCAGGCCGATTTCCCTTAATCTTTCCTCATAGGACATTCCCCTTAGCTCTGGAACTAACCTTGTCGCAAACCTTTGTACTTTCTCTAGTTTCTTGACGTGCTTTATCAAGTGCGGGTTCCAAACAGGTGCTGTTTACTCCAGTATGGGCCTGACATACACGGTGTACAGTGTCTTGAATGATTCCTTATTAAGGTATCGGAATGCTGTTCTCAGGTTTGCCAGGCGCCCATATGCTGCAGCAGTTATCTGATTGATGTGTGCTTCCGGAGACATGCTCGGTGTTATACTCACCCCAAGATCTTTCTCCTTGAGTGAGGTTTGCAGTCTTTGGCCACCTAGCCTATACTCTGTCTGTGGTCTTCTGTGCCCCTCCCCCATCTTCATGACTTTGCATTTGGCAGGATTAAATTCGAGAAGCCATTTGCTGGACCAGGTGTCCAGTCTGTCCAGGTCTCTTTGAAGTCCTGCCTGGTCCTCATCAGATTTAATTCTCCTCATTAACATCACATCATCTGCAAACAGGGACACTTCTGAGTCTAACCCTTCCGTCATGTCGTTCACATATACCAAAAATAGCACTGGTCCTAGGACCGACCCCTGTGGGACCCCGCTCGTCACAGGTGCCCACTGTGATACATCATTACGTACCATGACTCGTTGTTGCCTCCCTGTCAGGTATTCTCTGATCCATTGCAGTGCCCTTCCTGTTATATGCTCCTGGTGCTCTAGCTTCTGCACTAATCTCTTGTGAGGAACTGTGTCAAAGGCCATCTTGCAGTCCAAGAAGATGCAATCAACCCACCCCTCTCTCTCTTGTCTTACTTCTGTTATTTTATCATAAAACTCCAGAAGGTTTGTGACACAGGATTTGCCTTCCGTGAATCCGTGCTGGTGTGGTGCTGTGTGTGTGTGTGTGTGTGTGTGTGTGTGTGTGTGTGTGTGTGTGTGTGTGTGTGTGTGTGTGTGCTTTCCTATTTGCACTCACCCATTTGTGGTTGCAGGGGTCGCGTTTCAGCTCCTGAACCTGCCTTTTGACTTTTCGCTTGCTGGATTTACTGCCCTCTAGCCTCATGTTGCCTGTCATACATACTCTTAAAACTTTGTACGAAGCCTGCCTCCACTACCTTGAGGTCCAGGTTATTCCACTTCCTGGCCATCCTGAGGCTGAAGATATACTTCCTGACATCCCCGTGGCTCATCTGACTTTAACTTCAGCTCTTGTTTACCCGTTTCTCGCCTCTCGGTCTATTTCTGTGCACCTTCTCAGGCCCTCGGAGTATTTTGTATATCATTACCATATCTTCCCTGGTTCCTATGTCCTCTAATGTCCTCAGATCATTTAATCACTAATTCTTAAATCATAACCCTTATCTCTACACTTTCTCCAGTTTCTTGATGAGTATTATCAAGGGTAGAATCCTTGCTGGCCGTGGTGTTAGAGACCCGTTCTTCTTCAACAACACCAACAAAAGCATTCAACTATCCTCGGTTTCAACATCAGCAACATTCAGAGTGACTTTGACATGAGTCACCCCGTGATACTGACCCAGACACACGAAAGAGAGAGAGAGAGAGAGAGAGAGAGAGAGAGAGAGAGAGAATCCTCGCAGGTTGAGTAACACCCACCTCTCCTCAGCACAATGGGATCTGTCCGTCGCGTAAACAATGCATATGATATTTTTTTCCCAGGAGGTGGGGAAGCATTTGTTTCTCTCCCTGTAAATGATTTTTTGTAGGGGGGTGGGGATGGAAATGGGGATGGGGGAAAGGATGGGGGCATTAGTGGGGGCAGAAAGGGATTTTGTATAACACTATGGCAGGGAAAGAAATAACTATGGTTAAAGCCCCTCGTGATACAATGAAAGGATCACCTTCTGTATCTCACTGCTTTTTTTTCTCTCTCTCTCTCTCTCTCTCTCTCTCTCTCTCTCTCTCTCTCTCTCTCTCCTCTGTTTCTAACCTCTGGAAAAACAAAATCTCCGCTAAGAGCATAGGCGAGTGTGAAATCGCGTATATTTTCAAGGGGGAACTTAAAGTTTTGTTAACACGTTTTCTTTGATGGTAAATCACTTTTCCTTGTTTTGTTTTAAAGAGGAAATGCCGACAGCAAGAGCTCTTTCTAAGCTTAGAGAGCGTAGTCTGTGGGCGGGAATGAGTGGCGGGCGGTGAGTAGGAGTAGATAGTTGGCCGAGGGCGGGGAAAGGTAGACTGTGGGCGGTGGGAAGGAAAGAGAGGGACATTTACTTCCTTTACTCATAAGTTACGCATTTGCTGTGTATGATAGGTGCATAAATTATAGACAATGAAATTATAGGATTGGCTTATGGGCATCTCTTAAATACCCGATATTTTGCACTTACACAGGTAACCCGCACGTAGGAGAAAGGAGCTGACCGTGATGTTCGGGTCCCACTTGGACCATTTACAAAGTCCCACTGAACGGAAATGCATTTGTAGCATTTAAATTTTCAAATTTTATTCATTAATGAAGAATATGTGGACAGGTAAAAGCAAAAATTAAGTAAAAATGGAAAACTTATTTAAGAAGAAAGAACACAGGATGTGTCTCATTACGCTACCCACGAGAAGATCCGATTATGTTTACGTGCCTACCTCCCTCCTCTCTCTCTCTCTCTCTCTCTCTCTCTCTCTCTCTCTCTCTCTCTCTCTCTCTTCTCTCTTTTTCTTCTTTTTTTTTTTTTTTTTTTTTTTTTTTTTTACACAGGGTTTGACAGGTTAAGGATCCCTAGCTTTATTGACAGCTATTTACAGGTTAAGGATTCCTAACTTTATTGGCAAGCTAAGAGCTGTTACCTACATCAGCTCATTTGAAAGCATTTTTATTGTTATGAGACATACAAGTAGGAAACAGGATGAAGTTGGAGCCATCTGTGGGCCAGCATTTTCATTTGATCAACTGACTTTATCTCGTTGACATCATTATGCTGTACGAATGTGTTCCATACTCGAGTCATCCTGGGTATGTATGATCTCAGATGGAGTGATGTTCTGGAGAAGGGTACAGCCAGAGTGAAGTTGCTGCTTTCTGCCCGTCTTGTGGCATAAAAGCTTGTTTCACGCTGTCTCTCTCTCTCTCTCTCTCTCTCTCTCTCTCTCTCTTTCTCTCACACAGACACAAGTCATTAAATCCATTAAATTTTCAAGTTTCGTCAGTATACATGAATGCGTGTACAATCCTATTACCTCGTACATATATGGATCACGACGTAAGCCCATCCGGATCCTGAAAGCATAGCTATATACGTAAATGAATACATATAGTCAGTATGTAACGTTGAAAGATCTTTATTTACTAAAGGAGAAAGACGAAGAAAAACCTGCGATATCGTTAGTCTGGCTGTGATAAATATTCATTCAGATATTTTAGTGCCTGCTGAAGTATGTTTATATTAAGTGGTAAGTGAAGATAAGTGATAAATGAGACATGTGTGACACTTGGGAATCTTTTCTGGCGAAACGTTCCGCTTGGGCAGCAGGCTTCTTCGGTGGTATAAAGAGGTTGTTATTATACTATAGACGGTAGAAGTGGAGAATTTATTTTGAGGTGATCGGTCCCTCAGGCTTGATGGGTGATTGGTCCCTCAGGTTTGATGGGTGATTGGTCCCTCAGGTTTGATGGGTGATTGGTCCCTCAGGTTTGATGGGTGATCGGTCCCTCAGGTTTGATGGGTGATTGGTCCCTCAGGTTTGATGGGTGATTGGTCCCTCAGGTTTGATGGGTGATTGGTCCCTCAGGTTTGATGGGTGATTGGTCCCTCAGGCTTGATGGGTGATTGGTCCTTCAGGGTTGATGGGTGATTCAGGTTATTTTCCTCAGGTTTGATGGGTGATTGGTCCCTCAGGTTTGATGGGTGATTGGTCCCTCAGGTTTGATGGGTGATTGGTCCCTCAGGTTTGATGGGTGATTGGTCCCTCAGGTTTGATGGGTGATTGGTCCCTCAGGTTTGATGGGTGATCGGTCCCTCAGGCTTGATGGGTGATCGGTCCCTCAGGCTTGATGGGTGATCGGTCCCTCAGGCTTGATGGGTGATCGGTCCCTCAGGCTTGATGGGTGATCGGTCCCTCAGGCTTGATGGATGATCGGTCCCTCAGGCTTGATGGGTGATCGGTCCCTCAGGCTTGATGGATGATCAGTCCCTCAGGCTTGATGGATGATCGGTCCCTCAGGCTTGATGGATGATCAGTCCCTCAGGCTTGATGGGTGATCGGTCCCTCACGCTTGATGGATGATCGGTCGCTCAGCCTTGATGGATTGGGTATTCAAGTGTTGCATATATGTGTCTAAGTCATCAACGTGTCAGTACTGTATACCATTTATTCAGCAAATAGAAAAGTGCCGAGGCTTTCATATTGAGTGCCATTAATATTCATAAATGGCACCACTGATGGTTCTAACAACTTTGTTGTTTGTCTTTACTGTGTTATCCTAGATTAAAATTCCATAATGCATTTTTTATGTGCTAGAAACATAGGCGTGCCCTCTAAACCATTAAAAAAATTATGTAATTAAAAATTTACCTAAAACAATACTTACCTGGGTAATGGGGCACAATGAAGCATTTTTAAGAGAATGTCCCTTAAGGCTAAAATTAATGGTATCAAGGGAAGAGTCACAACAGAAACACAACCAGAATAGAAAGCAAATCCAGTGTTAAGGAAAATAAGGATGGTAAAGAAGAGCCAAAGGGAAAATGAAAGTAAACACTGTTAGGAACTCCATTAAAGAGAATCTGAAGGGGAATATTCAAGGTAGGGAATCCCGATAAAAGGAATCAGATCTCTGCTAGAGGATCTCAGGATGCTTAGAAGGAAATGACAGGCACTTAGCGGACGCTAGATTCCACTGTCAGGAAAAGGCGTTAAGGTACTTAAAGAAAGGTGGAGGAGGAAGGGTGATGGTGTGGGTTGAAGGATTGATTAGAGGGGAGTTGAAGGAGGTAGATTTGGTGAGGTATGCTAACTGAGGAAGTGGCAGTGTAGTGGTTAGTTAGAGAAGTGGTAGTGAGTGTTCAGTAAAATGCATAATAGTTAATAGAGAAGGAAGATAGGAAAGAGTGTAGAAAGGAAGTAGGAAGAAAGAACTGGAGGGAGCGAAAGACAGAGAGAGAGAGAGAGAGAGAGAGAGAGAGAGAGAGAGAGAGGAGAAATACGATAAAGAAAGAGGGAAGAGAGAATATGAACCAATAATTTAAGATTCCTTCTAGAAAAAAGCAATTAGCATATCATTAGCATATCGTTAACATATCATTAACAGTAAAAGTTCGTTCAAACCCCGAAATGTGAGAGAGAAAGCGAAGAAACATAAAGGAGAAAAATGAGGAGAAGAGAGAGCGGAAGAATGAAAAGAGATGAATAAGTAGAGAGGAAAACAAAAGAGAGAGAGAGAGAGAGAGAGAGAGAGAGAGAGAGAGAGGCTGCTACTGCTAAGTACAAAGCATGGCGAAGGTATAAGAGACATCTTACCACCTATAACAGGAACTTGCACAGGCAAACCTGTAGGCATACGGGTGACGTTCAAAAGTGGAGCATTGCTAAATGGGAGATGGACACAAATAGAAAGTTAGCATCAGGTAGGGTAGGCTCCAAAACCTGGTGGTCCCTGGTCAAGGACAGACAAGGTTATCTGCCTGATGAACTCATTCCACCTCTAAATCGACAGGATGGGACCACCTCTACTAGTAGTCAAGAGAAGGCAGACCTCTTTGCTGAACGCTTTGCTACCAAAATGCAAGTTCCTGATCCAGCAAGGGACCCTCCTTGGCTAGCTGCAAGAACTGTGTCAAAACTGTCAGTGGTGACAATAAGGCAAGAGGAGGTGCATTCCCTTCTTAAATCGCTTGACCAAGAAAAGGCTGTGGGCCCAGACAAATTGAGCCCAAGATTGCTGAGAAAATGTGCAGACCATCTAGCAGCACCTCTAACTCGCATCTTTCAGCACTGCCTAGTACAGTGTAAATGGCCCTCTCTGTGGAAAGAGGCAAATGTAGTTCCTGTTCACAAAAAGAAGAGCAGAGCAGAAATCAGCAACTACAGACCAGTGTCACTCCTGTCAATCACTGGTAAGATCCTTGAGACAATAATCTCAAGACAAATTACAGAGTTTTTTGACTACCACTCACTACTTTGTGACCGTCAATATGGCTTCAGGAAAGGTTACTCTGCTGCTGATCTGTTATTAAACCTCTCCACTAAGTGGCACCAGTCACTGGATGAATCCAAAGTCAGCTGTGTGGTAGCACTGGACATTGCTGGCGCTTTCGACCGGGTGTGTCACCAGGGCCTCTTAGAAAAACTTCAAGCACTGGGAATTGTAGGCTCTACGTTATGTCTCCTCAGTGATTACCTTCATGGTAAATCTCTAAGTGTAGTTCTCAATGGAACGGAATCAGCAAGACATCCTATTGGGGCAAGTGTTCCACAAGGAAGCGTTCTGGGACCATTGTTGTGGAATGTCTACTTCAACGACCTTCTTCATCTCATCCCAGAATCCTATGCATATGCAGACGACTGTACACTGACATTCACTTATCTAAGAGAAGAAATGCCAGCTGCTCTAAGCTATATCAGTCGCCAGCTAAGAGCTATATCAGCTTGGGGAAATAGATGGCAAGTAACATTTGCACCTGAGAAAACGCAAATGATGATCGTCTCTAGGCACCATGATGGTAATGCTGGTGCAGTAGTAAGGATGAATGGGAGAGTGTTGGCACCTGGAGAAGTTGATATCCTTGGGGTGAAATTTGACTCCAAACTAACCATGAAGAACCATGTTGTAAATCTTGCAAACAAGGCAGCCAGAAAGCTTACAGCACTTCGCCGTATCTCGCATCTGCTTGACAGTAGGGGTTGCAAGATTCTGTATGAGGCACAAGTACGCTCACACCTTGAGTATGCTCCACTTTCTTGGTTTGCCTGCCCCCCCCCCCTCTCATCTGCGACTGCTTGACAGAGTAGAGAACAGAGCAAGACGTCTCATCACTCGCCTGGACCCATGCTGGATAGATCTGTCATTTCAGCAGAACCTTCAACATAGGAGGGATGTGGGTGGCCTTACTGTTATGTACAAGGCCAATATTGTCAAAATACCACACTTGGATCCACTTCGAGGACAGCGTGAAACAAGCTTTTATGCCACAAGACGGGCAGAAAGCAGCAACTTCACTCTGGCTGTACCCTTCTCCAGAACATCACTCCATCTGAGATCATATATACCCAGGATGACTCGAGTATGGAACACATTCGTACAGCATAATGATGTCAACGAGATAACGTCAGTTGATCAAATGAAAATGCTGGCCCACAGATGGCTCCAACTTCATCCTGTTCCCTACTTGTATGTCTCATAACAATAAAAATGCTTTCAAATGAGCTGATGTAGGTAACATCTCTTAGCTTGCCAATAAAGTTAGGAATCCTTAACCTGTAAATAGCTTGTCAATAAAGCTAGGAATCCTTAACCTTGTCAAACCCTGTGTAAAGAAAAAAAAAAAAAAAATAAACCCACCGTTAAAAGACCAAACTGAGGGGGGGGGGATGATTTATGTGTTTTAGAAGCTGCGGCTGAGCTCAGAGAATATATTTTTATCGCATCTTTTTTTTTTTTTTGGTGAGGAAAAGTCATCACATTATGAAGGGAAGGACCACAACTGTCCCCTCACCATCACCATCATCACTGTCACCATCTACTCTGTCATCACTATCACCGTCTACTCTGTCATCACTATCACCGTCTACTCTGTCATCACTATCACCGTCTATTCTGTCATCACTATCACCATCTACTCTGTCATCACTATCACCGTCTATTCTGTCATCACTATCACCGTCTACTCTGTCATCACTATCACCGTCTACTCTGTCATCACTATCACCATCTACTCTGTCATCACTATTACCGTCTATTCTGTCATCACTATCACCGTCTACTCTGTTATCACTATCACCGTCTACTCTGTCATCACTATCACCATCTACTCTGTCATCACTATCACCGTCTGTCTACTCTGTCATCACTATCACCATCTACTCTGTCATCACTATCACCGTCTACTCTGTCATCACTATCACCGTCTACTCTGTCATCACTATCACCATCGACTCTGTCATCACTATCACCGTCTGTCTACTCTGTCATCACTATCACCATCTACTATGTCATCACTATCACCGTCTGTCTACTCTGTCATCACTATCACTATCTACTCTGTCATCACAATCACCATCTACTCTGTCATCACTATCACTATCTCCTCTGTCATCACTATCACCATCTACTCTGTCATCACTATCACTATCTACTCTGTCATCAATATCACCATCTACTCTGTCATCATTATCACCATCTACACTGTCATCATTATCACCATCTCCTCTGTCATCACTATCACTATTTCCCCTGTCATCACTATCACCATCTACTCTGTCATCACTATCACTATCTTCTCTGTCATCACTATCACCATCTCCTCTCTCATCACTGTCACCATCTTGTCCGCCATCATTATCACCATCTCGTCCGTCATCACTATCACCATCTCTGTCATCACCACCACTACCACCTCAGTCATGACCACTATTCCCACCACCACCTCCTGGTTGCTTGGTTTAATGGAGTTTACGAATCGACTACACAAGGGTCATTAAGGTTGCACGTCATGCAGTCACAAACGTTCAAGAATACTTTAATGCCCCCCCCCCACCAAAAAAACAGGTAAAAAACAGGTATAAAACTGCTGAAACGCTCAGCGTATCAACACTGAGAGCCTTACACCTCTGAGTATGCGAGTGTGCGTGCTGGAAGATCACCTCCAGCATCCGTGCTGGCAGATCACCTCCAACATCCGTGCTGACAAATAATCTGCAACATCTGTGCTGGCACATCACCTCCAACATCCGTGCTGGCAGATCACCTCCAACATCCGTGCTGGCACATCACCTCCAACATCCGTGCTGGCAGATCACCTCCAACATCCGTGCTGGCACATCACCTCCAACATCCGTGCTGGCAGATCACCTCCAACATCCGTGCTGGCAAATCACCAACATCGCTACATACATCACCGATTCTCCACATCAAATCTCCCGTCCCTCTTCTCCAATCTCTTCGAGAATTTTCCCCTTTCTAACTCATCACTTCTTCCAACCTATTCCCTTCCCATTCGAAAATTGAATTAGTACAACCTGCTCAACATATAGAACATTTTATGATAGAGCTTAGAAACTGAACAATTAATAAATAAATCAATTTGAAAAAAAAATTATCCCTTAGTCTTGAAATTGGCTCAAATTTTAGCAAATATTTACCACCTTAAAATTTCCCAAATCACTGATTTTTTTTTCTGTAAACTGCAAAGAGGCATAACGAAACTGGTCCTAACTCCATCCAATATAACCTAAATATCAAAACATTCCACGTTTAATATTTATCACAGAACTATTTATCAGACAAAAAATTCTTTCAACGTGCTATTCAAAATTTTTTTTGAATCATGCACCACAGGAATGTTTTCACTACACGCATCACAGAATCTTTATCATACACCACAGAACCGAGAATAATCGAAGGTGCTACTACCTTTTCATTGATATAAGTATATATATATATATATATATATATATATATATATATATATATATATATATATATATATATATAAATATATATATGTATATATATATAAATATATATATGTCTATATATGTCGTGCCGAATAGGCAGAATTTGCGATCTTGGCTTAAATAGCAACGTTCATCTTGCCATATAGGACAAGTGAAAATTTGTGTATGCAATAATTTCGCCAAAATCATTATGAACCTAACGAAAAAAATATATTTCACTGTGTTTGTTTAGTATTAAATTACTGTAAACAAATCTAAAATATATTTAGTTGGGTTAGGCTAAATTAAATTGCTCTTGTTATAATAAGGTTAGGTAAGTTTTCTAAGATTCTTTTGGTGCAAAATTAAATTTTTTTACATTAACATTAATGAAAAAAATATATCTTTAAACGTATAAGAGAAATTTTTAGAAAGGACTTAATTTTAAACGAGTTCTTGCTAATTCACCAGTTTTACATATTCGGCACGACATATATATATATATATATATATATATATATATATATATATATATATATATATATATATATATATATATATATATATATATATATATATATATATATATATATATATATATATATATATATATATATATATATATAATGTGTTTGTGTGTGTGCAAAGAGAAGGAGAGAGAGAGAGAGAGAGAGAGAGAGAGAGAGAGAGAGGGATCATGGTATACAGAAATAAATACAATCAGGAAAAGACACTTAAATGAGGTAAACACGACAAAAACAATTACCACCTAATTCTCTCTGACATCTGAAGTTGATAAGTTAATGAAATTCAGCAACACGTAACCAACTTGTGTTCAGTCTAACTTCATAGTTATTTTCCACTATATTTATGAGGTTTTATCGTTTGGATAATATGAAGTACTAAAGACTAACTTCTTTCTCTCTCTTTCTCTCTCCCTTTATATATATTCTTTCAACAAATCGGCCGTGTCCCACCGAGGCAGGTTCGCCCAAAAAGAAAAAACAAAAGTATCACTTTTTGACTTTAGTAAAATATACAGGAGAAGGGGTTACTATTCTCTTGCTCCCGACATTTTAGTCGACTCTTTTGACACGCATGGCTTACGGAGGAAGAATTCTGTTCCACTTCCCCATGGAGATAAGAGGACTTAAACAAGAACAAGAACTAATAAGAAAATAGAAGAAAACCCAGAGGGGTGTGTATATATATGTTTGTACATGTATGTGTAGTGTGACCTAAGTGTAAGTAGAAGTAGCAAGACTTACCTGAAATCTTGCATGTTTATGAGACACAAAAAAGACACCAGCAATCCTACCATCATGTAAAAAATTACACTCATATATATATATATATATATATATATATATATATATATATATATATATATATATATATATATATATATATATATATATATATATATATATATATATATATATATATATATATATATATATATATATGCATGTGTGTGTGTGGGTGTGTGGGTGTATAAATTCATAAATTTTCGAGAATTTCAATGCTATTAGCAATTTGGTTTTGAGTTGCAACTATCCACAGGTAACAGTGCATTAATAGCATAAATTTAACTCAACCAAAGGTAGAGAAAATGGTCAGAGAGCCTTTCACGTGAGCTTTAGTGGCGTTGTTTTAGCACGACACTAACAGCCTCGTAGATCATTAGTTTTAGACGGTGTTAAATATTTCTCACATCAGTGTGGAAAATTAAATAAATCTAAGAGTGTCTATTTTGTGTTTTTTGTGTAAAATTACATTATCAAATGACATTAATATCAAGAAACATTCATTTCTTAGGCTTGGTAGAAAATTTTCTCGGGAGGGGAGAGGCCTCGTAACACAAGATATATCAACACTACTAATGATTTCTTGAGATTTTTCTCTATCCGATTCATCTTGTGGTCTTCCCATAATCATATTACCCAATTACGCTCAATGGGATTACATCTTTTTTTAATTTGATGTCCCCTGGAAGACGATGTCTATAGTGGAATTCTGATTTTTCTCGTTTCTTCCTCCATTTTATTTAGGTTTCCGTGCGACATTTTGAGACTACTGTATATAATGGTATTCACATTTTGAAGGCTGGTGTATTTAGAGGCTGGTTTAGTTTCTTGTTTGTCAGTTTTGGTGCCAATTTTCCAATTTTATAAGACAAATGAGCACATAGGGCTCCGAACGATAACCTAAGAATGCCTCTTCTGACTGGCTTGAAACTATCGACGCGAGTGTGTCTTAGAGAAAAGCCCGGGTTGTTATTAGGTTGTATAGGTGACATTTATATTAAGAAAAAATGTGGTATTGTTTAATATGGTATTTTACACATGTTTTTTGCAGGGTTACGCTGCGAACTACCCAAGAGCTAGTGCTTCTCTCTCTCTCTCTCTCTCTCTCTCTCTCTCTCTCTCTCTCTCTCTCTCTCTCTCTCTCTCTCTCTCTCTCTCTCTCTCTCCTCATCTTCATTTGATTCACTTGTTGACTAAAATGGAGGAAGAAGGAAAATATTGCTTAATGTTGCAGAGAAGAAAAATCTTGAGGTGAAAAAAAAAATTGATTTCCAAAATTTAAGAAAAAAATTCTTTTACCACTAGAGGTGTGTATATGTGTGTGTGTGTGTGTGTGTGTGTGTGTGTGTGTGTGTGTGTGTGTGTGTGTGTGTGTGTGTGTGTGTGTGTGTGTGTGTGTGTGTGAGTGTTAGTGAGTGTGTGTGAGTGAGTGTGTGTGTGTGTGTGTGTGTGTGTGTGTGGTGTGAGTGTGTGTGTGTGTGTGTGTGTGTGTGTGTGTGTGTGGTGTGCGTGTGTGTGTGTGTGTGTGTGTGTGTGTGTGTGTGTGTGTGTGTGTGTGTGTGTGTGTGTGTGTGTGTGTGGTGTGTGTGTGTGTGCGTGTGTGTGTGTGTGTGTGTGTGTGTGTGTGTGTGTGGTGTGCGTGTGTGTGTGTGTGTGTGTGTGTGTGTATGTGTGTGGTGTGCGTGTGTGTGTGTGTGTGTGTGTGTGTGTGTGTGTGTGTGTGTGTGTGTGGTGTGTGTGTGTGTGTGTGTGTGTGTACTCACCTAGTTGTACTCACCTAGTTGAGGTTGAAAGGGTCGAGTCCAAGCTCCTGGCTCCGCCTTTTCACTGGTCGCTACTAGGTCACTCTCCCTGAACCGTCAGCTTTATCATACCTCTGCTTAAAGCTATGTATCGATCCTGCCTCCACTACATCGCTTCCCAAACTATTCCACTTACTGACTACTCTGTGGCTGAAGAAATACTTCCTAACATCCCTGTGATTCATCTGTGTCTTCAACTTCCAACTGTGTCCCCTTGTTACTGTGTCCAATCTC
>NC_091294.1:40834228-40844228 GCF_038502225.1 Cherax quadricarinatus | reverse complement strand
TTCACAGAACATAGCCTAGACTTAATGAGGTTGTGTGTCGCATAGACACTCTGAGAAGCTCAGGTCCTGAGCTGTAGCTTCTGACCTAATTTGTACTGGTATCTGTGTACTGTCACAGTCGGGGATTTTCTAATGCTGAACTTAGATTCAGTAGTATGGGAGTTTTGTGACTTTTGTGGAGGATCTGCAGATGGTCCCTACTTAGTGTCGTTACATTATCTCCTTGTTCCTGATTCTGTGTCGCTGTTGCTTGTTATATTGCTGTTTGGCTTATAAGTCGTTTTATTGTTCAAGCAAGCTGTTCTGATTGCCAGGTTGGTCAAGAAGTTAGTTTATGTGAGGAATTTTATTCAGTCACTGGTTAAGTCTAGTCGAGTCTTGAGACATAGCGAACTACTTAGAGCATTTACACACATACACACAACCTTACTTGTATATATTTGTAATATGTTATTAAATGCTAACAATGTACCAGACGGTACTTAAAAGCCATAAAGATGTGATATATGCCTTCAGCACAATACTACTGTACACCAGAGAAGTGTAGTAACTTGTATCCTGTATTATATTCAATTGATTACTATAATTTACTTTGACCTTATACGCCTAGACAACTTTATTGTTATTAATAAAGTTATTAAATTTTAATTTCTTTAGTTAGTAGCCTACCAGTTGTAATCCTGAAGCACTATTGAAGCTTACTAAGTTTTAATGGATATTTGGACCAGGATACTGACTACTTGTTACAAAATCCCAGTAACAGGCTGGATGCTAGAAGGGCAGTGCTTCCTAGTATTCACTGGAGATCTCTATCATTATTAGAATTCGCGTTTTTTGTAACAAGGGAGGATAAGAAAGACCATTTAGAAGGTGAGAGAGCATAAGAAAGACCATTTAGAAGGTGAGAGAGCATAAGAAAGACCATTTAGAAGGTGAGGGAGCATAAGAAAGACCATTTAGAAGGTGAGAGAGTATAAGAAAGACCATTTAGAAGGTGAGGGAGACTAGAAAGACCATTTAGAAGGTGAGGGAGACTAAGAAAGACCATTTAGAAGGTGAGGGAGACTAAGAAAGACCATTTAGAAGGTGAGGGAGACTAAGAAAGACCATTTAGAAGGTGAGGGAGACTAAGAAAGACCATTTAGAAGGTGAGAGAGCATAAGAAAGACCATTTAGAAGGTGAGGGAGCATAAGAAAGACCATTTAGAAGGTGAGGGAGACTAAGAAAGACCATTTAGAAGGTGAGGGAGACTAAGAAAGACCATTTAGAAGGTGAGGGAGACTAAGAAAGACCATTTAGAAGGTGAGGGAGACTAAGAAAGACCATTTAGAAGGTGAGGGAGACTAAGAAAGACCATTTAGAAGGTGAGGGAGACTAAGAAAGACCATTTAGAAGGTGAGGGAGGATATATATAAAAGCATTGTAACTTTACCACCATCTTCTCTTTACTTTATCCATCAGTGCCATGAGATGGTTATCTGTTATGAGTGAAGTAACACCTAACCTCACCATAATATTTATATTTTTTATTGATAACATTGTAAAACATACTACAAACTTTTTTTTGGGGGGGGTTATAATACGTTGTTTAAAGTCGACAGATCAAAAGCAAGACGTCGAGGGATAAGGGATGATCAACACAATAATAATTATATTTATGTAATCGGCAAATATGTAAAGTAACATGCATTTAATGTAATACGTCTTCTCTCACATATTTATCCCATTAACTCTTTCGAATTTGAATTATGCTGAATAAGTTGTCAGTCGCAAAACAGACAGCAATTACATGAATTACTTTGTTCAATGAGGAGCGAATAAAATAACCGAATTACCAAATAATCATTCATCTCTGCATCGCAGGTAAATTAATATGAGAGATCATTCATATTGATCGCTCAAAAGCATACAAATTAATATATGATAAGTCTACAAAAGACATTAATGTACAATAACACCAACAACAGTCCAATTGCACTGACATCAGTCCACTTTCACTGACATCAGTCCACTTTCACTGAGCATAAACTCAGGTGTTGGAACACGTTAATCGTGATATGCTGTTTACAAACATCTGCAGCATTAACTGAGTAAGATCCTGCAAAGTGTCATAACACGATCATTGTACAGATAAGCCTGACAATAAACGTGATAACAAAACGAGCATCATAACAGCAGTGCAATAATACATAGACACGAGCATAACAGGAGTAAGTTAGCCTCACAGCTAGAGACATCCAGGAAGCAGCTCGTCCTACTCTTGGACGATAATCCACTAAGTCACACTAAAGTCAGTACCTGACCAGCCAGTTCGTACGTCGGTTTGCGTGCAGCCACCAGTAGCAGCCTGGTTGATCAGGCCCTGATCCACCGCGAGGTCGGGTCATGGACCGGGCAACGGAGCGTTGACCCCCTAAACACCCTCCAGATATACTCCTGGTATAAGGTCCACGGCATTTCTTAACACCAGTGACTTCACTCAATCCCAGACTGAGACAGTTCGTAGAACTCGAAACGAAGCTTATTATAAATAGTATTATTTTCACATATTAATAGATTAGACTTGTCTATTACAACTTCCACTATTAAAGCTAACACTAGTCTCTTCAGTAACACGCAGCTCACGGGATACATCAGATATTTTTATATTCAGCTGATCTCACCATAAACTGAAGTATAGCAACAACAATTAGCTGCAACATGTGTCATAATTCTATGTAAATGTATGAGACAGAACCCACTGCTTTCTATCTGAACTTCGATGACCTGATATAGTCAAGATATTGCGCAAGAAATTGGTCATGCTGGAAAGATCAGTTATAACCAATTGTGACTTACAATGAATTCATATATAACCAATGAGAGTATCAGCCAGCGTTTCCAGCTGACCGATCCTCTCACGCAGGACACCACGGCGCTTTCTGTGAGACTGGAAGACTCAGGACACGCAAGACATCACGGGGCTTTCCTGTGAGACTGGAAGACGCCAGACATCACGGGGCTTTCTGTGAGACTGGAAGACTCAGAACCCGCCAGACATCACGGGGGCTTTCCTGTGATACTGGAAGACTCAGGGCACGCCAGACATTACGGGGCTTTCCTGTGAGACTGTAAAACTCAGGACACGCCAGACATCACGGAGCTTTCCTGTGAGACTGGAAGAATCAGGACAAGCCAGACATCACGGGCTTTTCCCGTGAGACTGGAAGACTCAGGACACGCCAGACATTACGGGGCTTTCCTGTGAGACTGGAAAACTCAGGACACGCCAGACATCACGTGGCTTTCCTGTGAGACTGGAAGACTCAGGACAAGCCAGACATCACGGGGTTTTCCCGTGAGACTGGAAGACTCAGGACACGCCAGACATTACGGGGCTTTCCTGTGAGACTGGAAAACTCAGGACAAGCCAGACATCACAGGGTTTTCCCGTGATACTGGAAGACTCAGGACACGCCAGCTGAACCACATGACTTTGCAAGACCTCAGTTAAGACGACTGGAACAAGCGCCGGGACAGAGCAAATGCAGGTATTAGGAGTGTGGAAGCGACAGTCCTTCCTCTGCTTGTTATCGCCTGTTATGAGAAATTCCGGCGATGTCAGTTACACATCACCATCTCTAGTGGTGCTGTTTCACGGAGTTGTTACTGCTAGCGTGATGTCCTGAAGCAGACAGGTGCTGTTTCTGCAGCAAGCAGATGCTGTACTTGACCTCCGTTACTTCTTGGTTCTCTCAACTGATGCTGTATTTGCGGTTCTTGTTGTAGTGGCTGTTATTATACCGGTTGTTGCCTGTTATTGTAGCTATTGTTGTAGTGGCTTTTGTTGTAGTTATTGCAGTGGTTGCAAATTTTCTTGGTGTACTTATTTTTATTGTAGTAATTGTTGTTGTAGTGGCTGTTATTGCAGATGAAACGGATGTTGTAGCATTGTTGTGGTTGTTATTGTAGACGTTGTACTTATTGTTGTAGTGACACATATTCTAACCGGAGCTTTCGCAATGTCTCTTTTTGTTCATGCTTTTACTTTTCTCATGTTATTTTCATAGTAATACTACTCATAACAGATTTTTTTGGGAGTACACCGACAGCCTCTCACTGAGACATGCAAAAATATTCAGGTATATTACAAAATATTAATATTTCTTTCCATTCTTCCCCCAGAAAAAAGGGTCCTAGAAAGCTCTTCCCACATGGTATACAAAGCATTTGTAGATGAATGGTTCAGACACTGTCAGACACAGCAACTTCTTGGGATCTTGATACTTAGGAATTCTTCGCTTGCCTAATTCTTAGGCACGACCTACTTCCACATTGAACAAATGTGACACCACCTATGACTGCTGCACCTCTCCTGCCATACGGTTTATAAGCTGCTTCTCCACTCATATGCCGTATTCTACTCAAGATTGATGGACTGAACACATCGACTCAGGGTTGAGGGACTGATTACCTCATTCTCCTCCTGTTCTTCAAGTTTCTCCTACGTATGGACTGATGAAGCCACTGTGTGGCGAAACGTTTCCTCAATAAAGATACCCAAGGGTTGCACATGTGTCTAATTTATCAACAAAGCATTTGTTTGCGTGTGTCTGCGGTGACTGACACATGTGTCTGGCCAGGCAGACACACAGACAGGCTGCTGGCAAACTTCCAGACTTTTTTTTTTTAACCTATCGAAAAATTTTGCAAATGAATAGAGATTGATTTCATTTTTTTTTTTTTGGGGGGGGGGGGGAAGGGGTGAAATCGCATTCGCTTCTGCAGGGTTATTTTTTTTAAGTCATCGACGATATCTTTCTCGATGACCGTCGCCTGTCAAGACCGGTTCCTTGTCAAGTTCTGTCCTTTGTCAAGACCCATCCCCTGCCAAGACTAGTACGTTGTTAACACTCATTCCCTGCCAAGACTAGTACCTTGTCAACACTCATTCCCTGCCAAGACTAGTACCTTGTCAACACTCATCCCCTGCCAAGACTAGTACCTTGTCAAGTTCTATCCTCTATCAAGACCTATCCTTGGTACTTCGCTGTAAACACGGTGATAATGTTACCGAAAATATGAGCATTGTACATAGTGATCTTATCACCGTGAACAGTGACTGTATCACCATGAACACAGTGATTGTATCACCATGTACACAATGATTGTATCACTATGTACACAGTGATTGCACCACCACGTACACAGTGATTGTATCATCATGTACACAGTGTTTGTATCACCATGTACACAGTGATTGTATCACCGTATACACAGTGATTGTATCACCGTGTACACAGTGATTGTACCACCGTGAACACAGTGATTGTATCACCATGCACACAGTGACTGTATCACCATGAACAGTGACTGTATCACCATGAACACAGTGATTGTATCACCATGAACACAGTGATTGTATCACCATGTACACAGTGATTGTATCACCATGTACACAGTGATTGTATCACCATGTACACAGTGATTGTATCACCATGTACACAGTGATTGTATCACCATGAACATAGTGATTGTATCACCATGTACACAGTGATTATATCACCATGAATACAGTGATTGTATCGCCATGAACACAGTGATTGTATCACCATGTGCACAGTGACTGTATCACCATGTACACAGCGAGTGTATCACCATGAACAGAGTGATTGTATCACCATGTACACAGCGAGTGTTTCACCATGAACACAGTGATTGTATCACCATGAACACAGTGATTGTATCACCATGAACACAGTGATTGTATCACCATGAACACAGTGATTATACCACCATGAACGCAGTGATTGTATCACCATATACACAGTGATTGTATCACCATGAACACAGCGATTGTATCACCATGTACAGTGACTGTATCACCATGTACACAGTGAGTATGTCACCATGAACATAGTGATTGTATCACCATGAACACAGTGACTGTCACCATGAACACAGTGACTATCACCATGAACACAGTGACTATCACCATGAACACAGTGACTATCACCATGAACACAGTGACTATCACCATGAACACAGTGACTATCACCATGAACACAGTGACTATCACCATGAGCACAGTGACTATCACCATGAACACAGTGATATTATTGTTGTTCACACAGTGATCGTTTCACTGTTAACGAAACGAAGTTCAGCTGTCTGTGTCAGTCAACAGTCGAACAGACAGACATATAGACAGAAGGAGTGTGTGATACAGACTAGTCGATGACAGGCTGGAACCAACACGAAGAGATAGACAGGAATGGAAAGCTAGACAGCAATCTCTGTTTTCCTGTTTCTGTCTATTAGTGGGATCCTGCCTCTCAAATAGACGGAAAGGTGAAAAACTGTCTTTGTATGAAGCCGTTACAGTCAATTAAATATTTATGTTATGCATATAACTTACTTTTTTAAATCAACGTAAAAAAAATCATTGATGCCCTTTCATGGCAAACAAATAAACACAAAAAAAGTTCAATTGACCATTCCATACAATTGTCATTCATTTCATCACCCAATAGATAAAAAAAAGGGTATACCCCGTATACCAAATAAAAGTGGTATATACCACGCACAGAAAATACCACCACAGACATTTACATCTGGATTGGATCATACTCGCTATTGGCTTATTTTTACTATGCTTGTCAATACACATTTCAACGCGTATTTCATCCCCAATGCATACCCCGTTTACACGCATTTAACTATGAATCGTTAAATAACGCAATTTGCCTAATCGCATTTGCAACAATGAACGAAATATATAAAAATTAAACTAAAAATTAGTTTCAAAACCAGGAGCCAGAAATTTTCATGTAGCTACAGATATATATATATATATATATATATATATATATATATATATATATATATATATATATATATATATATATATACTGAGAACGTTTAAAGTATCTTGACCTGTACTCCCTGGAACGCAGGCGATAAAGATATATCATAATCTACACCTTTAAAATCCTGTAGGGACTGGTACCAAATCTACCCCTAGAAATCATTCCCAATCGAGGCAAAAGATTCGGCAGACGGTGCAACATATTTCCCAATGAAAAAGCAGGAGTTCCATAAGCACACTATGAGAAAACACAGTGTCCGAGACCTAAGATTTCATCAGCTTCCCATACATATGAGAGATTACCAATAGACCCCTGACTGTCAAGAGGGAGCTGGACAGATACCTGAAGTCAGTGCCCCATCAACTGGGTCGTGATTCGTACGTTGAATTGGATGCGGCCAGCAATAACAGCCTGTTTGATCAGGCCATGATCCATCATTAGAC
This sequence comes from Cherax quadricarinatus, assembly GCF_038502225.1. Lineage (NCBI taxonomy): Eukaryota > Metazoa > Arthropoda > Malacostraca > Decapoda > Parastacidae > Cherax > Cherax quadricarinatus. The sequence goes on along the minus strand of NC_091294.1, from coordinate 40,836,936 downwards.
CTAGTCGAGGACCGGGTCACGGGGGCGTTGACAACAGGAAGAACCACCAGATAGACTCCATGTAGATGATTGATACTGTAGCAATGATATGAATCAACTATCTCCACTTCTGGTTTGGACAGTTGATGGAAGTATTCACCTTTAAATATTGTAAGTCATGTCAAATTATAGTGGATTCCATGAACTTGTTTACGCCATCATTTCCTTCACGAAATATCGCTTATGAATTAGATCAGTCAACTGGGTAGGTACAAGAACTCAAATGTGTGGAAAGGATGTTCAGTTCCTTTCCAATACTTGGCGAGTAGCGGTTTACCTGGAGTTTACCTGGAGAGGGTTTCGGGGGTCAGCTACGTTGAAAATGGTACAAAATTCCGACAGATAAGACACATAGGTTCCAGACTTTGGAACAGAACCTCTCCAGGCTGAGGGACTGACAACCTCAAATATACGACTTCAAGGGTGATGGACTGATTACATCGTCTTCACATCTCTACTGCTCCCGCCTACTTTCTGTACTCAACTTAAGAAGCCTACGGTGTAGGCGAAACATTTCGAAATAAAGTTGCCTAAATGTTGCCTACGTGTCTTATCTACCAACTTGTCGGTATTGTATACCATTTGATAATCAAAATTCCGACAAGTTGATGATTAAGATACTTGTGCAAGAAATGGGTTTCTCTTGCACAGTAAGCTTCTTTAGTCACATATAGAAGGAGCAGTGAAGTTCTTCTATATTTGACTAAAGATAAGGCCTACTCTATAAGCGAAGCGTTTCAGCAATAAAGACACCCAACTGTTGCACGTGTGTCTCAGTCATCATAATTTCTCTCTGCCTGACCAAAATTAACATTATTACAATGCAAACATGTGTCAGACTGGGAAATTTCTGTCAACATATCTGTCTCATCGCCACTACTTAATATGACAAAGTCAACTGCATGTGAAAGAAATGTTGTGTACCTCTGAAAATATGATTTCTCAAATCTGTTACCACAAAATAAAATATATTGTTAGTCTGGATCGTTGGTGTTATTTTCATGCATCCTTTTTGAGTCTTTGGATACACTGGAAGGTATCCAAGGCATCCAATAAACGCTTCTGGAGGAGATCCTGTGAAAGGAGAATATCACTGAATACTAGGCTGTAAATGTAATATCTACGATATTTTCTCCGCTTCCACCCCCTATGAGAGTTTTCCCTTTGTATTTCATTTGTCGTTCTAAAAGGAATGTTGGAGGGACGACGGATGAATAGGGTGTTTGCTATGTCGCCTGAGTTGGTTGTGATGCTCGGTTCAAGAGAGCAACACCTGGAGATCTCACCAGATTACACAGACGAAATATATAGAAGTTCAGTCTCAGCTGATACGCAAGTGTGGACTGGTGTGGTGACAGGGCGATAGGAAAGAGTGGTTAGTTGTGTGTGGAAGAGGAAAGAAGAGAACTGAGTGGGTTGGAAGGACAGGTATGGATGGAAGGGAGAAGGGTAAGGTTGCGTTAGTGTGTCGCATCAATCAATTCTCTGTTCAAACATTGAGTGGACATTTGACTGGAGAAATGTGCGATGTGTCAAGGATGATTTTATCTTTCCTGGACGTCACCGAGGTCGGCTTCCCTAGTAAGTCACTGAGACCTTGCCATCAGATCACGATACCGGGCCCCCTAGAGATCACTGAGACCTGGCCCTCAGAATATCACTGAACCCGGGCCTCCAGAAGGTCACCGAGGTCGAGACCCCAAGAGGTTACCCCAGGCCGGGCCCAACTTCTCCACTCCGAGACGGAGACACCACCGGCAGTCCTTTCAACAAGAATTTTAATTTACAATGCCAGCTCAGCGCTGTCATCCTTCCCAGGAGCGGGCTGGTCTCATTTCTTTATCAAAAAAAGGGATGTCAGATACTGGCTTTCAGCTTCCCTAGCAGAGATGTATATGTCACCGCTCTGAGATAATGTCTTTTAGCGTCGAATAACTTAACTTAACCGAATCTAAACTAGCCCAAAATAAAATGTTTATAAATGCACGCCAGGATTCGGAATAAGAAAATGAATAGCATGAAATATGCGATGGACACCTGAAGGAATCACAGTAACCATAATTTTTTTTATTTCTGTGCTCACAAAAAAAATGCATATGATAAGATTTTCGAGATTTTTTTTTTTTTTTGAAGACCGTTCAGCACTTGTCCAACCTTTGAACGAAGACCTACTTACACTAGTGGATGGTCCCACTGTGATCCCGCCTCACCTGGCTGCAGTATTTAAGCCACCTCTCTGGCCCTATGCTGTACTTCCAAGAAAGAGTTACCTAGATATCAGTGTCAAGCTTCCAGTGAGGAAAACACATCAGCTCCAAGAGTTTGTAGCCGTCCAGAAGAGGCATTCTTCAGTTATTGCACAGAATCCATCATACAGCGCCTGTGGAATGTGACGCATTCAGATTCCCATTCCCACAAACTTCTGCAGCGCATTCTAACACTACCCCATTTATCCTCTACCCCTCTTCTCATTACCAGAACTCTCTCTCTCTCTCTCTCTCTCTCTCTCTCTCTCTCTCTCTCTCTCTCTCTCTCTCTCTCTCTCTCTCTCTCTCTCTCTCTCTCGCTCGCTCGCTCGCTCGCTCTAGCACACCTTTCTCTCAATAGTTAATCATATCTCACACTATCCCCACCAATAATTCATAAACTTTCACTTTTCTCTAACCCAT
>NC_091294.1:40821728-40829228 GCF_038502225.1 Cherax quadricarinatus | reverse complement strand
TGCCACGAACCGTACACTTTGGAATGTCAGAAAAGCCACCAACTGCGATTCAATGTCAGAGTATTACAAGCATCTCATCTCTGGGCTTGATCTGGGACCGGCCACGGGGGCAATGACCCCCTAAAATGGTCTAAATACACCCTCTAGGTAACCCCAAGAGCTACACTCCGTCCCTGTCTGTGAGAAGAGTCGCAGTTGGTGGTTGTCTTGACATTCCAAAATATTTTCAGTGAACAAAATTCTTGTTATTGTTATATAAATAACATTAATATTTGTTTATTTTCTTTATCGAGTAGAAACATTAATAGTAAAGATATTATTTAGTATTATTATTATTATTGCTATTATTATTGTTATTATTATTATTAGTAGTAGTAGTAGTAGTAGTAGTAGTAGTAGTAATACTTTTCTTTGTTTTCTACGAAAAATTTTAATAATGTCATTAAGAAGTGTAAATATAATTAAAAGAAACGAATGATGCTAAATGCAGCATATATACAGCATGTATGATTGCATATAGCATTTATTCCTTATAGATAACTAACTACCTGGAGGCCGTTGTGAGGGGTCAACGCCCCCTCGGCCCAGACCTTAACCAGGCCTAGCTATAGACTCATAAAATTTGGGCGTGTTTAGACTGGGGAGGAAAAAAAAGAAGGTGCCTTGGGGAAGGGTATCAAGAGAAGGCGTGAGCCATAAATCCGGATCATTCATAACTGCTCTAAAGAGCAGGGCGAGATTACACGAACGAGGTGCAGGAATCCGGATCTCAGAATGGATTATTTCCGGGAGCACTCGATCACGTCGCTTATAAAAAAAATGTGTAGACGGATATTACGCTTATTTCCAGTAAAAGGAAATTAACTAGGAAGGTTTGAATGTGCAAGCTTGGGTTATAATTGATTTGGTAAGCTTTTTAAAGAGGGCTCGTGTATACATACGCTTGGTATGAGTCGGAAAATCCGTAATAAACAGTTTCCGTCGAGGGGGAAATGCTGGGATTCGATCCAGAGTTAAGCATAACGAGATTTTAACCACACTGGCCTGTGTGTTTTAGGACCCGCTTGCCATGGGGTCGTGTCTCATCAGTTCTGCGTTTTGTTTACATTCGTGTTATTGCGATTTCGTGAGTTATTTTGGCTATGACACATAAAAACAGTAAATTCGTAAACCAGCCACGCTCTTCACTGGTAAGTTTGTATGTGAATAAGATACAGTATGTGGTTTATAGTAATTTATTGAGAGGTCTCGTTCACTAGCAACTTTATTAATAATGATAAAGTCACTGGGAAAGCAGCATAAATCGTATACGTTCTCATTCACTTACTTCTCGGTATATTGAACCACTGATGTTTACTGCTAAGGTTGACAAAGGCTACCAACCTAACACCAAGATTTTTACCCTGAACTCATTCCACCAACACAACTACTGACCAACTTCAGCTCTTGTCCCGAATGCAACCAATGGGGCTTAGAAACTATAATAAACAGTCATATTTTTTTTCGACAGCTGCCAGAATTTGAACAGCGGTCCAGTATTATGACGTCCACAGTGCCTGTCGCTTGGCTGTTTCAGCAAAGAATTCTGAAACTAGCCTCTGTGTCTCGAGTTTATATTCGGTTTCAAGTCTTCCAACTCCTTTTCCAATTTTGAAACCTCACGTTTGCTGAAATGTGCTCAGCTAGAAGAGAATAATTAGGTGAGGATTACTAGGCGAGTGTAGGTAAATGAATACAACAATGTGAGTACAGCTGAGAAGAGCTGGCTGTTTTAAATAGGTTGCTATAATTAGATGAATAAAACCAGGCGAGTATAACTGAGTACAGTTAGGTGAGTACTACGAACTCTATCGTCAAAAATATTTCTACATTACTTGCTAATAAGCTTCGTCGTAATTATCTGTTTTATTGGGCATAAATTTATAATCATAATCGCCAACTAATGCAATTACATCGCCCAGCAGTTGAATGGCTTATTAATTCAATTTTATTTATTAATGGGCGAAATTACATTGCGTGGCAATTTTATTAATAAGGATGTGTCCTGGGAATAAAAAATTATACAACTTTATTGAGTAATTATGTAAAGTTGCATTATGTTATATTCTGTAACTTAGGCTCAAGTTTCACCTGGAAGATAATGGATCCAGCAAGGTGACCCTCTTGCTGCCCCCTGTCCTTTTAAGTTAGGCTATCGAAAGATAAATATTGGGCTGAGGTATCAGTATGGTCTTTCCAGACTAGTAGCGGAGCCCATGAATTTTCAAGCCCATCAGTAATTTTTTTTGGAGGGGTTAACTAGTCGTGATGTAAATTAGAGAATATAGACCAAGAATATATTAGGCTGCACATTGAATCTTGTAAACATTGTAAATTTCACTTTTACGCTCTTTTCGCCTTCAGATTCGCACAGCTGTATATACCATGGAGTAAATCATGTATGGACGAAGCAATATACACCGAGAGGTATATATCTCCCAATGTATATTAACTGAGAGATCATTTTAATCTGAATGTATGGAATGGGAGAACAAAAATTCAATATTATCCGGAAGCTTCAAGTATAAAATTATAAGATTAGTTAATGGAGCAAATGATCCGCCTTCCATGGTTTGAGCAAAACCAGAAATTTTGCGCAGTCTCCATAACTTTCATTGATTATGAATGCCCCTTTCATCCGACAGTTTGATTCAATTAGTGACAATTATGACGTTCCCTGTTTGTCAGGCGCTGAAATCCCTTTTATCTGGTGAAGTGTTTTTTTCACTGGGACTAGTCGACTCATTAGCGAAGTCACTTACCTGTCCATCTGTCAAAACCTGGTATAGTCTCTTAATACTAGGAGGCGTTCCTCCGTCTCTCTCTCTCTCTCTCTCTCTCTCTCTCTCTCTCTCTCTCTCTCTTCTATAATAATTCAGCTTCTTTCTATTGATTTCTTAGAAAACAGGAAGCTGCTTTCTTCTAGCAAAAACAGTCTTTTACACATGTTTTAAGGCCATTTTTTAAAGCATTGGCCTCAGACGAGTAACTGAGAGATCTATATATGCTCATTTTTTTAACAAGCGGAAATTACCTTTGGATAACAGCTGAGTTAGCAAGGAAGGGATGCAATTTGTCAACGTCAAAACTTTATACTGATTGTGGTGGTTAAAAATACTGGCATCCGACACGTCATGTCATTTTCGCACTGAGGTGCTGAATTTATTTTTAATTTTCATCGGGCGAATAATTTATATATACATTTTTTTTTGTCCCATTGTTTTGACATGGTTATTTCGACTTCTACCACTACACTATTCTAGCTGGTGTTGACTCACTGGTATTGCTACTGCTAGTATAACTACTGCTACAACTACCACTACGACTGCTATTACAATTACTGCTACAACTACATTCCTTCGTGTATGTAAAATCCTTAGCAAACCTAGACCAACAAAAATAAATATGAAATATTGTAAAGTGATAAGAGGAGAGAAATAATCAGACAGCTTCTAGGAGAAATCTCAAGAATTTTTCCTAGAAGTCATTTTATGTACGTCTCAGATGATGAGTCTTCGTAATTCACATTAGAAGAGGACCCCACACTACACACACACACACACTTAGACATATATATATATATATATATGCAAAACAACCACTGTGAAAGACTAGAGAAATTCCTAGCGCTTTCGTGACTACTCACATTATCAAGGAACTATGAAAGTAAAGCATCCAAGGAAGGTATATAAGGGGTCTGGCCAACACCTCACTATCAGATCCCACAACAGTTAAACACCTGACGCGCGTCGGCCCAACTGGACAGGTCCTTCGCACAACCCACCAACAAACTACTATACCCAAGAAAATTTTAAAAATTATTATTTGTCCAGTGTATTATTAAATTCTTCCCAAATTCTATTAATAATAAATGGATCTAATTTATATAAACCAAAGGAAATATTCATATTATTGTCAAAACTGCTTTTTATGACACAAGATTCAATTATATTCCTGTCGACCATGGACATGCTTGATACTACTTCCTCAACTTTTTGAAAATCAATTGGATGGTTAAAATCTCTTACATGAATAAATAGAGCATTGGAATCTTGTCCAGTTCTAATGCTATATTTATGTTATTTTAATCTTAGTTCGAGATTTTTACCAGTTTGACCGTAATAAACTTTATAGCAAATTTTACATGGAATCTTATAGACACATCCGTCAGCATTTTGGGGGGAATTCTTTATCAAAAGTTTTTTTACTGTATCAAGATTTTTGAATACAACTTTAACATTAAGATTCCTTGTAAAATTTGCGATAAAGTTTATTACGGTCAAACTGGTAAAAATCTCGAACTAAGATTAAAATAACATAAATATAGCATTAGAACTGGACAAGATTCCAATGCTCTATTTATTTATGTAAGAGATTTTAACCATCCAATTGATTTTCAAAAAGTTGAGAAAGTAGTATCAAGCAAGTCCATGGTCGACAGGAATATAATTGAATCTTGTTTCATAAAAAGCAGTTTTGACAATAATATGAATATTTCCTTTGGTTTATATAAATTAGATCCATTTATAATTAATAGAATTTGGGAAGAATTTAATAATACACAGGAAAAATAATAATTTTTAAAATTTTCTTGGGTAGAATAGTTTGTTGGTGGGTTGTGCGAAGGACCTGTCCAGTTGGGCCGGCGCGCGTCAGGTGTTTAACTGTTGTGGGATCTGTTAGTGAGATGTTGGCCAGACCCGCTTAATGGATGCTTTACTTTCATAGTTACTTGATAATGTGAGTAGTCACGAAAGCGCTTGGAATTTCTCTAGTCTTTCACAGTGGTTGTATATATATATATATATATATATATATATATATATATATATATATATATATATATATATATATATATATATATATATATATATGCAAGGAATTCGCGAGAGCAGGCGAAATATACACAAACACTGATCTTTGGCTGAAGGAGACTCGAACCTACGAACCTTGGAACAAGGTACGCAGTGCTTTACCAATCTACCCACACTGGATCAATATCATGGAGTCCAGCTTGCGCTCTACTTTGATCCAAGGCAGCCAGCTTTCAGGGAAAAGGCTTACAGCTTTTCATCTCATCCCCTGCATGCATCAGCTTTACTAGAGATATTAACAATGCAAGGAATTCGCAAGAGCAGGCGAAATATACACAAACACTGATCTCTGGCTGAAGGAGACTCGAACCTAGCTGGCTGGCTTGCTGCCTTGGATCAAAGTCTAGCGCAAGCTGTACTCCAAGGCATTGGTCCAGTGTGGGTAGATTGGTAAAGCACTGCGTACCTTGTTCCAAGGTTCGTAGGTTCGAGTCTCCTTCAGCCAGAGATCAGTGTTTGTGTATATTTCGCCTGCTCTTGCGAATTCCTTGCATTGTTAATATCTCTAGTAAGGCTGATGCATGCAGGGGATGAGATGAAAAGCTGCAAGCCTTCTCCCTGAAAGCTGGCTGCCTTGGATCAAAGTCTAGCGCAAGCTGGACTCCAAGGTATTGGTCCAGTGTGGGTAGATTGGTAAAGCACTGCGCACCTTGTTCCAAGGTTCGTAGGTTCGAGTCTCCTTCAGCCAGAGATAGGTGTATATATATATATACATATATATATATATATATATATATATATATATATATATATATATATATATATATATATATATATATATATATATGCAGCATTAGATCATATTATTGACATTATCACTAAGTACAATAATTTCTTAATTTATTGACAAAGCTTTTGATGATTTTTCTACTGAATTGCATCGTTTAATTCATTAAATTGTGTGAACGATGAAATCTGTGAACCTTTCTCGTAATAATTCAATAGCGTTTTTTTAAATAACTCTTTTCATTTAAATTTAATATATATATATATATATATATATATATATATATATATATATATATATATATATTTATATGTGTGTGTGTGTGGTGTGTGTGTGTGGTGTGTGTGTGTGGTGTGTGTGTGTGTGTGTGTGTGTGTGTGTGTGTGTGTGTGTGTAGATAGATAGATAGCTACATGTTGATATAGGTAGAGTAGCAGATATGCTGCTCTCTCTCTCTCTCTCTCTCTCTCTCTCTCTCTCTCTTAACAGAGTTCCTAACTACCCGGAGTTCTCAGGCTCTGATCAGGAACTTAATAATTAGTTGGAGCCTGGGGCTTCAGGTGACAACGACGTGTTACCTCGCGATGTCTGACTTTGGCAAGCACAATTATGGTCCAAGTTCCCCAAGTCCTCCCAGAGCCGCCTGCACTAACTGCCTGAACTTGACAGTAGCGGTCAAGGGGCCCATGCTGCTCTTAGGCCTATGATGATGTTCATCTGCTCCTAAACCCATTATGTTCACCATCAGTTCTTTATCTCCTGGGGCCCATTATTTTTTTGAGTTCCGTATCTTGAGCCCACCTAGAATTGACAATAAAGTTGTACAAAACATGGGCACCTATATATTAAGCGATGACCGTGTTGTGTGGGACTTAAGGTTTTATTTATTAATACTTCTGAATGGTATTACCTGCCGATAAGTTTGAGGATTGTTCCTGGGAATAGCTGTGAGAGAGACTGTTGAAAGCTTCTTCCCGCTCGCATGTTAACTTTCATATTTTATTCGACTGTATTCGACTGTATATATGAATACAGTCAAATAAAGTTTGACAGGTAATATGCGAGCTGCAGTGACGACTGTATTCTCAGCCATCTATGGGCAAGCGTAGAACAGAGAGGGTGGTGAGCTGGTATTAACTACTGTATTAACTACTGTGTTAGGTAAGACACACAACAGTCACTGGTAGTGAGTACAGAAAAGTTGATAGAAGCAGAAGAGACTTGAAGACGATGTAATCAGTCCATCACCCTTAAAGTTTTGAGGTGGTCAGTCCCTCAGTCTGGAAAAGAGCATTGTTCCAAAGTTTGAAACAATATGGAGTTGAAGTGACAGGATGGAGCCTTATATAGCCCACCGATCATCCAGATTATTGATGGTGAGTTAGACCCACCGATCATCCAGATTACTGATGGTGAGTTAGACCCACCGATCATCCAGATTACTGATGGTGAGTTAGACCCACCGATCATCCAGATTACTGATGGTGAGTTAGACCCACCGATCATCCAGATTACTGATGGTGAGTTAGACCCACCGATCATCCAGATTACTGATGGTGAGTTAGACCCACCGTTCATCCAGATACAGAAAAGTTGATAGAAGCAGAAGATACTTGAAGACGATGTATTGTTTCATACTATGGACTGTATCTTCTGCTTCTATCAACTTTTCTGGTGAGTTAGACCCACCGATCATCCAGATCCAGATTACTGATGGTGAGTTAGACTGATCATCCAGATTACTGGTGAGTTAGAGTTAGATTACTGATGGTGAGTTAGACCCACCGTTCATCCAGATTACTGATGGTGAGTTAGACCCACCGATCATCCAGATTACTGATGGTGAGTTAGACCCACCGA